>NC_069112.1:25763270-26109103 GCF_025612915.1 Magallana angulata
ATTACCGGGACTTCCTGGTTCCTCGTTCCCCTCATATATCTCCGAATCTCTAACAGTTCTACGGATTCCCTCTTATCAAGCCCTGTGTCTCTGGATACTCCGACGCTGAAGAGAACAGCAATAGTTAAGACATTTCTTGATTATTGGACAAACAGATGCTCTTAAATCGCTTTATCACTACGGAGTAATATTTGGAGGGGGCACTGATACATGGAATATAAAAATTATAATTCACAAATATTATGTATGTTTATATCTTTGTTACTGTAAAGCTATTGTTATTGCGATATATTTTGATCCTTTATACCTTGACTCAAGATCTTTCATAGGGGGTCGGAATCGGGGAGCTACATACGTACATTGCCGGAAATGTGACTGCAACGCTGAGTAGGGAAGATAAGATGAGAAGTACGAGTACCAGCTTCATCTAAAATTCGAAAAAGAATTCTTTTAACATCAAAATTGAGTTTGTACCTTACCCTCCATATCAAATACCCTCTCTGAAACTTTAACGAACAAAGATTGGTACCACTTACCTTCGCAAGCTAGTGCCTTGTTACCAATGTTGAAATCTGAACAATTCAGTTTCAAATACTATAGTATCTACCCACAAACGTGTATTCAAAAATAAAATTTAGTGTTATGAAACACCACGTGTTATGAAGTGATTTGTTTGTGATCATGGATATTGTGATATAGAGACGGCATTATGATGATTCGAACGTCAGGAACATCCCATTTCTCCCCTGCGAATGTGTTCGGAATGTTTGCTTTTTATCGTTGCTAAGCATGTAATAAATCCAGAGGTGCTCGAATGAAAGTTGACGAGACTTCACCGAGATTTGTTCAGTTCCTGTGAAATTTCGAGCGGAAGTATATGTGTTCGGATAATATTCTCAAAATACGTAAGTTCTGGTCGTTTTTCAAATCATATCCTACTTGGATTTATGTTAAAACATGAACATCCTTTAAGATGTCTATTTTTTTTTTTCACCACCTAGCGGTTATTTATACTAAACGATAATATTCAGAACAGAGTTATCGTTCGTGTTCAACCACGTGTAGAGTGGTCGAAAATATAAACCTTGGGTTGCTAAATAAAATCATAGTCATGTTTGATGCTTGTGGTGTGCAATACCATGTTTTTTTTAGAAAAATGATGAGTGTTTTGCATAAAAACTTAGTATATCGAGCCATTTCCAAGGAACATTCTGCATAAAATGGTATAGTCTACTATTACTAGGTCTGGCGTGGATCGAAAATTAATCCTCAGAAAGGGAGGGGTTATCTCTACAAGCATGTTATTGTTGCAACAGCAGACAAAAACTATTTTTGTATTGTCGCATTTATTTCTAGAACACATTTTATCCACCAATTGATGAAGATAAAGTTTAAAATCAATAAACCTGTAGATTTTTTTTATTTTCCTACAAGTACCTAGTTACTATGTAATAGACTATTAACACGAGGCATGGTTTTTACTCACGTAGTATAAAGTTTAAATGACAATAACATTCGCAGGGGTGATTTGCTTGGAACAGGATTGACCAGCTCTCCCCTCTCCCCTCCCAAAAATATAGACTGGAAAGAATTTAAACATTAAAACACCAAAATACATGTAATTTAATCGTGGCCACATCCCTTTTAACAAGATGCACAATATGAATATCGTATTTTTCTAGACATGAAAGCAGATATATTAATGGCTATTTAATTAAATCACTGAACAATCATGTACAACATGAGAATTTAATCAAATTCAGATTATTCAAAGAGAATTTTTTTAAAGCAATTTCACATTAATTACTATTGAAAATATTTTACCTTCAATATTGTGAACTGTATAGCAACTGAAAACGCTGAGATCTTCACCACTTTGAAAAAAAAATTATTAATAATAACGGAACATAATGTATCGTATGTTATATAGCTATACCTACAATCACACAGATTAATTTGAGCCTTTATGCATGTATTACTTTTCACTCTTTTCGTGCACCAAAAAGAAAAACATTCATCTAGCTGTATTTGGATTTGCTTTGTGGAAAAGACCATCTGTGGAATTCAAATGAAATCAATATACATGTATTTCATTTTTTATATCAAATTGTGCTCATCGAAAATATAAATAAACCACAGTTGTCATTTTATCAATAGTATTATATAATACGAATGCAGTGTGTGGTAATAAGATAGAAAATCGTCTAGTTATAATAGGGTGTGTTTTGCGGTGAAGACCATCTGTGGAATGGAAATGATATCTATGCCTGACATTTTTTTATCAAATTTATCATATCATAATTGTAAATAAACCACGATTGTTTCAAAGCATGCTTCTTGTTATGTAATGTTAACTGAGCCTGCTACATAGATCGATGTTTTACAATAGTGCCATGTTAATTCAAGTAATCAGCACCAAACACTCGTCTATGGTACGCCATAGCTATCTTAATACCTGCTTTGGTTCTTGGTTGAATCAGGCTTGACCATTAATACGTTCACTGTGTAATGGGTATGACGTGTTTAGAAGATATAGAATTACTGTGGAAGCACATATTTTCGTTAGGTCAAAATTTCGTTGTTTTTTAAGAACAAAATATTTCGTTGGCATTTAATTTCGTCATATCGTTATCTTTTTGTATCAATCAATACTTGGGTTAAAAATTCGGCATGGATTTAATTTTGTTGATTTATGCTGCCAACGAAAGTAACGAAATCAAAACCTCAACAAACATTTCTGGTTCAACAGTAGCTCATTTTTCACCTCTTTAAGGGGGATGTGCGGCCATCTTGTACATTTGAGGATAAGAATGTAAACATTTTTAAACTGGCTTGTTTCTGCCATAACCTGGCCAAAAATGTTGCCAAAAGATATAAAAGCAATAAATATGAAGTCCAACATGTCATTTTGTTTGAAAAGTGTGCATACAAGAACAAGACAATGTACAAGATGGCCGCACATCCCCCTTAAGCATGCAAAAAAAGCTAACATCTCATTTTGGTACAAGTCCGCTGACCAAGTAGACAGTTGTTTGTGAAATCCCTACGCCAACAACAGGTAGTAGTGTCATCTTAGAGTGTCATATCGCCATTGATGACGTCATCGTTTATTTGATGCAATGATCATGAATAACGATTTTGAATTTAAAACTGACTTTAAGACTTGTCAGCAATAAAATCAACTGAATATTAAGATCTGAGTTTTTTCCGTATGATTAAAGTCTTCGTGATGACGTCACTAAAATTTCCTTTTCCAGGAATTTCTATGACTTTTATTGCTTTAAACATGATATTTTTACATCTACCAAGCATAATTTCCTCTATTTCTTACGGAAACTTATAGTTAATTCGTAGCTCTATAGAAACAGCCAGACTGAAATATACACGCCCTATTTATCGATTGGTCGAAATCTACAGCGGCTGAAAGTGACAGGACTGAAATTGACACGCCCTGTTCATCGATTGGTCTGAACCTACAGCGACCTTAGTAAGATACCGGAATGCACGAAATCATAATGACGATGCCAGACTCAAAGTCTCACATGAGACGATTTGGCTGTTTCTTTTAGCTAACAGCCAAATCGTCTCATGTGAGACTTTTAGCTAACGTATTTTTGTAAATTAACAGTAATTTAGTGAATTTTACTAACTTTTCATAATCAGTTTCTTAATCAGTTAAAGAAAGATGTTAAAATATAAACAATAAATGCTTTCTTTGATGATTCATGCTGGTTATGAAGGTAGCGATCGTTGCAGGAAAAATTAACATAACCCGCTAACGCGGTCTATGTATTTTTCCTGCAATGTCGCTACCTTCATATTCCGAATGAATCACCAAAGAAAGCGTTTTATTGTTTAAATAAACACTCCGTCTGCTTGTCTGATTTCTCTACATTTATTCTAGATGTTTGATGAATGCAGTTATTAATCGTCAATTCAAAGTATACATATTGTAGTTCCTCCTCCCCCCCCCCCCCCCCCCCCCGTCTTTTTTTAAAGGGATCATGTAGGTGACGTCAGAATCCTTGAAGACTTTTATAATGCGCCAAATAAAATAATATTTATATACATGTATATAGTTTGTTCAGCTGTACATGTAAACTGCCATATATGAAAATAAAAGTGACATGTAACTCTACCATCAGTACCTTTTATAATACTTTCTGCAACAAACACAATCGCTTGTTGTATGTGTATGATGAATGTAATTTCATTAAAGACAAAGAAATTTTATCAACATAGCGCAGTTCACTTGTCTGGAAGTTTAACTGATTTCGGATCGGATTTCGGATCGATCATAAGGTTATTGTTTGATCCTCTTTGTGACAGCATCACTGCATGATTGGTTGATTTGTTATAATCATATTATGCAAATGAAATTGAATACTATATAAAAACATTTAATTGATAGATCGTATGAGATAAAACAATGTTAATTAATTATGAATGGATATACATGTATATGGATTTTGAACGTTTATAATTTATATATATACATCAAAAAAAGTCTTATAAAACGAATCTAAATTAACATACTCTCTCTCTCTCTCTCTCTCTCTCTCTCTCTCTCTCTTTTATTCTCAATATAAAGAAACACAGACCTCTTCTACTCTAGACTCTTTGTATACAATTAAAATAATCGTTAACTTGCAGTTCGACCAGTATAAACAAAGTTTGTTTGAGCATGAAAGCTTCTGCTTGCTCAAGACTACATCTTCTTTGTAAGGTCAACAGAGAGGCCTTGCTTTCAATCAATATATTTAATCAATACACACATATCCCTTAATTATCTTTTGATCCACCCTGTAATGCCGCTTAAAAGATTTTAAGAAGTTATAATTGTTTGTAACTGATTACTCAATAAATAATTCATCGGAAAAAAAATAGATAATTTTGCCGTTGCGTGGTAAAAAACAATATATAATATCTCCCTTTCCACATCTTTAATCCGCCACTGAATTTATATATAGAATTAATATTCAGGAAGCCTTTTAAGCACTTTACGGGGTTTTAACCTGTATATTAAACAGAGTAAAGGGGACATCGATTTGATAGTCAATAACTCCCCGTGTAAGACAAATACTTGAACTGTTTAATAATGCTCGGTCGCCTTCGCTGATTACACTAGCTATAGATGGGGGTAATGTAAGATATAAATACCTGTATATAGTAACCGACCCAACAGGGAATTATTTACCACCAGGTAAGTTGTTTTTAACAATATGTTATACATGGGGGTAACAAACTACGAAAGTGTTGTAAAGTTGAATCTTGTTCATCAGATTTGTATTAAAGAAAGTTTTGAATAATTGGGATACTCTCTCTCTCTCTCTCTCTCTCTCTCTCTCTCTCTCTCTCTCTCTCTCTCTCTCTCTCTCTCAGTTACACATAGTTGTATATTTTGAGCTTAATGCCTTGAACTGATAAAAAAAAACCCTTATAGATGAGGATCTATAATATTAAATAAATCATGCATTTTTAACAAACAGGTATGTTGAAACTTGAAACATACATAAACACAAATATTTTCTAATTATCACAAAAATATTAAACTCCCGACTGGTACAGCTGTCCATTTCAAATACTACACAGTTTATATGAATTTCTTCACTATAAATGCTATAAGAGATGGTAAGTGAACGAAGAATTTCTTTAATTTATATATATATATATATATATATATATATATATATATATATATATATATATATATATATATATATATATATATATATATATATATATATATATATATATATATATATATATATATAACATAAAAATATACATGTAATTATAATATTTGATTGTATGCGTATTTTTTTCATTAAAGTCTTTTATTTATGCTTTTACTTTATTTTTTTATTTTGCTTTGAAATAGAAAGATCTTGATAAATCATATACCTTATCAAATTGTACATAGTACATGTACATAAAGTCAAATTGTGTTTATTTTGAGAGTTTTTGTATACGGCTGGAGAGTGGGGAAGGGGACTACGTGTACATCACAAGTACTAGCTACATGTAGATCCCACATACCTATTATTTAGGCCTTTGATATCATGTCATTCACAGCAGCCCACAACACACTTTCAGAAACAAAACTGCGCAGGGTTTGGCTGGAATACTCGATACTTTTAAATTCTAAAGACGCCTAAAACTCTTACTTTTTTTTTAATTATGAGGAAGATATAAGCTTTTTTTATTCAAATTTACAGGCAAACATGTCAGGCAGAAGCAACCGTGGGTTGTCCGCCATTGCGCGCGTGAAGATGGGCGCCGTTCTGAGCAGTAGGTATTATGTTAAGAATGCGCGGATCTAGATGGGGTAGGGGGTCGAAATTAACATTGTAATTTTATATCAAAAAAAGTTCTCAACCCCCACTCCCTTGGCAAACAAAGATATCCCTCCCCCGACCCTTGGAAAAAATGGTCTTGATCTGCGCATTTTATGTAATATGTATATGCATGTCCATTTATTAATTCGTCCCTTCTTCGAATCATCGTTGGAACCTTGCAGCCTATAGCTATACTCTGTCCCGAGTTTTTGCTTCCAACACTTTTTGCTTGATATTTCGATAATCATAAATACATTTGTGCTCAAACTACGTTCATCCACTAACATGAAAAATGTCCAGATTATCTGTTTTGAAACGCTCCCTCTATCGCTTCAGGTTTCAATACACATCCCAAAATAGAAAGTATACGGGGATTTTGCATTGTATCAGCCCAGATAATAACATTGAAAAATGTGCGAGGTGTTCCGAGTACTTCCGAATGGAGAAAAGATGTAAACATTTCCCATTATAAATCTCCGTATGAAATTTGATTTCGTTCCTGTAAGTGATAAAGGGATAATTTGTCAATGAAGATATCTTGGATATTTTTCCCTGTCATCGATTTCATCTGTATTTCTTTTGACGGTATGCGTTTTTTTTTTATTGAAAATCATCAAAAAGTGATGGAAGCAATAACTTGGGACAGACTTTAGCTGTTACACATGCGCATATCAAATGCTAGAATTCGCCATGGTTTCCGACTATGCATTTGGAGGAAAGGGGGGGGGGGGGTGGTCATTAATTTTCAGTCGAAAGATTGACACCAGACCAATCATATGCACTTGAAAATAAATTATTGATTTTCTCTGAAAGAGATTTGCAATAGTGAGGGTAAAAAGGTAGGGTATTTGGGTGAAAGCACGGTTCATCCTATCATCATAGTCAAACAAACAAGTTTTACATGACACATCTTTTATATTAGAACTTTTATTTTTTAATATTCAGATTAAAAATCTAAACACAATCAGCTGTGTAGTGCAAATTTAACATGGAAGGCCAAATGTCACATGGCTCCAATTCGTCCAAGTTGGAAAGTCCGGGGGGTTCTGGTAAGAAAATCGTTGTTATTCACATCGGGCTCGATCTACAAAAAAGTGAAAGATTAGTTGTTGCCAAGAAACAATATGGCGGATAGAAATTGATCGGGCACCGACTAATTCTCACAGAGCACTCAACACTTGATGAAAGTCTAATTGGTATACTGAATCGCACTAAGACATGAGTAAAACTCCAGCAGTATCAAAGTCCAAGCGAGATCGGCCAAGATCTGGCGGTTAGTACAATCACTTTGCTTCAAACTTCTCCTGTTTTCACTTGCACGCAGTGTAAACATTACACAAAAATAATGCAAGAAAATTGCTAAAAGCTATAGCCACATGATTTTAAAAAGGGGTATTTTTATGGCATATGCAAGCAATCGTTTATCAGGCCCAGGATTACAAATGAAATGCATTGAATTGTAGACATTCACACTTTATTAAAAAAAAAGAAGAAGAAGAACGGTTGTCGCTTGAAGATTTGTATACCCAACATAAATGTATTTGAGTTCTTTTCTAACATGTGAAAGTTAGTGCTCAACTCAAGCTTATAAATTTAATTATAAGAAATATTACCTAACGAGAGAGAGAGAGAGAGAGAGAGAGAGAGTACTATATGATATATCAAGTACAAAACAATTGTGTATTAAAATAAAATTGTGTATTAATTAAAAAAACAAGACTAACATGCTATATGTTTTGCTCACAGTAACAGTATAGTCATAATCTATAAACCATGATAAAGGAATAATAAAAAGTGCACTCCTTTGTGATATATTTATCCAAGCTTTCATATTCATATTAATAACAGCTCCTGGCATGCAACCAATTCTGGGCAAGAACCATTTCTCGCCAGTGCATTGTTTTGTAATTTTATCAACACATAAGTAAAATTATATACAAAAAATGACTTAACGTAGAGCACTGGTGAGAAATGGTACTTGGCGAGAATTAGTTGTACGCCATTTTAGATTCAAGTGTCAAAATTCACGATCAATCTTATGATAGAACTTGTCCTTAAATTCATGAATACTGAATACAATAATCATGGTAACTTATTTCTGGGAGATAAAGGGTTTAGGCTTCATAGATATGTAAAACGTAAACCAGTATTCATGTGTATTGGCCAGTAACATAATGTTGTTGTTTAAAACACTGTGGTGTCTATCAATCTATTCAAGATAAGTCACTGTATTCACTTTGTCTTATTCCACCCAGTAGCTGCAGGACTGTAGCTCCCGGTCTGAAAAAATTCGGATGGACGACCTGGGAGCTACAGTGCCTCCCATAGTAAAAAACTGCAATTTACGGCGCACAAAAAATTGCGCTAATTTTGGACTGATTAATCTCATTTACGATCACATTCTGTACAAATATTTGATCCCAAAAAATTCCTCGGACATTTTACTACAGATATCGTCACTTCACTTGCCTCTGATATTCTTTTAAACACCATCACAGCCCTGCAAATTAAAGTGGTGCAAGTTTGTTTACATTTAAAGATGGCGACTCGATCTCGACGTAAATTAACATACTTCATTTTCCGAGGTCGCTTATCATGTTTAAGAGAAAGTCCGAGGCAAGCAAAGTGACGATATCAGTAGTAAATTGGCTGAAGAATTTAATGGTACAAATTATTTTTACAGAATTTGTGTAAAAATAAGGTTAATAAGTCCACAATAAGCGCATTCTTTTGTGCGCCGTAAATTGCAATTTTTACTATGGGAGGCACCGTAGCTCCCAGGTCGTCCAAGGCATCCGAATTTTTTCAGACCGGGAGCTACAGTCCTGCAGCTATCCACCAAGCTGAAAACAGTTCCCTGTTATTGCTGAGAGTTACATTGTAACCTGTAATTGACTGTCTTTCATTCAAGAGCCACATGCATAATACATGATGTAAAGCCCCGTTTATAAATTAAAATTTGACATTTCATTATTGCTAATTTTACAGATAAGTTGTGTATCAGTACATGCATGTAATGATCATAGAAGTTACATTTACAGTCAGAAGTTGTTTGTCATTGTTCTCTCAGCTGGGTGGAATTTTCTCTCGGGTGAATTCAAATTTTGAAGTTTCCTAAAAAATACTGGTAAAATGTTTATTAACAAAAGAATTTGATTCCTTGATTACCTTAAAGTTTTGATTCTGTGCAAACGGAATGTTTTCATGGTAAGTTTCCCAACTGCTTGGTCTTAAAAAAAGGACCAGAAGCAATTTCTAATTGTTCATTCAAATAAAGTTGTCCTCACATTCAGGATTAAGATGTATTCTTTCACATACACTGGTTAATATTCCAATGCAACATTGTTCCAATCTTTGAAAGATCATCTTTTCAATTAAAATTGAAGAATTTGCAGAATACCATGCTTTTACTAGCTCCCTTCATTGGGATTAAACACCGTTATTCAACATTTGAATGGTCTCCTTCTTTGGAATAACTTTTGGGATCATACATGAAATGTTGTCCCACAATTGTCCGATCTTGTTAATCCCTTTTCTTTTCTTTGCATCCTTCCCCAATTCAAGATGGTGTATCTTCCTTTCTTCCAAACTAGTCTTCTCTCCATGCTTGAAAAGAAAAAAGGAGTTCCATTTAGAGAGCCATCCAACCATGACATTATTCTACTAAAAGGCTTTATAAGAGTACAAGCTTAAGAAAGATAACTCTTCCGCCCTTCTTCACAGACCACTAGGATTGGAAAAGCCTACCAATTGCATCAGAGTTGAAATCAAATATTTTTTGGTATTTGAATATTAAAGCTTACATAATTACCTTCATTATTAAGTTATTAAGTCACATTATGAAATTTATAAACAATTTTTTTTAGGGGGGGGGGGGGGCGTTAAGTTTCTTTAACAGAGATGTTTTGTTAGGTGACATTTTTTGTCTTAAATTGGGAATATTTATTATCTCAAATGCAAAAAAAAATCTATCACTTCAGTCAGTCTGATTATATTAGAACCATTATTACAAGGCCTTGGACTTTCCGTAGGACGTAGCTATCACTTCTTGCGTCAAAACATGTTAAAAATGATGCTAGATTCAAGTGAAATATACACCGATTGCGTAGTCTTAGCTCAGAAGCCAGACAAATCGTGTTGATTTCAATTAGCTTTCACTGAGTGGGCAGCAATGAAATAGACAGGCATACGTGACATTGCTGTTTGACACAACTACCCAAAGTCCAAGCTCCTGTTATAATGGTTCTACATGTATCTAATATTATTGAGAAATCATATAATAGGAATTGGCAAAAAGTTAATGTACCCTTTTTAAAGAACAAAACAGAAATATTTGCACCCACTGAAAATATCCGGTATACAGTACCATGCATATATTAAAATAAAAAAATTCCTTATTTTAAAAAAAAAAACCAAGCCTGTGTTTCTAGTGAAATGGTACCTTCTTCAGTTCATAGAATTGATAGAGCTATGCAAGCCTGATGAAGTCTTTAATGATATTGATTGAAAATGGTAATAAATGAATAGGATTTTTTTTCCTCTCCAATTCTGAGTTATCATAGATGGATTTTTTACATCCATTTTATAAATTGAAATTGAAAATATATAAATCTTCTAAAAATATTTCAGTTTTATGTTATTAAAATCACATTGACTTATTTATTTATGAAGAATTGTAAGTTTTGTTTTTTATGACTATTTCACTTTTTTTTTTTGCATTGATGAGAGAGAGAGGAAGAGAGTGAAAGAAAGAGAGAGAGCTCTCATAAATGAATAAAAGCTCTCACATTTGCTGTAACAATATGCGTACACAATATTTACCTTGTTATGTTTGTCATATCCAAGTCAGGGCCCAAGTTTAAGTGCCATTTAACATGGCCCATTGTGGGTATATATAGGGGCATTATGCTACGCAGGCCACAATTAAGTATAGGGGCGGAGCTTTCAATCTCTCAGCGTTGGCAAGGTGTTTATAAAATCCAATATTGATTGACTGATTGACAAGATTACTTTTTTGAACAGCCGTGATTGCTCAATTTATGAAGCAGGATCATGTTTTTCAGATAAATTGAGACATTAAAATCGACAAATCTTTCTTCGTCTCAATATGGTTTCACACTACTGCACATCATTACAATTTTCTGCGTCAAATGATATTCCTAAATTTTGTGTAATTTTTGTAAATTTTTATACTGACTTGTTTTTCGTCATTTTGATAATGGAGAGGAATAATTCATAAGATGAATAAAAGATTAACATAGTATTTAAAATTTATGGTCTCAGTTATGATGTTTGTGTGCATGGCTCTCTGTCTCTCTGTCTCCTCTCTGTCTCTCTCTTTTCATGCTCTCACTCTCTCTTTTTATCTTTGATTTTTGCACCCCTCTTTCTCACTTTCTTTCTCTTTTGCCTGTTGCTAATTTTCATATTTCTCTCTCTCTCTCTCTCTCTCTCTCTCTCCTGCCCTTTCTTTCCTTTCTCTCTTGCCTCTTTCTATTTTAATTTCATTTCTCTCCATCTTTTTAGCTTCCTTTATTGCATGCACTCTCATTGTCGTTCTATCTTTGACTTTTCACATCTCTCTCTTTCTCTCTCATTCTCTCTTGTCTCTTGCTAATTTTCATCTCTCTCTCTCTCTCTCTCTCTCTCTCTCTCTCTCTGCCTTGTTGGAGTGTAGATTAGAGTATATGAGGACACTGTTTTAGGGTTGTTATCTAGGGGTTTTACCATCAATAGAAGGTGAAAAGGGGTCGAGACCCCAAAATGAGCTAATGTGAGACTTAATATGTCTTTATCAGGGGAGGTAATAAACTAATAAACCTAGGGGTGAGAAGTGGACGGAAACATTGGGTCCAGTGTAGTATAGGTGTGTCTATCAACTGATAGACTGCTTTCATTATTAATTTTTGGTGTGGAAGCAAAGATATGAGAAAGATATTGGACTGAACTATTAAAACTCAGCTGATGAAAAGTTTTATTCCAACACTCAGTTAGGACATATTGAATATTTTGAGATAAGATTGAATGTATATGAATATATTCTTGATAAGGGTTTTATTGAGGGAGGATTTATGCCTTATGAAGTATGACTGCCCGGTTTAACCTACCGAGAGAAAATTGTGAATTATAACTCATGGAAAGTTCTTGCGTATGTGGAAAAAGAATGGAATTTTATGCATATTGATTGCAAGAATTTACTTGTTAAGGCTGCTTTTGATATTTTGGATAGTAATGCTGTACAAATGACTTTCGTAAATCTTTTGTGATTATGGAAATGCTCTTATTTTACATAACTGAGAGGTACTCTGTGCAGTTTGAACTTTAATGTGAATATATAGCAGAATACATTTGATGGGTGGAGAGATGACCTGGCAAAGATAAAAAAAAAAAACAGGGAAAGAATTTTAACAGGATTTTAATTCATTTTCTAAAGGAACTTTATGATATTTGTGGATTTTTTTTTTTTTTTTTTGTTGATTGGTAAAATCAGTGATTTTGGTCACTTGATTCATGGATTTGAAAAAAAAAAACATTTCCATTTTTCATCATGATAGAAAGTGAATTGCCTGTTACATACTGAGATGCAAATAGTGAAGGTCATTTATATACGGTATGTAGAAAAAAATATAACATTCCCAGGGTTGCTATGGAAATAACAGGTGCTTGATTGCCGATTTCTAATAAGGATGCAGATATTTCCAATTCATCTTTTGTGAAGGTATGACTAGAGGCCTTCTGTAGGGAATACAAACATTGATATATTCAGAAACTGTCCTTAGAATCAACACAGCCCAAAGTCATCCATGTCATTTCCTCGTTAATGAACGAACACTTAATTAATTGGAAGATCCTGACTGTGTTACCCTAAGGAACATTTTTAGTCGTCAACAAATGGAGTTTTGCTGAATGGTAAATACTAGCACATCACCAATCATTCAACGTTGGCCAAATTAAGTCAAAGATAAATGGTGCTTCAGAATTAGAGTTCTTTGACTTCATCAGACAAAATGTGTCTAATTAAAGTAGGTTTTTATTTTTCTTCTTAATGGGAGCATTAACCACTTCAAAAGCGACTTACATGTTTTCCTAACGAGCAAAGACTGTAACCATATTGATTGGGCGCTTAATTCCATTGTGATTATGTTTTTGAGGATGTTTCTAATGCGTAGTGAATAATTCAGAGTCGGATTCAGGGGGGAAAAACGTAGTTATCTGTGAGATTTTGATGTATGCTTATGTGTGTTAATTTTGATCGCAGTGGAAATTTTCAAAAAAAAATTTCATAAACTCTGTGAATATATGTTATGTTTTTTGGCATGTGACTCAAATCCAGGTTTTTGGTTTATCTGTTAATTAAAACTTCAGCATCATGAATGGATGGGATATAAGAATTCAACAGAATAAGGAAAGTGTTAAATGGAATCTTTAAGTTAAAATGTTTGAAATCCTGGAAGTTCTTCAACAAGTTCCAGTTTAAAAAATATGAGACATATTTTGTTCTAATTGTACATTTGTGCAAAGTAAGATACAGTGGGAAAAGTCTTTTTCATTGAAAATTTAAATGAAAAAATTAATGCTTATTTTTCGTAAAAATGAGCAATAAGACGGCCAGAAATTCCAGTCAAATGACATCGGGACTAAGTCTAGAAATAAACTCTCCTCGAAAAAAATCCCCGCGCTCTTCTCGGGGCACAAAGGACAAAGGTCAAGATGGCTCAGGGTCGGACACCCAGGAGAGAGGTACAGTGGGGCCAAAGAAGGGGGTCAAACTTCCACCCAACACCCCAAGGAAGGCCTCAACTAACAGAGCCTTGTTAAAACTTCGCGGTTCAGTTCACACTCTGCAAGTTTTGTCACGGTTGAGTAAGTATGCATAGTCAGCACGTTATCATAGTTATTATGATAGTAATTTAATCGGTTTGTAATTAAGTTTGCTCTTGCTCCATATGGAATTTTTAAAAATTTAAAGCCAAAGTTTCGTCTTCATGTGACTTACAGCACAAAAAATGGATAGTTTAATATACTATAAGATTTGTTCATGCACTTAATGTGAGGGGTATTATGGGACCTAAATTACAGATTTTCCCTCCTTATCATTTTTTTTTACCTTACACACTATATTCTACATGAAAAAAATCTGAAATAATTCTCTGCACATCTATGCAGTGATGGGTGAAAACAGCTCTCTATGATAATGAAAACTTACTGTATCTCTATATTGATTGATTAAAGTTATGAAACTCCTATTTTCTCCCTTTCACATTATGATCAGTTTGAGAAATATTTTTTTTTTAAATTGTCAGGGTATTAAAGTCAACGTAGGAAAACGTGAGAAAACTAATGAAATTTACGAAATTCTTTCTTACCTGACTCTTAATCCACACTTAATCCCGACCAATTCAATCCAATTTTAACGTATTAGTCCCCAGTATTAATGTCTTTATATTCTGAAGTGGAATCTAACATTATCTGATCAAGTCTTCTAGCTGCCGGTTTAAATCTCTCATTAATTAAATGCTTGATCACAAGGAAGATAACTCTGCATTGTTTTTTTTGATAATGGGAGATAACCATCTTTCTCTCCCAGCTTAGAAACCATTAATACAAGAATAATTGGCATATTGTTTGCTAGCAGAGGCTTATAATTATTTTGTGTTCTATTTTTATATGTGGATGTGAATTCGTATTTGGGTTTATTAAGTTGGACATATTTGAGAGAGGAACCTAATGTGTCTATAAGATGTCGGCTCTTAAAGGTGAGTCTCATAGAGAAGTAAAAGGGTTCAGGTTGTTAACACAGAGAATGGAACCCATAAGGCAGACTAAGGGGTGAGGTCATTTAAGGTTAAGCTATTTGTATGAATTAAGATGTGTAACGGGATGGGAGAAATAATGACTGACTAGACCGGGATTTGAACCCGGCCCCCTGAATCTCTAGTCAGGTGCTCTACCAACTGAGCTATCTGGTGCCGGTATTCGAACCAGTCTGACCGTCACGTTCCTCCCCCCTCAAATGATCTTCACCCTCGAAGATCACCCATTGCTCGTCCCCTGGCAGAAGTCAACCTGTCAGTTCCAGGGGTTGGTCATGGCACCAAATGTAACAGAATGGGACTAGACTGTGATTCAGACGCGGCCCACAGAATCTCTAGTTAGGTTCTCTACCAGCTGAGCTATCTGGCACCCATATTTGAACGGGTTTGACCATTACAGATGATTATCCCTTTTGCTTCTTAAATTGTTGCAGATCGAAGGGATTTTAAGCATAACCAACATTGTGTATTAGAGTGGGTTTGTGTGTTTGTATGTTTTAGTGTATTAAAACTTGTGGGAAAGATTGAAAGAAAACCTTAGAACTTGGAATCATCAAACTTTACATATACTTAATAAGCATTTTTAGAAGTCAAACAAAATATATTTTTAATGAATATCAGCTTAATTCTTTACACTGCTTAGTGTAATGGATAGAAAACCAGTGGGTTCCGATGATGATTTATACTTGGAATGCAGGAAAACTCCGCTTCATATCAATTTGATGAGTGAGATAATAATGGTACATGTACATACTAGTCAGAACAGCATGAAATGTTCGTCTCTTCCGCATTCATTTTCTGCTTTAAATTTTTCTTAAAAGTGTTAGTGTTGTAATTTTGGAATCAAAGAGTTGCATGGAGAAATCGCTGTGTACCGGTATTGTAAAAAGTGATTGCTAATTACTGCTAGGTTTGCTTACCTTAATCAATAGGAATTCACTCTCTAAATGTTGTTAATTGCCTGTTCCCAGTAGGTTGTTCTGTGGATCCAAAGTCCTGTTAATCCTACCAATAATGGTCCTGAGTATAATTGCATTTTGCTGACTTTGACTAATGAACAGTCAATTAGTCCGCAACATTCACAGTGCTTTGATTTCATTGTTCGTATTTAATTACCCTTTCCAAGTGATTGGTTGAGAAATGAACAGGAGGGCCAGATTGAAATGTTATCAAAAAATCTTGATTTTCGATTTTTTTGCCTCCCTTTTGATCCAATTGTAACCATAAGCCAACTCCGAATAGCAATTTAAATTCGTAACTGGTACCCGCTAAAGAAAAACAGTTCTTGAAGTAACTTTTGAAATGTTTTTCTAGGTGTTCTGAAATCTGTGAAAGTTTCGAGTTTCATTGACTTTCTGTTCAATTGTATGACATCAGTTAATGGACTCTATGCTTGTTGCTAGTTCTCCAGTGTTTGTACGCTATTTCTGACACTTTTTGTTCCGGGGACAAATTCTTTTGTTGGACATTTCGGCCGATTTTTAAACAACTACTGAATACAGTTCAAACACTTGGAAACCTGTAATAAGTGGTCCCAGGCTGCTACCAAAAACGTTTGAAATGTTTTAAACTAGCCCTCAGAAGGGGCTTTTGTATCAAAAGGAAACAGAGTTTGTTAGGATTGTAATGTTAGATTGTTATGGAATTGTGAGGGACAGGGAAATAAGGTAAAGTCACTGTTTTGTATTTGGTTGTTGTGGGGAAACAGTATCAATTCAAATTTTTTTACAAGAAGTTAAATTCTTTATTAAGTTTGATGTTTAAAATTTAGTTATGACTATTTTTTTTAAGAAAACAAATATGAAAGAATTTTACAAAAACAGTAATTTAGAGATACCAGTAACTAAAAAGTATATATAAACTGTGAAGGGTTTTTTTGTTAAACTTCTTTAGTAGTAGAGATTTTTTTGACAAACTTCTTTAGTACGGTGTCTTATGTGAAATAAACTCAATGTAATTATGCTTCATTCTGGGGATATTATTAATTAAGAAGCTGTATAGATGCAGAAAAAATATTTTGTGTAATATTTTTTCAATTTTTTTTCTTTATACTATAAATTCTAATGAATAGACCTAATTTCATAAAGGAATTAAGAAATGGCTAGTTTTGGGAAACTCTTGAAAAAAATAAGCACCCAATCAAAAATCAGCGAAGGAAGTAATGAAGGAAACAGTACCCAGGAAACTGCAAAGAAAATTTTTGGCAGCAAACTCGGAGGCTTGCAGACAAAATTAGCTGCTGGGCAGATTTTAGGTAAGAGGGCAATATAATGTATGAAATGCCCTGGCATAAGGACAATAACAATCAGGGAATCATATTGACAAGAATATATAGAAATGAACACATGTACCTCAAAAAATCAAAGTGCAGGGCAGATTTTAGGTAAGAGGTCCATATAATGTAAGAAATGCCCTTGAATAAGGGCAATATTATTCAGGAAATTGTACTGACAATGATATGCAAATGTGTACCTGATACTCACATTGCAGGGGAGATTTCAGGTAAGGGATCCATGTAATGTAAGAAATGCCCTGGAGTAAGGGCAATATAATCACGGGAATTGCACTGTACGTATATCATATTTACTCACATTGCAATATTCTAACAATTTTGACACAATGACATGTCATTGAAGATTTCCAATAAAAGTTTAAAAATATTCAAATGTGCTTGCATATTGATTTGATATGAGGCAGTTGGAAAACTGAATAAATTACACATGTATGATAATTTGTTATAATAGCCTGCAGTTAATATTCAGGGTTTTATGATTAAAATTCTTTGTAACTGCTGATAGCTCAGTTAATAGATCTGTGAGATAAAATACTGGTTCAAACATACTGACGTAAAAATTGTTGAATTCATGGCACCTACCTTTAAAAAAACCACACCGTTAAAGGGGCATATATAAATCACGATTTTGGTCAAATTCTATTTTTCTGATTTTATCATTTACAATGTTTTAGGAATTCATTTCTAATGATCAAATAAAATTTGAGAGTCAGTAACCAACCCCTTTAAATCTTCATGGCCATCTTATCCTCTTAAAGAAAGTTTGAGATTGCTGAGAAAATAATGTTCATCTCTCTGTAATGTCAACACAAGGTGGTTCATAGTGAAAAGACATATAAAGGTTGAATTTGATTTGTTTGAGAGTAGTTATGCAAAGTTAACATTAGAAGATATTTAGAGGGAGATCTGACAAATACATGTATAAGCATATGGTATGAAGGTTTAACTTTATTGATGCAATTATTAGATCATTTTAGAAATTTCTAAATTCCTCAAGTATGTTTAATCAGGGAAAACATCCGTGCATTGAAAAATCACAATATCGCAATTTGAATTTTGCTCTTTTAAACATGATCAATCAAAGTTTTGTTGACATTGATGTGTTTTAACAGGTTTACAAAATATGTAACTACAGCTGAGAGAGAGAGAGAGAGAGAGAGAGAGAGAGAGAGAGGGGGGAGTCTTGTTCACATTGATGTGTTTTAACAGGTTTACGAAATATGTAACTACAGCTGAGAGAGAGAGAGAGAGAGAGAGAGAGAGAGAGAGAGAGAGAGAGAGAGAGAGAGAGAGAGAGATCTGAGTCTTGTTCACATTGATGTATTTTAACAGGTTTACGAAATATGTAACTACAGCTCTGAGAGAGAGAGAGAGAGAGAGAGAGAGAGAGAGAGAGAGAGAGAGAGAGAGGGAGTCTTGTTCACATTGATGTGTTTTAACAGGTTTATGAAATATGTTACTACAGCTGAGAGAGAGAGAGAGAGAGAGAGAGAGAGAGAGAGAGAGAGAGAGAGAGAGAGAGAGAGAGTTTTCTCAAGAATTTTCTCCCCTTATTGAGAACAGGGGGATTACATGATACCAGAGCTATTGTCAGAGAAATAAAACAAACAGCTGTATGCATTGTCAATATATCAAATACCGGAGCATTGTTATCTGTGGAACAATCTGGTTAATTTGTTGTGTGTCCTGGAGAAAGACAAACAAAATGCATGTGGAAGGGACAGCTAAGTATCTGTATAAAATGATGTGTCAATAAAGTGAGTGACGGGGCCAGCCAAAGGGGGCACACCCAAATAGCAGGGGCCAGGGGTACCAAAGAGGGGAAATGATATGAAAATACATCAAGACCCCATGAAAGTTCTCCAATATAAGTCAGTTAAGAGGTTGTAAAAGTGTCATTAATTTTTTTTTAAAGGTTCTGAAGCAAATTTTTGTACAAATATTGTAAAGAAGTCGTAAGATATTAGAACAAGCAATTATATAAAGATTTTGAGGAAAGTTTACTCTTTTATGATTGATACATTTCTGTTTCTATATTTGCCCCTTTTCTTTATTCAAAGACCCATTGTCACATTTTCTGTCTAACTCTATGTAACTAAGTATAAAGTATAAAGAGAAAGGACATTGAGAGACAGGAATTGATACATTGAAACTTGATTTCCTCTTCACTTCGTTGTCAGTTTGTTTGGTAAACAAATATTCGTGATTTTCCCTGTCACTTGTCCATTGTTGGCCGTTTTTGGTCTCTCTGTGAATGTGTGTGCTGTGATTAATAATGTATGGAGTTTATTAAAATCTGGTGGGAATTCGGTACCTTGTCATGGAATTTGACAATTACAGCTAGCCAATCGTCTGCCAGAGGTCTGATGAAATCTGTCCATTGCGGATTTTCTTGCATGAGAGAGGATTATTAATAGTTTCGTGGAACAAAGTTTGGTCATTTATAGGAGAGTATGGATTCTCTTTGGATTGTTTAATTTTGTATTTTGGTGAATCTGCATAAATGTTTATAAGTTTGAGAATGGTGAAATTCCTTCATCCAATTTTCCAAGAGTTCAAATGATTGAAACTGTGTTTCGTGCAAAAATTTGAAAACTCGAACAGAATATTTGAAAGATTCCTTGGGCGATGGTTATTTTGGGGGAATTATTTCAAACTATCTGAGTGCAGATGACATGTATTGAGAATTTGATGGAAAACCATAAAAAAGATCAACCCAGGACTTTTTGATCATATACATGTTTATCATTGGAAACAACCATCTAAACCGAGTTCTTGAGACACAATATATCTTTCAAAAGTGACAAAACATTTTCCTCCACGAAGAACAGAAGGGTGTGAAAATGATGTATGCCTATACCACAAAGAGAGAATTAAGAGATTTCAAATGGATTCTGTGAATTATGAGCAATTAATTTCCCTTTTTATTTGAAGAATTTTATCAGTATTGGATGAGAGAAATTACACTTGTCTTTTTCGGTATCCTAGCTGGCATTTCTTATGATATTAATGTCTGCCATCTTTGGATCTTTATAAAAAGCAGAAGACTGTGTGGGAACTGATTTTACCCACTCCTCATACTTTTTTCGGTTCTTGACAACCAACATTACATCTGTTCATCTCGGTCTCCTAGAAGCTTCGCTGATATAAATTAAAAGACAAAATTACGACAACAGACATCTCTTTGTTTGATTTACATCTCCTCAATCAGTGGTTCTAATCTTCCTTAAAAGTTTCACAAAGACAAGTGTTTTGACAAAAGAGAAGAGCTACAGTTTGTGAAGTTATGATATAGTTAAAAATTTTGAAAGCTCTTGAAGAGTTTTAGAACACGGTCTTCATATACTTTCTTTGAAAATTTGAACATTTCAAATTCGGGATGGAGATCCAAAGGATGGTTTAAAATCTGGAAGCGGTTGATTATACATTGTACTCTGTTCATGTTTTTGTTGCGAGAGATTTCTAAATCAGGATCTAATAGACCCACAGATGAAACAAATTGTTCTGAAGGGTTAAAAAAGGAGTGAAATTTTTTTGTCCATAAGAACTGATTGGAGTTATTTGTTCAGCTGTGTAGATTAAATCGTCTTGCATATTGACAAGTGGATGTGAATTTGATTACTTTGAATTCCTAATGGTGAAAAATATGGTAACGGAATTGGTTAATGAGCAAATACCATGCAAATGAACAGGGAAATTTTACTTATTAGAATATTTATCGAGGAGAAAAATTGTTCAAATCAAACATTTTAAGGGGAAAATCACCCAATTAGCACAGCAGAGCCATTTCAGTTTTGATCTTTGTGAGATTCTGATTCCAGTAATTGTGACAAGTGTTGCGTTAATTAGAAAAAGCAAATTAATGGCCAATAACATTTAGTGTAATATTTTGTAATTTGTCTCGAAAACCCGAAATACATGTATGTGTAAGCAGACATAAAAAGAGGGTGTATTTCGCAAATGTATGAATTATTTACAAAATTTTATGTGGATTATAAATACCGAAAAAATTTACAAATTTGAAGTGAATTATAATTGGTGTGGTTATTAACTGAGGAAAAAATCGTCCATTGAATAATGAGTTCAGAGGTTGGAAGCCGCAGGTTGTCAATGCAAGTGGTGTCTCAGTCGACACCCGTCCAAAAAGAGCGGCCGAAGCACAACTCTGCACCACTGAGGCGACAGAACACCTCCACAGCGATCGGGGATCGTAAAAGCTCCCAAACCAGTTCTGCCGCCAGTAGTGCGAACGAGAATCGCAGAAGAAGTGCAAGTAGGTTATGTTGTAAAATCTCTCGAGAGAAATTTGAAGTTCGTTTTTTGCGTTTTGAATTGTCCTTTTGTATTTAACACAGCTATTAAGTGCTAATGAGATTCACAGGAAAAGGGCAAGTAGGACATAATGTTAAATCTCTTGAGATATTTTTTTCAGTCCTATTGAATTGTCCATTTTGATAAAATATAGTAGTGGTGCTAATGAGAATCAGAGAAAAAGCACAAGTAGCTTGTACTGTAAGTTACCAGAAATGTTTTTTCTCCTTTTTTCATTGAATATCATATTCTCTTCAAATTGAGTTGATTGATTGGTTGATAAACAGGAGTAGAATTTACGCCATCTTCTCTGAAGCATCATTTTCTGACAAGTCTTAAGAGAGGTTTATTGATTGTTTTCAAATTCCTTAGTACATTTCAAGTTATGGTCGTTATAGAGGGAACAGTTGCATGTTTTGCTCTCTATCTCTCTCTGTCTCTCTCTGTGTTTGTCTTTCTCTCTCTCTCTTTCTCTCTCTCTCTCTCTAACATAATTTATTGTTTATGACCTCTTCTGAATACTTAAAATGTAGAACTTGTTTCTAGTCCTTTTAATATCGTTTTATTTATTTCTTATATCATAAAATATGTTTATACAAACAAACAGACCACACTCTGTTGGTAAGGGTTGGGCATGAATATTTTACTTTTCTTCTTTCTTTCTATTTTGAGAGAGAGAGGGGGAGAAAGAAAGAGAGATTGTTATGATCCTTATTACAATCTCACATTTTCCCAATCAATATCAAAGTTGTTGAATTAATGATGTGTGTTAACAATGGTATTGGGACTTTAAGCTTGATAAAGCCATATTGTCATCTGAGTACATGGGCCAATCTCACAATACCTTGAGTATCCTTTTGACAGACAGTTACCATTGTTTCTAGCCATCATTATTTCCGTAATGTCTGGATTTTTTTCTCTTCTGATGTCATTAATTATTGATATTGCTCTGCAATTTGCATTTCATTTAAAGTTGCTGCAGCATGAATTTGCTGACCTCCATGAAGTAAAAAATCTAGGCCTTCTTTGAGGTTTTGTCAGGCTTTTCTTTTCATCTTTTCTGAAAATATTTAAATCTTCATAACCTATGAATTACTGCTACATACATGTATCGATATGTACACAAGTATACAGCATCAATTTGTCATGACTGCGATGGTCAAGGTCATTTATTATTATCAAGGTCAAATTTGAAAAGTATATACTTACTCTTCAACAATGCTTAGTGAAGAGGGGACAAAATGTTTTCTTGAGGTACTTTTAACTTCTTGGAGTTGGGAATAGTTACCTCTAGATTTCCCCTCTTTCCAATTACCAGTTCAGTGGTTCTGAATAATGCAAATTTAAATTTAAAAAAAAATGGACTTGATTTCGAAACTTGTGAAATAATGGCCTACTTTTAATGTCCAAAGTCAAATATCGAAGTGTTTATTATGATTTTTTTTAATACAATTAACCCTCTCACAAATCTGACACATTATTCTTTTTATGTAGGTTCTTTTAAAATTTTTATCTTTAAAATGCAAATGATACAAAAAATATATTTACAGAAGAAATTTAAAGCAAATACGGTAACTTGCGCAAATATTGATATTGTCGCACGGGAAAAGACATCATTCTTTAAACATGATTATGAATATAAATACAGCCGTGTTTTCGCACAAGTAGTTTTTAAGATGACATTCGTTTCTCCAAATATTTCTCTAGTGTACACAATGTTTGTTATTTAATAGAGTTTTGCTTTTTTGCTCCTTGCGCAAAGTGGGTTGCTAAGTTTGAATAGATTTCTAACATTATGTGAGACTAGAGATATCCTGGAGATCGCAAACAGCCCGTCAAATCTCTCATAATTATTACAGGCATATTGAATTGCATGCAAGCAGATATATTGGAAAGGGGGATTTAAATTCAACGTTAGACACTTTTATAAAGTGTTATTCCAATTTGTTCATATCTTATTCTGCTTATTAAATTCCAACATTTAATTTTTTTTTGTTGTTGAATTTTTCAGTATTCTGTTTTTCATAGGTCATATTAAAGTCGTACTCTATCAAACTTTGCTGGATTGAAAAATTGCTCGTCATGAATAAATTTAATCGTCACAAGTTGTTTAAGATTTTTTTTTCATACACCACTGGTGCTGTTAATATCAGGTGTTTTGTTCGATGGTGAAAAGGCGTAAATCACTTTATATTTTTCATCCAATGCATTGACTTGTGAACAAAATTTCCATATTGTTCCCCATTGAGTTGGATTTTGAAAATTTATTTGGGTTCAGCCATCCCAGAAAATAAGGACTTTAGTTGTTTATATATATGCCTATTTCCTTTCATTTCATGCGAAAACGCCCTGGAGTTAAAGAAAGCTCGATTGACAGAGAGAAATTGGATAGTAGTTTTTGTGTTTTAATGTCGCCATGGAGATGACAACAGGAGAAATTCATTAAATGATATTCGATGCATTTGAGTGATTAAGTGCGATTAAATTCAACAACAACAACCAAAAAATTTTCATTGTGAAAAGGCCATTGTTGATTCTAAGGCTGCCTGCATTAGGAAATAAATATTGAATTGGCTGTGTATTGACTTTTTTCAATATGGAAAAAAAATTATGATGAGATTTTAATTGCTTGTGATATTACTGTCTGAGGATTCTTTATATTGTTTGTAGGAACTTTCTCTTATCAGGAATTAAGTAGTATTTGAAACTCGATAGAGGGAATTTTTAGTGAGAGCTTTGTAATGTGTTTTTTATGTGTTTAATGGTGTTCATTGCCGCAAACAGCCATTAAGAACTCTCCATAAAATTCCTTAGAGTTTGTGTTGGAGACGTGTGACAAAATTAGTGACTAGGATCGAACTGTCAGGCGAAAAATGCATTTAATGTGATTGTCTTTCCAGTTTCTGATAAAATTGACATTTACGACCATTATTGTGGTATTTCTATTTCAAATGTAGAAATCGGGTCGAAACCCATTTTGCGAAGCCCTTTTACATCTGATAAGACAATTCTAACAAACGTTTTTTTTTAAAGTGGGAATTCGATACCGACTATTTCCAATCACTGACAGTAGAGGAAATCCTACGTTATTGTGAGATTGCATAAAAAATATTTCAATTTTGAAGTGAACATTTAGTATAACTTTGTGGGAATCTATGTTAGACTATTTGTAATGAATTGCCAAGAATTAATTGAGAGTACGTACTAGGGAAAATAACATCAAACCAAAAGGAGAGTCAAAAATTGAAGAAGAAAAAAATCATGGGGAAGGACGACCACGCTCACGGAGGGAGTAAATTGGAACGGCGATTAAGTCGTGACCATGGAACACACGCCCCGAAATTGGATCATGGCGCACACAAGCAAAGTGCCCACCACCCTCATGGCAGACGGATGTCAGTCATTGGAAAAGATGGCCGTAAGTCGGACGTTTCCATGAGGTTTCTTTGATATGGCAGCGGTGTTTCCTATGTGTGTTCCACGAGCTTTATATTATATGGTAGTGGTGTTTTAATGGGGTTTGTGTACATGGTTCTACTGTGGCCATGGTGTTTCCATGTATATTTTCCATTGGATTCTGGGCTTTAAGTTCTATGAATTTGTTGCCATGGTGCTTCCATTTGAATTTTCCGTAGGATTCTGGGCTTTAAGTTCTATGAATTTGTTGCCATGGTGCTGTCATTGGAATTTTCCGTAGGATTCTGGGCTTTAAGTTCTATGAATTTGTGGCCATGGTGTTTCCATGGGTTTGTTACATTAGATTGTGTCAACATATCTCTACTTGATGATATTTGTGAAAATGTTTAATTTGGCGGGAGACACTTTTTCAAGGATCTTCAATGTTTCTCAGGTTCATGGGGAGTCAGGCACATGATTTCGTGGATTTAATTGGAGGTGTATGATGAAGGAATGATCACTGTTTCATAATTTGTTTTGAGGATGTAGTTTTTTGGGGGTACTAAGGAGAACCTACAAAATTTAGCCCAATTCAAAATTCATCAAAATTTAGCCCAGCTACATAATCTAATGATTCTGTAGTAAATCAGGTGAACACTGAGACATTAAGAGGGGAAATCTATCATTTGAGTGAATAAGGAATTGGATTGTCCAGAATTTTGGTGAAATGTCATTAAGATGATTTTTTTCATTGAAGAAACATTTCCTTTTATCAAGGCAATTATAAGATTTAGGACTTGAAGGAGTCATTGGAATATGATTTGATTTCAGTAAATATGGACATAGGAAAAATCTTGGTCTTAAAATTTTTTCAATAAATCAATCAAAACTTTAATCCTTTAAGTGAGGTATGTCAAAAAATTATTACTTTGGTCAAAAACATCCATATCACAGTCTTATAAACAAGCTTTTGGATGTTTTTGTGTGTGTGTGTGTTAAAGCAATTAAAATGTTCTGTAATGGAATCTTTTAAAGTTCATGAGCAATTACGATATACAAATCCTAATATACCCAAGAAATTTATCTTCAATTGTAATTCCATAATCTTATCATAACCATCAAATCTTATTGACTAAAAGAACCACCTTGAATCTAATTGGTGTCAAATTGTAATAGGCCCAGTGGGGGTGAATAAAGTGAAAAAATAAGATTTTCTTGAAGACAAACTGCTGATATTGTGCACAGCACAGTATTGAGTTCTGAATATTTACTGAGAGATTTTTTTTGTACTAGAGTAGTGATTTGAATTTAATTTTACAATTTATTTTGTAATTGTTGAATTCTTAGGAATGGACATTTCATTTTTAATTAAAAGATATTGAAAGAAAACTTATGCCAACATGTATAATTGAAAATGGCAACAAAAGTACCGGTTAATGAGATTGGCAAAATTGAAGCCAGTGTTAGATACGGCAATCAATTTAATAATAACTTCCACAATTGTGCTACAAATGCATTACTTGCACACGATCACGTAATGAAATTGCGTATTGCATGATCAATGTTGCATTGTACTGTGTGTTAAGGGTATGACAGAAGTAAGCAACAGAGAAAGAGAAACTTACATTTTTTGAATGTCAAATTTGTGAGTAGCAAATTAAGATATTCATATACACTGTGAAAAAAAAATGAGAAAATTAATTAATCTAAAAAAAAATGTTCTTTGAAATTATTTGAAAAATCTGAGTGATTGTTGTCATGGACTTATCGATATTGAATCTGATGATAATTTCACTTTCAAAACGTTAGTTTATAGTACATGTATTAAAATTTGGCAATATTGACATGTCACTTTTAGATAAGCTTAAGGGACGTAGCAAAAACCAGGCGGGAACTCCTGAGAAAGCTGGTACCCCTTCCCAAGATGGTGCCGATGAGAACCAGTCTCCCACTCGGAATGTCATCTGGAACGAGGAGATTGAAAAACTCCAGATTAAGGAGGATGTCCTTAAAACTGTAATTACTTTAATAGATTTTTATCAGATGGAAGACAGTTTCCTCATTCAGTAGATAAACATGCACTTATTATTATTATTCAATTTTTGTCGCTAGGATTTTAGGCCAAAGAAATCAAAATTATATAGGAGGTCAATTTTATTTTGTCGAATTGCATGCACTATTATAATTAATAAAAAAAAAAATTGGTCTTTTGTATCTAAGGGCCTAAATATTTAAAATATAACAGAAAATTTTAATTTGCAAACTATACCAATAATAAACTGGCTCACTGCAAAAAGTTTTTTTTTTATGACCATGATGGTAGTACTACAAGTACCAATGCATTTTAACAGAAGCTGCGGAGACAAAATGAAGAAAATTGTTCATACAGATATTACAAAGAACAGAGACCTCAAATCTTCAAAATATATTTTATTTGTTTCAGCTTCATGAAGCGGCCCCACCCACCGCCCCTAAAACTCCTAAATCCACCCGCCTGACGGTCCGTAAGATGAAGCCAGCGTCAGAGTGGGACAAACCCAAACCCAAAGTGTAAGGGAGACAACTCCAAAAACTGTAGTCCCTTTGTAAAAATCTCCAATCAAATAAGAAAAAAAACTTTATTTTCAATGAGAAATTGAAACTACAAAACTGCCTTCATTAAAATAAAGAAAAAAAAATAAGCATCATTATTTTCATGAAAACCTATGCAATGATTTTTTGTTATGAAATTGACAAGAAAAAATATGGTACATTTTTATTTCATAAGTGAGTATGTTACAAAACCGACACATTTTTGATGGACAGAAATTTTCATTCTGTCAAAAGTGTTTTGTAAACATTATCTTTGTTCAGTTCTTTGATTTAAATAGGACAGATTTTTTAAAGCATTTTAAGATATATTGGAGTATCTTTCTTTGCAGAGTAACGGTGGCTCGTCCTGCACCAGTAGATGCTCCAGTAAAGGAGCCTGACTACTCAGGTAGATCTCTCTCTCTCTCTCTCTCTCTCTCTCTCTCTCTCTCTCTCTCCATAGATAGGATCTAGATCCAGTCTTCTGTAAAACACTTTTTTGAAAATTGTTTGATCAATTTATTAGATTTAAAATAAATATAACTGTTTTGTTAATTGTTTCATTTGTTTTGCTAGGTTTTGCTGGTCCCCGCTACAATGATGAAGGGGCGCCAATCCCCCACAGTCTGCTTGGCTCTTATGATGAGTTCAGGAAGGAGGCCATCAAAAGGGGAGACCTGTTGGTAAGGGACCATTTACCGTAATTGTGGGAAGTGATAAGTCTGATCAGCTTAATCTTGGGGGAAATTTCTTTTGAAAATGGATTTAAAAATTTGTGTTGATAAATATCATTGAAGAAGACTTAGTCTAAATAAATGAAGATTTTCTGAAAAATTCTTCTCAAAAGAAAAAAGGAATATACAATTTAGAACAATACAGTGTAGTTGACAAAGATAAGGCTACATTAAGCTATTTTGTTACTGAGTCAGAATATGTAAAAGCACTCAATTTTTATCAAGAAATACAAACAAACAAATTTATCTGTTGTTATGATCCAAAAGCATTGAATATGAGATTGAAATTCTTACTTTAAGTCTAAGATCTTTCATGGTCGTGGTTGTTTATGGAAATAAAACACAAACTGTAGACATTCTACCATGTTCTGCTAGAGTTTCTAGTATTCCTCTTTTATCTTACTCTTGAAAAATACATATTCTCTAAAATTTCTCCAAATGTTTTTAGGACCTGCCTGTCCCTAGTGAAGCTGACCTTGAACCTGACCGCCCAACCTTAAAATACGAGAAAAAGAAGCGGGACAGAGGTGACAGACAGCGAAATAATGAGAACAACGCACTTATAAACTGGCAGATGAAGATGATGGAGAGAAAAAGACAGCAGGGATACATATCTAGTAAGTTATTTTAATAGTTATCAGATGGAATCAGGATAAGTTGTACCGGAGAACTTGTACCCTAGAGAACTTGTACCCTAGAAAACTCATACCCTGTAGAACTCGTACCCTGGAGAACTCGTACCCTGGAGAACTCATATCCAGGAGAACTCGTACCCTGGAGAACTCATACCCTAGTAATAGGGTACGGGCTCTCCTAGAGAACTAGTTCCCAGAAATGGTTTCTCTACTAGAACATGTACCATGGATAACTTTGTTTATTTTTTTTGGTTATACTGCACACAGATACATATTCAGTTGTCATATTAAACAGTTAGATTAAACAGTTATTTCATATCAATGTTGACTTTTTACTCTCACGAGATTTTATATTGTTCATTAACATGTACCAGTTTGTAAATGTTGAGATTGTTTTTGCTAAAGTGTTTAGGACGTGAACAAATGTCTGGTGTCTTTTTATAGAGCTTCTGCAGAAAAACCCAGAAGATTTGGCAATGAACGCTGCTGACAATTACCGAAAGATTGAAGAGGAACGTTACATCATCGACCGTGCGATCCCCGCAAAGGATTATGGGAAGGGATGTAAGTACTGGTGGTGTAGGTGAATAATGAATTGACAACACAACCTCCTAAAAGTACACTAAATTGTGATACACAAATCTCAAATTGCTTTCACAAAATCCTACTCAATTCGTTATTCCCATTTATTATTGAAATATTGAGAAATAAGTTAGGGAGTATTCAATTTTTCTTTATAAAGATTTGAATCCTTCTAATCAATAAAAAAAAAAACTTGCTGGATTTTGGCTAGAGTTATCTAACTTTGATTACTTTGTGTTCAGATCGTGTCGGCAGCGAGTTCTGGAAACAACAGGAGAAATTTGGTGACGACGAGACTGGAATTCAGTAAGCTGATGTTTTAGATAATTAATAATTTTAAAAAGGTTGGTAATTAACTAATAGTTATAAAAAATAAACCTTATGTTAATACATGTCAAATTTATGTGAGTGTTCATTCACTCACATGAAATTAACATGAAGAAATAATTTATCAGATACATGTACTGAAAGTTGTATGATATATATTGTAAAGTTATTAAAACAATTTATGTATATGAAACTTATGAAATAACCATCTTCTCTTTTCATATGAAATTCACATGAGAAAATAATGACTGAGAAACAAGTGTTATGAATTTCATATAAAACAACTGATATAAAGGTGTTCAATCTTTGTAGTTACCCACTTCATGTGTTTTATTTTCTACGTACAGCACGACAATAACCTACATGACATTTCTATTTATAGCATGACCTTGACCAAGTCGGAACAGGGCTACCCCCGGCCCATAGAACACATCGGGGTGCCTAAGTCGGTCAGGAACGAGAAGGGATGGTACTGGCCCCCCCATCACACCACCCCTGTACACTACCCCTGGCACAAGAACCCGTACCTAGAGGAGAGGAAGGAACAGCTTAAGGATGTCATCACGGAACTGGACCCTCACAGACCGGTATGTAGTGTTAAGGTGGTTTACCCATCTAATCTGCCTTAAAATTTCAATTATGAAATATTTGACCATAAACTATTTTTAAGTAAATAAATATTCAAAATCTTAAAGATTTAAAATGTGGGCATTTTTCTATAATTTTGTGTAGAGCTCTTTATATAAAGGAGATTCGTATGGTTTAAAAATGACATTAAACATCAATACCTCTTAACAGAGGTTATTACTAGAAAATGCAGTTGTTTCATAGTATTTCACTCAGTTATGAAAAATAAATTTAAACCTGCATTTTAGAAATTCTTATTTTTAACTTTAAAATTATGGAGGGGATTTTTATGATAAGATATTTTTTCGTCAAGCTTTTTGGTGTTAGGCGACTAAGATAAAAGATTTTGTTTTGTTATAGAGGTAGAAATTTTTATTTTTGTTAAAAAGTTAATTTTAATTGGTTATTTTTTTTTTAATTTAGGACTTTGACCAGTTAGAAGTTATCGGAACAGCGAACCCAGTAAACCGTGAACGTGTACAGTCCAACCTAGGAATGCTGGAGGAGGAAGAGAGATTTACAGAAGGGGGAATGGATTATCTGTAAGTTGAAGGAGTGGATCCATACTTTTTATATTATAAAGGGGTGGATCCAGGTCTCTAGTATTATGAAGGGGTGGATTTAGTGAAGGGGTGGATCCAGACTTTTTGTATTATAAAGGGGTGGATCCAGGTTTCTTGTGTTATGAAGGGTTGGATTTAGACTTCTTGAAGGGATGGATCAGTGCTATCTTTAAGTAGAAGGGAGTGGATCCAAAGGGATAACAACTTAGACAGCGGTTATACTGGTATCTGGTGATGTATGGTTTATGTTCTGTTTCAATATTTTCTGTCTGCTAGTATGTGCTAGTTTGTTGAAACTTGGCTCCTTTCCTAAAAAGACAAAAAATTCATAATCTGAAAAATTATAGGTCAGAGTCAATGTGATTATGCAACATGGTAGAGAAGTTGTTTAGAAGTTGTTTTTAAGTTGTTTAGATGGTTTAGAAGGCAACATGTTAGATTTCAGGTCCAGTGCCTAAATTGGGCACTATTTGACATTGCTTTTCTCGCAGTCAAAGCTTCTAACAAACCAACCTTATTGCCTTATAATCATAATCAAAATCCCTTTTCAATGCGATATATTTGTGATATATTTTCATCTCTATGTAGGGACCAAGAACCCCTGCAGGAAGTTGACGAGAAAGACGAGGGTAAGGAGGAGAGTGTATTCGGTCCCTCCATCAGTTTCGCTGGTCAGCCCGCCCGCTGGACTGGAGACAGTTACAGTTACGCGGACCAGATCGGAATCGAGGCTAGGGTCACATTTGAATCGCTGTCTGGTGACCGTGTGACCTCGTACCTATACATCATCAACGACGGAACCACGTCCGTGTATTACGACTGGAAGGTATGGGAACCAGTTTTACAAGAAATTTTAACAGAAAAATATGTAATTTGATTAGAAAGGGGACTATTGGGACTATAATATGGGGACTATTTTTGGAGAAAGTATTGAAACTGATTTGGGGGGAAATTTTGAAAGGATATTCATTTTCTGTACATACGGTAAATAATGACAGAACCACATCCTTGTATTTCAATTAGAAAGTAAGGAAATTGTGGTGACTATTGTTTGAAGGGGTAATGTGTATTGTCATTTTAAGATGTGGGAACTATTCAAGAGGGAGATTAAGAAATTTGTACAAAGAAAGGAAAGGTTGATTAGAACAAAAAAAAATGCATTTTACAGCTTTTAATGGAATTAAATGGGGAAAGAAAGGGCTAAAGAAAGGGAAATAACTCTAATCCATACATAATTTTTTGTACAGAAACTTCCGAAGGAGAATCCATTTGACCTTGTCCATGCAAGAGTCCAGCGGTTCTACTTCAATAACAGCAGTGGTAAGTACTTGTAAACACTTCAATATCAGCAGTGGTAAGTACTGGTAAACACTTCAATAACAGCAGTGGTAAGTACTGGTATACACTTCAATAACAGCAGTGGTAAGTACTGGTAAACACTTCAATAACAGCAGTGGTAAGTACTGGTAAACACTTCAATAACAGCAGTGGTAAGTACTGGTAAACACTTCAATAACAGCAGCGGTAAGTACTTGTAAACACTTCAATAACAGCAGTGGTAAGTACTTGTAAATACTTCAATAACAGCAGTGGTAAGTACTTGTAAATAAGTACTGATAATTAAAATTTGCTCAATTTTCTTGTACATTTCTGTACATGGGCTCCATGAATTTTCATCCTCAATAAATTCTTAAATGCTGTATTACCGGTAATTTGTTTATTATACAAGTCAATCCACAAAATTATGTTCATGAGTGTAATGCTCACGGGTAGCTGTAACATATCGCTAACCTATAAAGCTTTAATGTAGCGCAGCAGCATTGTAAGATATTTAAAATTACGCAAAACTTATAAACAAAGTCAAAACCAGTCGGATCTGTGCAGAACTCCTGAATTCATTCAATTAAATAATCAAGATTTATTCAAGATAATAACATTAAATTTATTCAATAACATAACATATGTAATACTATAATTATAATTACACTCTCACACTCATTCACACCTTAATTACACATATAATAAATAAATTAAAAAATCATTAATGTATCATCAGAACCTTCATTTAAAAACCTCCCAAAAATATAAGGGTGGGCAAAGGGGAATAACTCTTATTAAATAATCCCATTATGTGGCATTTGATTAAATGCAAAACAGGATTTACTGTACCATTTGGTGAACTGAGTTAAATTACTCACTGGTTCACCGTTATGGTTAACCTATCACTATATATTATACAAGAAAATTTATAAACGACCAAAACATGAACGTACAGTTAAATTACTGTGTTGTTCATTATGGTTACCCTACTTAAAGCTAATTAAAACAGAACCACAGATGCATATCACAGTTAAATTACTGTTTTGATATACAATATGGTTTATTCCTATGACTTACTTATCAATAAATCTCAAAAGAAAAATATTACTGAAGAAAAATAATTTCCCAAAAATCGCCAAAAATAATTAAATAAATCTACTTGTTCAAAAATTAATTCTCAATCAAAAATACTTTAAAATCTTAACCAATTTCAATCAAATTAAAAATCTAATAATTTCCGTAAAATTTACTAACTCAATAGAAATCACGGAAATAACAACTCGCAGTTAAATCACCGCATAGTTGATATTCCGATCATATAAATAAATAAAAATATTAATCCCTAAGTTAAATAAATAAAATAAAATAAAATAATAATAAAAATAAATTGGAACGACTAAACGTACCAACTGCTCTTTAAAACCAAGGAGTCAGAAGTGATGTACAGACGATAAAACTCGGTATTTATACTAATGAGCAAACGATCAAAACATTCAGCGGCAAAAATCAATAATTGATCATGTGATCACAATAGTGATATGTGATAGGATGACTAAAAAAAAGTCGCTTTTGGACTAGCGCCACCTAACGTGTGATATTGGAAATCACACTACTTTATCGATAAATTTATAATTTCAACAACTTCCATTCACAGTTTACAACGTAACATAAAAATCAATCACAATCAAAACGTTAAGTACAAAATATACCAAACAACTTTCAATCAATAGTTTTAACAATACACAATGTTAACTCAAGAATTAACATCATTTAATATCAATACTCAAGCATAAGTTTATCGACTATATAGACATCGAACTAAACCGGAAGCGAGCAGACAGGAAAACATGTGGCTCATATGAACATATACGTGCAATTTTCCGGCCATATAACAAAGGTAACATTATTTTACATAGATAAGACTTAGGCATAGCATAAGGACAACTAAATAATATCATCGTGATCAACAATCAAGATGAAATAAAACATAAAAACGAATTCGTGCACAGTCCGAATTTCCTCGACATTGTTTACACATGTCTACCACTAATATTCTAAACTTCTTTATAATATCATAACACAAAAATATTACGTAAAAACAAATTGCATACATTTAACTATTTAGTATCAAGCTCTGGGTGTATGAATACTGTATCAACCCTCTCCAAATCACCACCATGTACAAAAACATATTACAGTCATTGACTCTATTTGATAGAAATATCAACCCGCTCCAAGCTCATACAAAATAGCGAAATATTACAGTCATTGACTCAGTATAGTTCATTGAACACTGTCATAGATGAAACAATAAGTTAGACTGTGTCATCAAACATTATTGTCATAAAATAAAAAGTAGAAAGGGGGGGGGGGGGTACATCATTACAATGAGAACCTGTTAAGAAATTGGCAATTAACATGGAAAGAATCCTTCAGTCAATATTGATAATGCTTTAAGAGATATCCGTAATCTTTTGTCTCAGAATCTTGAAACCATCGTTAATGTTATTTGAAATTAGTTTGTTTTGTTTATTTTAAAACAGGCAACATATATCGACCATATTTCAAGGGTTAGAATTTTTTTCAGTGAATTCTATTTTCTGTGATATTTTTTCATTTGTTCATATTATTCTTTTTGTGATCTGCCATATTGTTTTCTTTTTTGAGTTAGTTTGTTATTCTGTTAAGTTCCAATTAAATTACCTACTAGTATCTTGTTTTCAGGCAAAATGATTTTTGAACTGTTTCCAAAAAAATGCAAAAAAAAATAATCATGAACTTACTTTTGAAAGATCTTTTAATTGTGAAACAATAATGTAAAGAAGATACTTCAGATATCCAACTGACGATAAATTGTTTGTCGAGCCACCTTAAAATAAACTTTCTCAATTTTTTCAAGGTGTGATTTTACCTGGAGAGACCATGAAGTTTCCATTCGTCTTCAAGTCCCCCAACGCTGGGGTTTTCACAGAGCAGTGGAAATTTGAGACCCGCCCCAGCCTGTGTGGGGGCGCCGCCCTGATTGTGACCCTCAGGGGTATCGCCCTCCAGGAAGACAAGTTTCAGCGGGAGAGGGAGGAGCTAGAGGTAAGGAAAGGGGTGGATCCTATGGTATAGGGGGTGGGGGAATAAAAGAGGTAAGGAAGGGGTGGATCCTATGGTATAGGGGGTGGGGGAATAAAAGAGGTAAGGAAGGGGTGGATCCTATGGTATAGGGGTGGGGGAATAAAATAGGTTAGAAAGGGAAGGGGTGGATCCTATGGTATAGGGGGTGGGGGAATAAAATAGGTAAGAAAGGGAAGGGGTGGATCCTATGGTATAGGGGGTGGGGGTATGAAAGAGGTAAGGAAGGGGTGGATCTTATGAAATAGAAGGTTGGGGAACAAGAGGTAGGGAAGGAAAGGGGTAGAATCTTGGGGGGGGGGGAATTTGAGGTAGGAAAAGATGGATCTGATGTTTGGGTAGGGACTAGATGTAAGAAAAGAAGGAAGGAAAGGAATAAGAGGTACATTAGGGATTGATTCATATGTATATAGGGGACAGGGAAACCAGAGGAAGGGGAAACAGAAGTGTGGAACTAGAGGTAGAGAAAATAGGAAAAAAGGATCTACAGGTAATATTTATGAGAGAGAAGAACTAGAGATAGGGAAAAGGAGGAAGGGAGAGAAAGGAATGAGAGAAAATGGAAAGAGAGGAACTGTAGATGGAGAAGTATGGGATCCAGTTGTAAAGTGGATTGGGGGGGGGGGATAGGAGAAAGGAAGGTGGATTTTAGTTGTATAGGGGAGGATGGAATGAAGGTTTTAAAATATTTCTTTTATTTTTACATTTATTATAATGAGAGAGGGAGGATTTAAGAACATTAAATTAATTTCTTTTCCTCTATATCTATTTATCAATATTCAATGTGTTTGTTATACTTGGGGATGGGATGGATTAAAAAATATAAATGAATGATTTTAGTCTGCATTATATTTCTTTTCTTTGTTGATTTTGCTTTAAATATTTGTAAATTTTTCTTCGTTCTACAGCGAGATCTGCAACAGAAGCAATCAGAGCAGGTGATTCGACAGATCATGTATGACATCATCAGCGGAATCAAGACGCCCGACCGACCCTCCTCACCGATCGATGCCTACATCACTGATGAGGAAATATTCAGTAGGAACAATCCGAAGGTCTGAGTGACAATCATTTACAATATATTATATATAATCTATATTATCTATATATTATATATATTCTATATATGTATCACAAACTTATCCTGTTGATAATTAAGGTGGTATGGGATATTTGTTGATATCATTCTGGAGTACATTAAAATTTGAATTCTTTCACCAGTTCAGAATTTTCAAACTTTACACTATTTAACCAAAAAATGGCTGGCTTTTGAAAATTTTTTGAGAGGTAAAAAATGTAAAAAACCCCAGCAGGATTCAAACTCATGGCTTCGTAGTAAACCCTTTAACCCACTGCGTTAGGCTGTTAGGTGACCATTATGGGAAAGAAACTACTTATATAATTATTACACTTGGTTTTGTTGTTTATTTTTATAAACAATGCATCACAACATGGAGGTGTCCAATACCACTTTAATATAATATTTTATATAAATCTATATTATATTTATAGTATATAATATGTATATTCTAAAGATGTATCACAAACTTATTCTTTCAATGATTAAAGCTAAACGCACTTGTAATATTAGTTAACATGCTTCTTATAAAACTACATCTATTTTCAAGAAGATCGTGGGTTTTATTTTATTAATCTTCTTTAACAGATGGCTGGGCGGACAACAAATTAACCATCAGATATTTAATTATTATTAATTAAGTAATTATCAAGTACTTTGGAAATCAATCACCATTGTTCGTGGGGGACCAATGTTCGTGGCGTCTGTGGGTAATCCTTGCCCACGAATTTATATCCCAACAAACCTATAGGCTACACAATAATTTGTTTAATATCTTTTAAAATTAACCCGATTACACTACCAACAAAATTACGTCCACATGAACCAGGAAAATTTTGGCTACCCACGAACATTGACCCCCACATATAAAAATGATTCCACAATGTATTTATAAAGCTATATTCTATTATCAAGTAAAGAAAAATTCCGTAGTTATAAGATTTTGATTTCTTAATAATTTTTAACCGGGTTTTCCAACGGAAAAATCCGGTTATTAAAATGGTGAAAATGGCGGGCGGGCGGGCGGATTGGCGGGCGGGCGGCTGCCAAAAGGGTACCCTCATTGTACGGATAACTCCTCCTACAGTTTTCAAGATAGGAAGTTGTTCTTTTGCAGATCAATTGTACATATATCAGAGGTGTGCATATTGCTAGGATTTTGATTTCCGATAATTTATCGAAAAAATACCAGCTTTTGAACTTAGTCATTTTTTGGCAAAATATTGCATATAGGGTACCCTCATTGTACGGATAACTCCTCCTACAGTTCACAAGATAGGAAGTTGTTCTTTTGCAGATCAATTGAACATATATCAGAGGTGTGCATATTGCTAGGATTTTGATTTCTGATAATTTATCGAAAAAATACCAGCTTTTGAACTTAGTCATTTTTTGGCAAAATATTGCATATAGGGTACCCTCATTGTACGGATAACTCCTCCTACAGTTCTCAAGATAGGAAGTTGTTCTTTTGCAGATCAATTGAACATATATCAGAGGTGTGCATATTGCTAGGATTTTGATTTCTGATAATTTATCGAAAAAATACCAGCTTTTGAACTTAGTCATTTTTTGGCAAAATATTGCATATAGGGTACCCTCATTGTACGGATAACTCCTCCTACAGTTCTCAAGATAGGAAGTTGTTCTTTTGCAGATCAATTGTACATATATCAGAGGTGTGCATATTGCTAGGATTTTGATTTCCGATAATTTATGAAAAAAATACCAGCTTTTGAACTTAGTCATTTTTTGGCAAAATGTTGCATATACATGTAGGGTACTCCATTTCACTGGATAAGGTTTGACATGGATTATGGATACAGTTTACATAAAAGAAAACCCGGTTTGCTGTCACATTGACAGCTTTTCACTTGTTAATAATTTTTTAATTTTGTATTTTCCTGTAATATCTTCAAACAGAGCTCTTCCGCTAAAGGAGATAAGTACAGTCCTTAAAATGGGCACGGCCATCCAGCCTTAATTCTGACCATAATATAGTTGACGTACATTTAGCTGTATGATGCTACACTGCTACATGATCACATGTTTTATTCTTTAGCAACATGTTCTTGGCGACAGCATGTGCATGAGTTCTAAGTTTAGCTACATGTGTTCTATTTGTGACCAATTTTCCATTTTTTTAGTTTTTAGCTTCGTATTTACAAGAGTTCCAACTTAAGTTATGTATTCTGGTTTAGCTACATGTGTTTTCTTCTTAGCTAAAGTGGTTTTTTTTTTCGCAATTCTATTTCTATTTTTCATTGTTATATAGCCACATATATTTAAATTAAACAATAAAATGCTTTCTTTCGTGATTCATGCGGGATATGAAGCGACATTGCAGGAAAAATACATAACCCGCGTTAGCAGGTTATGTAAATTTTTTCTGCAGTGATCGCTACCTTCATAACTCGCATGAATCATCAAAAAAAGCATTTTATTATTTATATTTACATCTTTCTTTTGACTAATTAATAAATTGATTATCAAAAGTAAGTAAAATTTACTTAATTACAGTTAATGTACGTAAGTACGTTAGCTAAAAGAAACAGCCAAATCGTCTCCTGTGAGACTTAGGTCACTGTAGGCTTCGACCAATCGATAAACAATGTGTGTGTCAATTTCACTCCTGTCAGTTTCTTGTTAGTTTCAGCCGCTGTAGATTTCGACCAATCGATAAACTGGGCGTGTAGATTTCTGTCTGGCTGTTTCTATAGAGCTATGTATTAACTATAAGTTTTCGTAAGAAATAGAGGCAATAATACTCGGTAGATATAAATATTTTTAAATAAAGGAGTTCTATTTCTATGTACAGGCTTCTTCTTTTTAGCTATGTTTTATTTTCTTTCCTTGATATTGCTACATATATATTATAATTATATCGAAAGACGTGCTCTTTTTTAGCTATGTGTGTTCTATTTATAGTTACACTACAACCACGCATTGGTGACTGAACTGAAGCAGCTGTATCTGGAGATCGCCCCGGAGGAGGAGCGCGAGGGACGGGTCTGGGACCTGTCCGTGGAGGATCTCAGAGATGTAGGTCATTCTCCTGTCACTGACCACTACAAAGAAATTTTTACTTTTTGGTCAAATTTGTCTTTTCATCATAATTAGTTTTTGGCACTATTCTCACACTGACCGTGCAATCAAAACAGGTTTATCTTTTAGGGTCAATTTTTTTTTATTATCATAATTCGTTGAACTCCAGCTCCCAAGATTTTGTTGATAAGTCAAAAAAATTCCCGTTTTCTTTTGTTTTTATCAGATACTGTTTTTTCATCATATTAAAATCATTCAGCACCAACCACCTCAATTTTGTTCTTATGTTGATACACAAAATCAAGTAGTATCCTTTACAAACAAAAAACTTAAGATTGTTTCTAATTTTAGAAATACATGTACCATGTGACATTCACTGTTTTACATAGAGAAAAATAATAGCATAATCATTTACACAATACAGGAGATCGTAGCAATGGATGAAGATGATGAGAGAAAAGAGAATTTCCTCCACCAGTTGAACGCTGTTGTCACAAAGATGTCCTTCTGTCCGAACAAGCCTGTTAAAAAAGACCTTTATAAAGTGGGGTAAGTACCGTCTAGCTGAGAGAGTATTGACTATAAAGTGGGATACACGTACTGCATAAAGATTTTTTAAAGGAGGCTTGAAGTTCAAAAAATCTCCTATCAGACCTATATCAAATTTTCAAATATGATTTTTAGCCATAAACTATATCATATAGTGAAGGAAAAATTTTAAAACATGAAAGTGTAAAATTTGATTATTTTCCTATATTTTTATACAGAGCTCTTTATCTTAAGAAGATTAATTTAGTCCAAAAATTGGCCTCAACTATCCAGCCCCCTTAATTAAAATTGCAGTCCTACCTTCATTTAAAAGTTGTTCAAAGTGTATGAGCCGATGCTAAAATCAAAGCTTTTTATCATATTTGAAGGTTAATTGAGAAAGCTATGAAATTCAGTGAATTTATTATCTTTTAGTGTTTTTTGCTTTGAGAGGACTGTGTTGGGATTTTGTTGCGTTCGCCTCAGTCATGACATAAAAGTCATCGTAAATGAAGATGAACTTAAAAATTTCTTCCAGGTATGAGTTATTGCTAGAGGCTGTGGACGGTATAGTGAGGGAGTCGTACGGAATCCGACAAATGATGGGACTTCCAGAGAAAGAAAATGACGATCTTCCAGACGATTTTAGTGAGTAGAAAAATAAAATTTTTGCGGTGTTTAGTTACAAGTGTCACGTAGCTTTATTTCATTTTTGTACGTAGTGAGTGCTATTTGGTGTTGCATTTTGCTTTGATGTATTTATTTTGTCAATGAGATGAAAGGTTGATTTATCATACTTTACTTTGTAGGTGGGAGAAAAAATATGATTAAGCTTTATACTGTAAATTTCTTTTTAAATGCGAGGAATAAGTATCCACATTAAATTGCAGGAAGCACTCCTCGAGTACTTCATAATCTCAATTTTACTTTTCAGACAGTTTTGAGCTGTATAAAATTATGACAAAAAATTGGATGTTTGCGATTTTGTATTCTTGCAAATTGATTTATAACAGCGGAATCGCGGAATTAAGTACTTACATTAAATGAGGAATTACAGTATGTATCTATAAACAGCATGTATTATTTGAAATATGTAAAATATCACCTTTCAAGAGTTTATTTTATTCATAAAGAAAATCCTAATACTTTTTGAAAGCCATTCATATACCATGATAAAGTGTAACATGAAAGATAGTTTCTCTTGTCTGGAAAATTATTATTTCAGACGAGAAAAGAGCTTTTTTAATAGGACACTTAGTTTGTTTTTAATTTTTAATTCATTTTGTTTTAGTTTGCTTTTTCAAAAAATGTGTTTTAATTATGTGACATAAAAAATTTAGACACACTAGATAGAGATGAACATAACATGGACTCAGAAAATGGTGGGTCAATCTTTAGAACAACACTGTAGTCCAATATCTTGACACATATTTGTACGCAGCCTGTATCTCTGTGTAAATGGAAACTTAGTGAGATGTTGAGTATCTCAGCATATCCTGTCTCAGTGTGTATTGTGCTCACAATCTTAATCTCACATCTGAGTTCTCCTAGATGAGTTCAGCTCTAAGACATATTGGCTTTGTATCTCAGAGTATATCTCAGACTTCTGGTAGATATTCTAGTTTCAGATCAGTGTGACTAGCAAGCATGTGTGTGTATTGTACTGTGGTGATCAGCTAGATCTATAATTTGTCTGAATGCTGTAAGGAAACAATGGTCCGTCGATCTTATTATCCCTTTCATTTCTTCATTTCTTCTGATTTCCTAATGGAGACACTGGATTTTCATTAGTGAACCTTTGCTTCTATGATTAAATGTGAACAGTCAATTCTCTAGTTTATTTATATGCATTACTTTGTGAAAAAAAACTCTCTCTCTCTCTTTCTCTCTCTCTCTCTCTCTCTCTCTGTTATCTCCCCTTATCTTTTTTTTCCTTACTTTAATCTCTCAATTTCTCTTTTAAGGAGATTCTCTCTCTCTCTCTCTCTCTCTCTCTCTCTCTCTCTCTCTCTCTCTCTCTCTCTCTCTCTCTCTCTCTCATGAAAAAGGTAGACAGTAAAATTTCAAAACACATCATAGAAGTAGAAATTTGTGCCGATTAATTCTAATTTTATTGTTTGTATTTCGGCCCTTTCAGCATACAGGATGTTTAAGAAAGTGACAACAATGACTGCTGTTGTCTCGGCTTTCAGTAAAAGTGAGTCCAATGAGTGATTCTAGTTTATTCTGCACACTGATTGGTCAATCAAAGTGAGGCTGATCATGTGACTCTAGCTTTAGCATAAATAATTCTTTCTTTGTTTTCAGTGAGATGTTTTTTTTTTCATCATTTAATAAATTATCACTAGTCTAATTTCTAGGTGAGGTGGGTGTCTCTTTTGGGTCTTGTTTGCTTATAATTGCAGCAAATTAATTTGTTTTGCTTCTTTATAAGGACATTTTGCTTTGTTGTTTATCTCTCCTATTTGTTGTAGGTGTAGTTGTTTTGATTTCTTTAAAATGTTTTGTATAGATCTACCATTATTATAGATAAGGTTGTTTTCCAAGAATATTATTTACACACAAAAAGGCTACTTCCAGTTATAAGTAACCTCTGTTTGACCTTTCATAAACTTGTACACACGTTGGATTTCAGACTTGGAGTTTTTTTTCTTCAGTAAACAATTCCTTAATCTCATTTGGTGATAATTTGATTTTTTCTGGTCAACAATTATTTTTCCGTAAAGCCAAATGTATTTATTTGAAAATCTTGGGATATTTTTCATTCTTTTCCTATCCATGGAGGTTGAAATATTTTTGAAAAAGTCTTTAAGTTAGACATATACCTAGGTCTTATATGCCATAAGCACCCCCTTTTCTCTATGAGAGAGGGAGAGAGATGATCGACACTTAAATGAAAACCCGGTTTGCTGTCACATTGACAGCTTTTCATTTGTTTTAAAGGCTATCCTTTAAAAGAATAAAATACATTGTATATAATTATACATAAATAGGGGTTTTTCACACTGTATTTTCTAAATTTGTTTTTTAATCACATTATCTTGAAATTGAATGTCTGGTAAATATGTAGTTATGAATCATAAACAGTAAAACTTTGTTATCTCGAACTAGATGGGACTGATAAAAACCTTTGAGATATCCAAATATAGAGATATCAAGGTTAAAATACTTAAAAAATAAGTAGCTTGGGACTTTCAAATCACTTCGACATATCCATTGTATTTGAGATATCGGTGTTCGAGATATCAAAGTTCGACTGTAATTGAAAAATAAATCAGGCAAAGAAACCAGCAGATTTATGATGCTTATAACTATCTGATATTTATATCATTTATTTATATTTGATTTTGCTGTGCCTTTTTTTGTGATATATATATGAGGGATGCTCGGAAATTATTGACACAATGACCTCGGTTATTCATCTTTCTAATAGATGAACTGTAGGGATAACTGGCATGCACCTTTAACAAACCTTATTTATAAATATTAATTCAAAAGAAGTCAAGATAGCACTGAGTGAATATTTTGTTAAAAACAATTTACATAATCACATTGAAAGTTTGGGTGCCAGACAGTCACTAGTAGGAGTATATGTCTCAACAATTTCCGAACGTAATTTCATAATTGGTTAATTTTTGTATGTGTGGGTGTGTGCAATGAGGTGTGTTACTAATTTTTTTCCATCCTTTCATCAGATGTTGTAGCCGAATCTCGGTTAAGTAACCGACGCCAACCCTCCCGCTTATCAAATGCGGAGAGTGACACCAGTGAGTTATCCCCCCTTGATAGTACTGTTTAAACTTACTAGCGAGACTTTACTTCTTCTGAGTTATCTTTCCTTGCAACCATGGCAACTGATATAATGCAAAGCTGTCATTGGTCAACTGTCTTAATTAATTTACATTTTAGTAATATACATATTTACATTCTGCTGAAATAGATTTAATCTCCAATAACCTCTTTCTGCTGTTAAATCTAGGAGAATATTGATATATGCATAAACTGCATATAAAATGACTGTCATTGACCCTTAATTGGCTGCATGTTTCCAGAGAATTATATACTATGAACAATTCATTTAATGATTTAATCAATAAACTAAAGTCATGCAGCAATATGCCATCATTTCATAAAGTCTACATTTCATTAATTCACTAAAATTCAACTACTTTTTTTTTCATTTTCAGTACATGTACTTGTTTCTTAGAAATGAAACAAAATTAATACCTGAGGTCATATGCTATTTGTTGGTGCATTTTGAATTGTCTTTTTCTTTCCTAAATCAATGATTCTTTTCTCAAAACCATGCTATTAAAATACCCCAACATGCATGTGTCAGTCTTTTGTTGTCTTTCTTCTGATAAAGGAAGTTGGAAGCCTATCTTGATATAGTCAATAGATATAATATTATAATCTTACATTTCCCGACCCTTTTCTGTGGGAGCTAAAATATGTAATTGTATTTATAATCTCTTTTCTGCATGAATAGTTTTTCTCCCGTGTATCTACTGTAGCAACGTAGTGCTTCTTAGAGAACTATAGTTCCTAAATACTTGTGCTATTAACCCTTTCATGTAGTAAGGCATTTTGCACCTGCAAAATGCCAGTATTATCACTGTTATTGGTTGGATTGGACAATATAAATTTTATTGTTAAATGGGGATTAAAATGAGAATTGCCTTTTACAAGAACATGACCGTGTAAATGAGTTCAATACTGCTAAGTAGTACACAATGTCATATACATGTATTTAATTTATTAAGTCTGTCTATATATAGTGTAAATGAGTTTACTTATAATGACATATACATGTACATGTTAATAATCTGTCTAATGATATTTTTGCTGCACATTTAGACAGTTTTTAATAACATTGATACAAATACACGTGAAAGAAGTGCAATTAAAACAGATGCAATGGAAAATATTCGAGATAATCTTATTCACATATTTTCATTTTTCCCTGGTAAAAATTCACAAAAATCTACATTATTGCTTATATGCAGGGATTTTGACTAATTGTTTATTCTTCAAAATTGGTGTTTTAATAAGACTTTGGTCCTTGGACAATCCTTGGGTCCATAAGGGGTTCAGCCATTTTGATATAGGTTTATAGCCCATCTATAAACAGTTGGTAGTTTAGCTCAATATGCGATATGACTTCAATTAATCATCCTGTTACAATACACAGGCTCAATGATAAACCAAAGAATATCAGGAGAAAAATTTGAAAAATCTTTATTAATACTTGATCTATTCTATGCATTGTCCTGATATTTTGTATATGACTCCATTAAGCTGACTTTTTTATGGCTTTTGTTGCTCAGGTGAATCATGTGGCCCATGGGCAACACCTTTAATATTACTATATATGAAATACTGATATTGAACACCTGATAATATTTTGAACCTGGGTTCAATATTTGGTGGTATAAAATTATTACTTGTAATATATGACAGTAATGACACTGGTATAATTATTATACATTCTCTATTAAGGATAAAAAATACATCTTCATGTAATTAGTCAAATCTCGAAAGAAAAGATGAAAAATACCTCTTCCTGTAATTAGTCAAATCTTTTATAAAAAAAAAAAAAAAAAAAAAAGTAGGTGTGTCAGATATAAATGGAACACAAAAAAAATTTCTTATGTTTAAATTATCACAATGTCAAACTTATTGGGTCATTACCATGATAATGTCTTAGCTTTCACGTCACCAATAATTCACCCAGTGACAAGGTAAAAAGTTCAGTCAGTGGTTTTTTGGGTTTTTTTTTTTTTTTACACTGGCATCGGTTCCGTATTTAGAATTCATCTCGGTGCCTCAAGCAGTCTATTAAGAGACTTGCAGAGTTCGTATCTTATATATTAGTTGACCTCCAAGACTGTCAATGGAATTGTTGATATATGACCAAGAGTCAAGGTTACTTGGTTTAATTATCAGGAACATTTTATTTGAAAGATTCCAAAGAGTTATTTCCTGAAAAGTTAATCCAATACTAGTTCTAGAGGCTCACTGGAAGTGACAGTGGGAATTTTTCATATTTTTTTTTTCCAATTTATCAGTGTTTGGAATGGTTAAGAGGGTTGAGTGGTAATGGCCATTTTTAAACTATATATAACTCCTTCAGAAGAAGAGCTCTAAATAAGGATTTAAGCAAAAATAAAAGTTTGAAATAGAAAGATATAAGAGTTTCCTTGACTACAAAAAGTTTTGGACTCCTTTAATTGAAAGAGCTTATTATGAAAATCTGTCAGTAGTTGACAAAGCAAGATTTTTCAACAAATTTTAGCATGAAATTTTAAACCAAACCTTAAATTATAATTTATTCAGCAAAATATGTTTTTAAAGTTTCTCATGATTATGAATTTGATCATAACAATTAAGTAAAATTCAGTTTTCTTATAAATAGCCATTTTAGTCTCTCATAAGGTATATTTAAGTGGGACATCAAGAATTGGGTCATAATACAATTGATTCAGAAGTACCTGAATTTTAGAATTAGTTAAATTTTCATTATTTGTAAAATTTGCCAATGAAACAGATTCCCATCTCTCATCCCGGAAAAAGTTTGGTACCCAGAATCAGTGGAGACTAGCTTCAATGGTGGTGTCCTTTGCTACCAGTAGAAGAGTGTCCAAGTTTGGGCAAGGATTGGGTACTATCACAAGTTTATGTTCAAGTTAAAATTCAAGTCTGTTTCAAGTTTGTTTTGAGATTTTTTAATTTCTTTCTTCAATGGTGGTGCCCTTTGCTACCAATAGAAGAGTGTCCAGATTTGGGCAAGGTACTATATAAAGTTCATGTATAAGTTAAAATTCAAGTTTGTTTTAAGCTAATGTTTTGTTTGGGGTTTTTTTTTAATTCCTTTCTTCAGGGGTGGTGTCCTTTGCTACCAATAAAAAAAATGTTTAAATTTGGGCAATAATTCGGTACAAACTATCACAAGTTCATGTTTAAGTTTAAATTCAAGTTTGTTTCAGGTTTTCTTTTACCAAATTTGTAAATTTCGTTCAATATTAAATGGTTAAAATCCTTAACAAAATACATTGAAGAAAAATTGGGTATTATATTATGTGTACATGTTTTATATTAGTTCCATGTTATTAAATTTAAGTATTCTATTCAAGTTCACAGTTTTCAAGATTCAAATTTTTTTTTTTAATTTCAACTTTCAAAAGTATTTTGTTCGTTTTTTTTTTTTATTTTACATCAAATGACAAATTTTCAACAGCAAATGATTTCTCAAACGTTCATGTGGTGCAAAATAACATTCCCAGATTGGATTAATATCATTCTTTTTAGAAATTTATTTTTAAGCAATACAAACATTAATTATAATAGCTTTCTGTCATTTGAGGGACTTCTTTTGTTTAACTCGCTAGACGTTGGTACTTTAATAAGTCAATTTAATCTATTCAACAGTGATAATGATCTTGAACTCTATGTTAAACTCATTGAATGTAATTTTCGATCGTCATCATATTTCCTTTTTGCCTGACCTTAATTAATTGATAATGCAGCTGTAACAGTACATGTACAATAGGTGTGCGCTGTTTTGACTTTGCACTGTATGGAATTGGAAGACTTCATTAATCTGTTTCTTGGAAATACATATTTTATTCATTATCTGTAATACTGATATTACAAAGATCATTGGATATTTATATCTATACTACTATATTAAAATAATAGACTCAAATTTTTGGCCTTTATACTGAGAAATCGGAAGAGTAGTGTCTTGTTTTATACATTTAAACATCATGTCAAAATGCTAGAGAAATTCTTAGCTAATCAACTCAAGTCTTTTCAAAATTAGTCAAGGGCTTACATTTTAACAATTCTTTGAAAAGTGTTGGTGTTAAGGTGCCTCACTACACCTTGAAAAAAGAAATGATATTTCAAAAATTTCATTTAGTAAACATAAACAAAAGCCCCAGGTGGATTCTAACTCATGACCTGCTGTTCACAAGCCTGATACTTTAACCACTGAGCTATGACGATATACATCTGAATCGATTGATAAAAACAGTTTAACAAAACATTTAAATTGCCATCTTGTGACATAGTGTCTTAAAAAGTATAAGAGTTGGAGTAGTGTGAAGTACCTTAAATGAAATTTATAGTGAACAGAAATTTTTTTATATGCATTACTTTCCATAAATCATTCCACACCCATGGGAAAAAGCAATAAACTTGGGTACTTGTAATCTGCAAATCAAATACAGTTTGTCTATTGGAATAATAAGGTTGACACATCTTTTGGTACCTATCGTGTATCAATAAACCTTCACAGGACCGTTTCTCATAAAACTCTTCACATTCTTCTCAGCTTGCTTATTAAGTAGTTTTTTCACAGTACGATTATCATTTTAATATGATTCAATATCAGTTCTAAGAAAGAAATTTTCTGTATGGTTATAATTCCCATTTGAATGAAGTTCATTATATTTTTAAGTTATTCTATACACAAAGAAAAAGAAAACATGCGAGTTTGGTTAATTTATATGTGTAATCGTAATAAATTTATTGGTTCTGAATTTCGAAAAGAAATTCATTTATATTATTTTGTAAACATTAATACGACTCTAGGTGTTAGGATATTCAAGTAAGAGTTTAACTTCTACAAATTCGAAAATCATCATTACATCTTTATTATCATACAAAGTCACAGCCTGTCCATTAAAAGAGATTTATGCCATAGCTGAACCACGCATACAAAATGTCTTGGAGGAATCACAACATAGTATTAATAATTTTATACTGTACACTTCCCGTTTTTTTATTTCATGGGTCACGAGAAAGTAGGGAATAAAAGATATTGGAATCCGAAATTCTTTTATCAAGACTTTGATTAATTCTTCGAAGGCTGTATATAATTAGAGATATAATGGAAGACTTATAATTATTCTTCAACATATTGGTGTTCAATCATGAGACATTAGATAAAATGATAATGGTTTAATTGCCTGCATGCATCATTCTTGATAATAATTATTAGTTGATATGGAATAGATTGATTACTGGGGCTTTTTTTTAAAGTGGTATGGGGTGGGAGTAAAAAAAAATTTAGTTTTTGCCTATTTCAATGCTCAATTAAATAAATGCTTTATTGACAAGATTGGGATCATCAATTCTATATCAGGTATTCTAATGCTTGTATGATGTAATGGTTGAAATTTCATTTTCTCGCATTATCACCGGTGTGAGATCGGTTTGTCCGGTGTGAGACAGCAGTGTGAGATTTTTCTGTCTTACACCGTGTATTACTACGCCGTTTTAAAACATAAACAAACGTTGTCTGCTGTAGGGAAATGCAAAATGGTGCATTGAGATTATCCATTAAGTAATTGTGTTGCTAAATTAATTACAATTTATCATATTTTTAATTTAAAAAACTGTCGTATGCTCTCATTTTGACTTGCACTATTTGAAGCACGCGGAGGGATAAACCGAAGGTAATCTTTTGAACGTCATAACAGAAAGTTGTCAAACATCATTTTTTTAAGGTAATATAATGCGAGAAAAATAATCATTCATTATATACTCGTGTGGGATAGTGAAATTCCACCTCGGGGCCAAGATTAAGGGTCTAGGACTCGGCAAAGCCTCGTCCTAGACCGTGAATCTTGTCCCCTCGGTGGAATTTCACTATCCCACACACGTAATAATGAATGATTCTATTAATCTCAAAAATTACTATCCATATACTCTATCTCTCTAAATTGGGAAAAAAAAATTTCCCTGAGAACTATCCATTAAATTTGGAAAAAGGTATCTGATTTTACAAGACTTCAATGGTAGAGAGGGTTCCCTCCCTTTTCAGAGGGTGATTGTACCTTTAAAAATACAAAAGGGGGGTTGGGAGTGACTAAAACAAAATTCAGTTTGTGTAATAATTAAAGCTAATTATTTTGAACTTCAGAGTTACAAAAGTGATGATTGAATCAGCTGTTATGATGTCTATCATTAGACAAGATTGAAACCTTTCTTGTATTCTAACACCTTTTGACACCTGAATCCAAGTGTTAGGTGTAAGTGTGAAGCAATCAGAGACCCTGCATGAACCTTAACTGAACTCAATCAAAGTACTGAAGTACTGAAAGCCAGGCTCTTTTGGTGTGTCTTTATGCATTTTGTGTAGTAAAGACTGAAAATCTCTCTCTCTCTCTCTCTCTCTCTCTCTCTCTCTCTCTCTCTCTCTCTCATGCTTTTAATGTTGGCAAGGCATCAGAGAGCGACCAAAAATATGTCTGTTTAGTAGAAATGTTCAACTGTTGCTGCCTTGAATTTTGCAAACAAGCGTTATATATTCAATACCCATTTCATCAACGCACAGCAAATTAGTTCATGGAAATTCATGCGCATTGTATGTGTCCAAAATGCATAGTCTTGTTTTTAGAACATGTTATTAATAAGAAAACTAAAAAAGATAGACAATTCTCTTAAAATTAAAAAAAAAAAAAGAAACAAAATCCCAACACTTTTGACAAGACGTGGCTCTTTGTGTAACTTTTGGTAAAGCGAAAGCTTTTACTTTGACGCTGTTTGGTTTTTTTTTAACTTTTGAAGTTGTGCTATTTATAGTAACATTGGCGATTTGCCTGCCTACAGCTAGGACTCTGCTTTCAGCAGAGCCTGGCTAAAAATCAAATGTTGGCAATTGTGCAACAGGATGTGCTGCCCTATATCACATGATTTTAATTATTCTTTCTCAAAACGGGAAAACCTGACATCTATAAGGAGAGTGTTAATTAGGATGTTGACTGTTAAAAAGCTGTAACTTTATCCCCGGTTAAAATGTATGTACGTGCATGTGCATGGTTTTTCCATATATTATCTCACACCCATGGGGCAAAAATATAAGCTGGGTGACATAATCTCTGCAAATTGAATATAGTTTTTCTATCGAATAAATAAGATGTTAATATGTCTCTTAATTAATGAGTGAAATTTTCATAAAAGGGCTGGATGGTCAAGGTCATTTCTAGACCATATTATATTGATTTCTTTTAGAAGCAGTGCCTGATATATAACATTAAATTAAGATGTTCAATTTCTTAAAAACTAAATATGTTGGATTTTTTTTTACCTTACCAAACAGTTGTTTATGGCTCAAAAAATCATCTTATCTTAAATCTGCAATAATAAGATCTGTGCATGGGGCCACAAATGTCTCAAGTCGAATGCAACAGCCTTTTCCTACTCATCTCAAATCCCTAAATTTGATTGTACTAGGAAGTGTGCCTTGAAAATGGAGTCAGACACTGAAGTTGAGAAAATTAAGTCTTGAGTTTTTCTCAAAATATCTGAGATTGCTAAGCACATGTCTCATTTAACTGACAGCATTCAAAATGGCTGACAGTCGTATTCTTATATGGAATTTAAGATCTGGTCAGCCATTTGTTGAGCACTCAGAATCCTTATAAGGCAATTTTTGGGGGTTTCATTTCACATTTCTGGTTTTATAACTGTACAGAGGCGCCTCGGCCAATTTCTGCTGCTCTATCATCTGTAAACAGTTTATTCTTTACAGCAGATCTATAGAAGCCCGGGGAGGAATGAATGCATTATCATATATATCTCTGTTTCAGTTACCATTGTGTCATGCATGGGTTTATTTTTCAGTTTTCATTTCCATATTATATAACATTGCTTTATTAAATCAATTTCTATTAAAATTAACTAGGTTCCATTAGCATTTTGCGATGCTCAAAAACAATTTATTTGAATTAATATTAAAGTAATTTCAAATGCATAAAAAAGATTTCAATTGTTAAATATAATTTATATATTGATTTTAAAAAATAGCTTCATTCTTTTCATTTCAGAAATAAATGAGAAATTTTTTGAAATTTCATTCTATAGATTACTGATAAACAAACAATATTTTTCTACTTTGAAGAAACAAGAAATTGGTCGATAAAATATTTAACATGTTTTTGTGAAAAAAAAATTGTTATTTTTTAGGCGATGCTCGAAGTAAATCAAAAGCAGAAAACAAGGGTACCAAGTCCCAGGCGGAGAAAAAGGCACCGCCTCCAAAAGATGCCAAAGCGGCCAAAGGGAAAGAGGTGTGTATATCAGTTTGGGCAAAAATTGACCAGGCCTCAGGGCAATTAAACTTTATCAAGCTCAAATACAATATCAAATTAACTTCAATCTACAAAATTAAAGCATATTAGACACGTTGTTGAAAAGTGAGACAGGTCAACTTAAATAAAAGGTGGACTTGTCTTTAAGATGCCAAAGTGGCCAAAGGTTAAGAGGTGTGTATATCAGTTTGGGCAGAAATGGACCCGGCCTTGGGGCAGTAAAACTCAAATACAATAGAATTCGAGCGTAAATTTGGTTGGTTGTATGAATTAAATTGAATGATAAAATAATGGTGACAGTGTTCAGCATTAAAACTAAATGATTAAAAGTAAATGATCTGACATTCTCTTTAAATTAGACTTATCAATTTTAGACACATACTGTATACATGAGACCTTTAATTATTACAAATGAAAATCTATATTGACGGTATGAATAAACTTGACTTCTTCTTCGACGAAAAAATGCTTGTGTATATTAAGCTTTGGCCATCATAAATCAGTCACGGTTTGGTTTTTTAAAAAATTGGATGTATTTATGGCAACCATGACCCACATTTAAAAAGAGGAGCACACTGTACTCTCTCTCTCTCTCTCTCTCTCTCTCTCTCTCTCTCTCTCATTCCTTCATTCTCTTTCTCTCATTCTTTCATTTTCTCTCTCTCCCTCTTTCATTCATTTATTCATATTCATTATTTCTCTCTCTCTCTCTCTCTCTCTCTCTCTCTCTCTCTCTCTCTCTCTTAAAGCGGTGTGTCTTATCATGATTTATTCACTTTCAAAGCCTACATTAGATAATTTATCAGTAAAAAAAAATTTAATTATTTGTTTAGCATAACTATTTTATCACTCTAAACTTTTGACTTGACAGGAGCATTCTTCATAAAACAAATTTTTTTTTGAATTCCTTTCAAACTTTTTTATTTAATCAAATGTGTTTTGCGTTTTGATAAGTTGACATGATAATTTATTTTTTTTTTTTTTAATATTTTATTGTGTTCCAAAATATCCACCACCATTCATTAACTCACTTTGTTTTTTTTTTAACTTTAAATTTACAACTAAATTATACCAAAAAAACTAAACAATTGATCATCGGACTGAATTCTCTAACTCAATTTGAAGTTTATGAATTTAAAGTATAATTATATCGGAAAAAATGAAGAGTCTTTAGGAAAAAAGTATTTCTAAACAGAATGTCAAAACTGAACCCCTCCCACCATTTTACCCACCGTGTTTTTTTCTCGTTTCGGAATATAAGAGTTTAATTTCTTAGTCCATGTCCAAAATAAAATGAACCGGTACTAAAAGGTTTAATGATCTAGTGTGATTTTTGAGGTTACTGAAATGAATTATTCATTGGTTAGCTCCCATGCATCAGCTTTAGATATATATTGAATGATGTCACATGAGGAAAAAATCAAATGCGAACTCTGTCATCAAAATCTCTTTGATATAACTGCTGGGGCACTGAGCATCATTATTCGTTGATCTGTATTTGTCTAATCGTGCTTTGTAAATTTAAGTTTCGATTGCTACAAATCAAATCACAAATCCACCCACCCAATTGATATATTCTGCCAATGAAATTGAGAATTTGTATTTCTATTTCTGTACCCCTCAGCTCTCAATTTCAAAAAAAGCTGGATTTGCATATATAAATATTAATTTTTATCTACAGATTATCGATTTAGAATGTATTCACAATTTTAAATTTTAATGAGTTAAATTTTTCCTATCTTTTTCTTTTTTGGTGGGGGGGGGGGGGGGGGGGGGGGGGGGCTTCAATATACAAAAAAAAAGAAAGTTGTCTTCTGAATTTTTTTTCTAAAGATTTAAATTTTTTTCTGGGTTCATGACCCCCATTAGAAAATGTGGTAGTAAAAGAACCTGTGAATTTAATTTAATTGCTATTCAAAATACTACCAATGTATTATATATGGTGAAAAATATTTATTTAAAAAGATGACGTTGTAATCTATTGTTGATAGTTGCAGGCCTCACAAGCAAAGCGCAGAGAGGTAAATCGTCATGCCTGAAATCCAACTAATTTGTCAAACTTTTAATTACAATCTTAAAAGATGATCTTCTAATAAATCTCAAAGCAAAAATTGAAACCACCAGTACCAGCGATAATTTTTTCCTTCCAGTAAATTCCCTTGAATGTCAGTTTTAATTAAATTTGATCATGTGACTACTTTTTAATCATGTGACTGGATCATGTGATCAATTTCAGAGCGTAAAATCAAGGGAGGGTTTGAAATCGAGAGAGGTAACCAACAACATCTACAAATCTCCTTAAATCTATACATGTGTATATACCTCCTAACAATTGTATCATTAAGTTTTGTGAAAAATCACTGTGTATAGTCTGTGTATACCATACAAATGAAATAAACTGTCATTTTGTATTGAATAAAAAATTATTCCTTGGACCTATCCACACTTAACAAAAGTTATGTCCCTTGGCTGCCATCTTTTGGGAAAAACCCACAGATTTCTCACTGAGGTTGTCATTTGACACTAAAACGCTGATTCCACTGTGCAGTTTGATTGCCCCAGGATGAAGGAATAAGTTAAATTCTGACAGAAAGATATCATCACAGAAGGCCCAAATATATAATATATATATATATTTGGTTGAATAAAGAAGGAGAAAGTGTGATTTTTCCCTTGTGACCTTTGGGTTGACCTAGCAAAGGGAAACAACTTTTGGAAAGTGTGGATTTGACTACACCACCATCTTCCCAAATGGGAAAACAATAACTGTAAAAGCACACTTAATTAACTATGTTCATGTGTCTGTCTGTAAAACTGAGATGCTGACAGATGGTAAGAAAGTTTGGGTGGAATTCTTTCACCTTTACTTTTTAAGACTTTACAATTTAACTGAGCTATCAGCAATTAAAAGCAAGTCAGCAGTGAAAGTTTATTTTCTAGGATTTGTATTTCTGAAAACTTTGATTTTTTATTGATCTGTAGTATTTCTCATCCCAATAAAATTTTGTCCACTTGTTTCATAGATTAACTTTTGATTGTCATTGTTATGGAAACCTACAGTGATCTATGTCTCAAAATAAATAATCCTGCTGAAAAGAATTTCATGTCTCTATTTTCATTACACAGGCCAAACCTGACCCCAAGGCAAAGTCTACACCACCCGCCAAGAAGCCAGCCAGTAGCCGCGGTCCCTCAGTGACCCCGGGGCCACCCCCTAGTGCTGTCCCCCCGGAGAGGGAGAGGACAACCACACCCATCAGTCCGGTACCCCCAGGGGGAACAGAGTCCCTGCCAGAGAGAGCCTACAAACAGAAACTGACCGCACAGGTAAGCTCCTCCACCTGATTTAGTTATTGATTGATTGATTGATTGATTTAGGTTATAAGTCTTATTGTCTTTATGGTCAATTATCTAGTACTTTTTGCATGAAGCATTTTTCCTATTTTCCTATTTTATATACTATTAGATGGTTTTCAATTGGCTTTGACAATCTGACATAAAATATTTTATGTCGTATGTATTAAATGCGTCAGTGAGTATATTAAATGATAGACTTTGTAAGGCATTGTAAAACAGATGCTGTGGTTTCACCAATATCTCTTGAACACCAATTTTCATGGTGTACGTTGTTAAGTTGATCCACGAAATTAAATATTTATAGAAGAGAAGTTTTTTATGACACAATTATTGATAGGATCATTATTCATTAATTTACATATAAAGATTTAAAACTGTGATTTTCATTAAATGCCCTCGAATATCGATGAAATCACAATATCAATGTGGCGTACATATTTAAAAATGATTGTAGATCTATGGTTTGTCAATCTGATTTAAATCAGATCCTTGATCCGCTCCTTATTATACCCCCTGCAAACAAAGTTTGGGGGGTATATAGGAATCACCTTGTCTGTCCGTCCGTCTGTCTGTGCAATCGTGTCCGGTCCATATCTTTCTTATGGAGAAACATTGGAAGTTCTTACTTCACACAAAGATTGCTTATGACCTAAGGATGTGTCATGACCTTGACCCAAGGTCATTTTGGCAAGGTCAAGGTCATTGGCAGAAAAAATACAAAATTCGTGTCCGGTCCATATCTTTCTAATGGAGAGTTATTAGAAGTTCTTACTTCACACAAAGATTGCTTATCACCTAAGGGTGTGTCATAACCTTGACCCAAGGTCATTTGGGCAAGGTCAAGGTCACTAGCAGAAAAAGTGCAAAATTTGTGTCCGGTCCATATCTTTGTTATGGAGAAACATTGGAAGTTATTAATTCACACAAATATTGCTTAGGACCAAAGGGTGTATCATGACCTTGACCCAAGGTCATTTTGGGCAAGGTCAAGGTCACTGGCAGAAAAGTGCAAAATTCCTGTCCGGTCATTATCTTTCTTATGGAGAAGCATTGAATGTTCTTACTTCACACAAATATAGCTTATGACCAACAGTTTTAAAAAAAAAAGAGCAGTTGTTATTTATAGAAAATGGACAGCGCAATTGATTCATTCAATATTTTCAATAATTGGAAAAATACACGCATTATGATTTTTATCTTAGCAAGGGTATCAATTGTGAGCTTGCTCACAGTACCTCTAGTTTTTCAATTGTCACTACACAATTAAGTTCACCAGGAGGTGACCTCAAGCATCATGTAGGGACAAAAGACAAACAAGTAGTGGTTTCAGGATTTGATTTTATCAGTGGATGGTGATTTGTACGGAGACAAAATTTGTATTTCGTTTTATGGATTTCCTAGATGGTTCACGGTTTGTTATTTTCATTTTTTCATTATCATAATTTTTTTTTTCCACAGGCTTACATCATAATGGATAACACATTCAAGAAGATGGGGGAGGTCTTTGATGAAATCTCTGCCACTGAAGACCAGGCACCAATAGCATTATGACACAAACACTTGTCAGAACAAGACTCATTTCCTCCAACTCTGTGACTTTTTTTTGGTTAACTATCAGTGTTTAGGGTAAACTTTTTTGTTAACTCATTTATTTTATTCTTTTATTGTTAAACTTGAATGTAAGAAGACATGAAAAAAAAAATTGAATATACTAAATCCGATTTTATTTGATAAAAGAGCTGTGTAAAGGGGAGATAAATTCTGATATTTATACAAACAATACAAAAAAAAAGTTTTGTTAATCATTATGCTACTTCTTTGTTGTGTCAAAAAGATTTTTGTTGAAGTCTAAGCTGCCAGTGGCTTTACATGTAGATATGACCAATCTGTGATACTTTTAAAAAGAAAAAAATAAATGTATCCGTCCAATTATATATTGTGGAATTTTTCTTAAATATACATGTGTTTATACGTTGACCCCATTCCAAAAATATAAAAAAAAATTTTTTACTCTGCGGCAGTTTTTTTTTATTTCCTTGCTTCATGCAAGAAACTAATTATATAGTATTGAATTGTCGTAAACAGTGTATCAAGGAGGAACCAATGAAATGCAAAAAAAAACAAAAACAAAAAAAACAGGAAGAGGTGTTTGTTTTAAGTATCTTACTATGGGAAAATCTGTTATCTTAAATTCAAGCAATTGATATTTATATTTTTCAGTGTTTTTCCCTGTGATAACACTACGTATCGATTTTGTACTATACGGTACATATAATAATAATACATATAATATAAATTCATATGATGTATAGTTGGGGCGCAAGCAGGTTTGCTTTTTTTTTATATATTCAAATATCTAATCGTACAACTGCTGATAATTATATAAATATAAGTAACAAGGAATCATTCTCTGAATATTATGAGGCAATGATTTTGATCGGGGCATGATCAAATCTATCATAAAGCCCTTCGTGCTTTATTGGATTTGATCACACCCCGGCCAAAATTTATTTATCACCTCATAATAATCAAAAGGATGATTCCTTATACCATTAATAAAGTTTTGAAGACGTTTGAAAATTGTTGACTTGTAATAGCGAAAAAGTCACAAAAATTAACGCACACCAAAAATTGTTTCAGGAGCAATATCTTTAACACTGGTGAATGAATATTTTATTGATAGTTACATTGTTCAGTGTTTTTGTGGTCATTAACAATATGAATCAATTTAACTCTTGTTTAATGCATTTCATCATGCAATGACGCAAATAAAGTACCGTTGAGGCACAAGTGAGGTTTGCATTGTTCAGAATGGGCGTCTGCTTAAGCGTGCCCGCTCAGATGACCACACCCTTCTTTGACATGTCTACCCTCGAGACCAGGTGATTGCTGTGCGCGGTTCCCAGGAAGACGATGCATTAAGATTGGAGGAAGCAGTCACATAACACATATTGTAATGTATTAATGTTATGCAACTGTATGGGACACAGGGCGAAAAAACAATCTTTAAGCAAGTCCTTAAAGGTGGCTTAAAGGTGGCTTAAAGGATATACAATCTTTAAGCCACCTTTAAGTTACCTTTAAGCTGAGCTTATAGGTCCTTAATGTCCAAACTTCTTTTAAGTCACCTTTAAGCCACCTTTAAGCATCTTTAATTGGGCATTTACGCCCCTTTTAAGTTGTCTTTAAACCATCTTTAAGTTCCCTTTAAGTCAAGTTTGATCAAGCTGAACAATAAAAACATATATTAAATGCAAAAGCTCTTTTATAGGGATGGGAGGGGGTCATCCGAGTGATAATATAATTTCCAAGGAAGGGGGGTGTTCCAGGCGGTTTTAACTGTCGCTCCATTAAACACAGATCGCTATCATCAACACCGCTCCGATGGACACAGATTGCCGTTGTAAAATTCTTTATAATTTTTGGGGGGTTTCAAAATTATTGTAGGGGTGAGCACAGTCTCTGTATCTTAATCTAAATTAATCGGTGAAATCTCTCTCTCTCTCTCTCTCTCTCTCTCTCTCTCAGTTCATCCGGTTATTAAACAAAATAAAGATAATGGACCAAAAATGCATGATTTTATTTGATAATCGATTTAAGGTTTGTATTTTTCTTTCGATTTTCATTATTTCTAGGTCTAACTCTAGATCTGCTAGATACATGTTAAAGATGAAAAGACTCTCAACCGCCTTTGTTATATCGGGCAGGATATTACTGCTTTGTTTGTCTAGACAAAGTTTTGTTCGTTTGTGTATATCTAATAAGAGTCTATTGTTTGTCCAACTTAAGAAAACCCCTGGAACTAACACAGAATATACAAGATATACACAACAGGTGTGCCCAGGTGCACGTCAGGGTTTCTAAAGGCGTTGAATCTTAGTATGTACGAGTATACGATACGTCTAGTGAATAAAAGTTAATTTACATTTATAATTCATTTTCAAAGTATTATTTTCTAGCTCTGTGTTTCAAAAATGTAACGTCTAGAAATTAACAATACATGTATGTAAGAGTAAAATCTTGAGGCTAATTAATTAATGTACTGGTGATCATAAATAGGGGTTAATTATTTAAATATATGTATAAGGGTAAATATGTCACATACCCGGCCTGGTACATCATACAATTGTATGTACAAGTATATGTATACAGTGTCATCATTTGCAATTGCCACATGCAGTAAATACGTCACCGGTAATTGGTTTTATTACCTAATCAAAGATATTTTGTTGTTTTATTACAAATTAAATATTTGCGTCTATTTTGAGCTGCCGGTCAATAGACTGCGATCTATTGGACCGCCGGTCAATAGACTGTGATCTATTGGACCGCCGGTCAATAGACTGCAATCTATTGGACCGGCAACGTATTTAAGAACGCGGGTATGTTAATTAATGTTACATCCTTTCGATATTTCTCAGGGAATGTATATTCCTTTACATAGACGCTGTTTTTAGTACTTGGTGAAACCAAATTCAAAATGGAGTATCAAATAATCAACTAATCAACAGTTTAAAAGCCTCATATAAGGTAAAAGACTATTTAAAAGATAATGCGTTGAAGACCCCCCCCCCTTCTTTGTGTAAACTTATATTAAATTGAGATGTTGTAATGCATGCAACAGGTTTTGTGCATGTAAAAAATGAAAAAAAAAATCTTAATACATTGCATAATGGCACGAAAAACATTTGCAATATGCAAATTGTAATCCCCGAAAACTTAAGAAGGAATTAGGTAATAAAACAATTATTTAATGCTTGAACAGTCAATAGACCAGAATTTTTCCCTTGGTGCAGGGAACAGCTCAGTATGATCTATTGCCCTCGGCCGTTGGCCTCGGGCAATAGATCGTACTGAGCTGTTCCCTGCACCTCGGGAAAAATATTCTGGTCTATTGACTGCTCAAGCATTAAATAATTGTATAATATTGTTTGTTATAGAATTGATAGTTTAAAAATCATGTATACAATGAAATATTTAAACATACTGGAACGGCGCCGTGATCATGAAAACCGGGAAATTGCGGGAAATTGAACAAATACCTAATAGTTTCAATGCATTTATTAAAAGAAATGATTTCATTTTCTTTCTTACATTTTTATAGCTATAAATTAGATGAACGTATATCTACTCGGTTTAAATTTATTAACTAAGAAAGCCTACTAGTGAGCCTAACGGTTTCCATTTAGGTATAATATATTTTTGTTCACTGAAGACAAAGTTCCGTATTTCATTCTAAAAACATGCATGCATGTAATTTATAAATTAGATATAATTGATTGTAACAAACTGAATGGTTTGTCAATGGTTTGCAAGTAAACACATTCAATACATTGATTCAATATCCACTGATATATAGAATATAAAAACAACGATAAATATGTAAGTTACAGAGGCGCAGAGGAAGTGTGGTGATGCAGTTTATTTTCTACAACAAAAACCGTTTTTAATACCTTTTCGTTCATAAAGTTAATACATTTAGTTGGTAAATTAAGCACAATATTGAATTAAAAATTTTCAATGGCTTAAAGGTGGCTTAAAGGTAGTTTAAAGGTAGCTTAAAGGTGGCTTAAAGAAGTTTGGACATTAAGGACCTATAAGTTGTTCTTAAAGGTGGCTTAAAGATAGTCTTTAAGCTGCCTTTAAGCCATCTTTACGCTTTCTTTCAGCCACCTTTAAGCAACACATATAGCTTAAAGGTGGCTAAGATCGTCTTTAAGCTACCTTTAAACACCTATCTTTAAGGAGAAGAACTTAAAGATGGTCATTCATCCTGTGGGAGTTATTACATGTAGAACCATTTTAACAGGAGCTTGGACTTTGGAAAGCTGTGTGGCAACATGCTGTCAAACAGCATTGTGACATAAGGCTGTCTATTTCATTGTAGGCCACTCAGCCATTGCCTTTAAATCAACGAGATCTGTCTGGCTTTTGAGCTAACACTACGCAATCTGTGTATTTTTCACTAGAAGCCAGCGTCATTTTAACTTGTTTCGACACAAAAAAGGTAGTTAAATCATTCTGAAAGTCTAAGGTCTTGTTTAACTCTACAATTCACAATTTTATAAAGAGAAAAATTATAATTCTTCGAGAGAGAGAAAGGGAGAGGGAAAGAAATTCTTCGATCAAATTGTTATTTCATTAAATATATTTTCATTTCTTTTGTTTGTTTAAAATGTGATACCAAGATGGTGCATCAATCTATTCTGCACGTAGCGCAGTTGATTTCTCGAAAACAATTAAAGATTAGCAAGTCATTTCAAAACATTTCATTATATATAGTGAAAATATGGGCATACGTGTATTTTTGAAAGGGACAAAACAGTCATCTGATCTTATTATCCAAGATTTTTTTTTAATATCATTATTATTTGTGTTCTTTTTTTTTTTTTACTACAACAACATGTAAGGAGATAGCAAATTAAGATTTTATAACTGGTGACCAATCCCATTGTAATATATAATGCAATAAAATATGTTGAAATCAGATAAGATATGCTATGCTATGCTGTGGCATGCTATGGGATTTGCACAAAATCGCCTCCGTAGAAAAGTTCCAAGCATTTCGAATTCGAAGTAAAATGATAAGAAGTCAAAGTTTGCCACTAACCTGTAATGTGAAAAGTTATTCTTTAAAATAAAAGCATTCAAATTAAGTTAGAAATTTAAGTTAAAATATAATTTTGTATGTTATGCTTAGTACCGGTATGCTATGGTATGATATGACGAATGAGAATCTATGAGATTGCATGCGATATGGTATGAGATTCCAATGCCATGGCACATGATTGTATGATAATTGAATGCAATGCTTTGCTATGATATGCTATGGTGTATGTTGTAAAAGATAATGCTTGAACTTACTATAACTGGGAAGGAAAAAATATATAAAAGTAAACATTGTGTTTGGTTTTATTCCGATAAGAAGAATCAAAACAAACAGAACAGAAATTCAAAATGCGAAAAACCAAATGAAAAACAATCGAAACCATTTTCTACGGACCAAATAGACAAAATTCTTGAATATAGCCTATACCAAGGGAAGCCGATTTACAAGATCAAATTCAAAGGTGCAGCTCAAACTTCATGGCAAGACGGAAACCAAATCCCAAAATCCTTTAAAGATACCTTCCATTCCCTCTACAATGCCAAGGGAAGGAAAAGAAAGCGACCCAACAAAAAACATTTTAACAAACAGGAATCTGTACAAGCCCTTTCACTCCCTCCCAAGAGTCAACAAGAGATCCACACTGCTTCCATTGACCAAAGAGGCACACATATCATGTTTTACCTCCAAAATCATGATGGATCTACTACAAACGGAAAGTATGCTTATCAAGTTCCAAGCCATTTATTCAAGCCTTTCTTCAGAAAACTTGAACAAGAAATCAGTGACTGTATATCAGGGAAAGGATGCGAGTTCATAAACTGGAACATCAACCAATACTTTCCTGTATCCAGAGTCTTATTCTTTAAACACAGACCAACTCTTTTCATGCATCATCTTACTCCTTCAAAAGCCAGGCTCTTGAAAAATTGTAACTCTTCACCAGAAGGCATTTTAGCATTCAAAACAAAACTCTATGATCATGTCAAACTCTTCCATACAAATGCAAACCTCTAAATTTCTCAGCTGAATACAAATTAATTTTTCAAAAATCACTCTTAGACTATTACATTTTCCCAATTAGGTCAGCTAATATTTATTCTGTGTCCTGTACATAGTGCTAGGTAGTGTGACTGCAGCACATTATCATCAAATTCAAAGGACCCAGGATAAATATACACAACTCAAAATTTATTTTTTTTCCCCAATGTTTTAAAAATAATTCTCCCTTCTGTTTTTCTTTAAAGATTCTGAATTTTGTTTAATTAACTGAATAACATTAGAACGCCTGTAAGTTATGAACCAGCGGAAACTGTGGTAGTTTCTTAAACTGCTGGGGAACGGCGTAATGCTCTATCTCAGTATCAAGTAAACTTACTTTTTCCATCAGAATAATTTTTCTTTATACCTTAAAATCATAATTCATTTTTGCCAAAGTTTTGTATCTCATATACTATTCTATTTATTTTTCTTTTCTATAAGTAATCTATAATCATAGGTAATTCCGTTGTGTCACATGTTGATTTCTTGTGGTTGTGCTTACTGATTGATCATTTATCATGCCTTGTCCTATGCCCAAATTTGCAGATTCCAGGTCAACATAAACCGATGCCATCCTGTTTCCAATGCCATAAACACCTTTGATATAAGCTATAATGGAACTCCTATTGCAAACATGGGATGTTATAGCTCTTTTGATATATATTTTTTTGTCATGATGGAACTCCCTACTGGTGGGATGTCATGACTTATTGTTTATCATGATGGAACTCCCTCAGGGGATGTCATGACTTGTTGTTTATCATGATGGAACTCCTTCAGGGGATGTCATGATCAGGAACCAGGTTGCAATTTTCCCAGATACTGGTAGAAATTCTTTGTGGCGACGTCCACTTGCTGCAGTTCCTGTCTGAGGACATCAAATCCAATGAACAGTACAAATTACAAAAGAAAAAACAAAGTGAAAATCGACAAACCAATACAGAACCAATACAAAGACTTTCGTGATTATGTGAAACATGACTTATTCATTTCATTCAATTATTCCATGGACTGATGTGACATTTATGATGCTGTTTTCAGAGAGACATTATATTTTCATTATGAACAATGTAAAGTGAAATAGCATCTTTTAAATTTTATAGCTCTATTGTTTACTATTTTTTTTATGCATTGTACATGCAAGTCTTGATATTTTTTTTTCTCTTTCTCCAATTTTTTTTTTATATAATGGGCCCTTGTATATACATGTATATAGTAGCTATAGTTTAGAATTCATTCAATTAATAAGGAATCCACGCCCTTAGGAATTAATACTTTTAAAGAATATTTTTCCTGGTTTAGACATTTCTTAAATTTAGGATATTATTATCTATACTGACCCTATGCCTTTAGGTTAATGATATTTTCATAAAAATAATTGACCTGCTACATGTATCAGATAATATGTGTTATTAATTTTGCAATTTATGAAGAAAAAAAAGGCAGGATTGACTTATGGTATTCTGAGATTTCAGGAGAAATCTTTTTGTGAAGTAGGGGGAGCATATCACCAGTGAAATGACATCCATTTCACTTTTGATAACTTTAGCATATATTTTCATCGTCTACTTTATTTTACTTTATTCTTATCTTATATGTTCCCATACTTAGCAATTCCTTATTGACATCTAAAGCATTCCTTATTATTTATTTCTAAAGGTTGTCCAAGCTGTTGTTTATTTCTTAATCCCCTAGAATATTTAGTGATTTCACATTAATTGTTAATCTTTATTGTCAGTGACACTGCTCATGGCACTGGGCACTCATAGGTGTTAGTTAGGGTAAACAAAACCACTTTGACTTCTTCACATCAAAGGGATGACACTGATAACTTAATTATTTGATTAGCCATAAGTGACAACTTTACCTTAGGCAATTCATAGAGAAAATTAATTCTCATACATGAGTTCTTTTAGAGAGAGAGAGAGAGAGTTAGCTTGGAGAATTCGGACTGAAAGGATGTAGGGCGAAGCTAGGAAATCATGTAGAGTGTTAGGAGACAAATTTCCAATTCATCTGTTTAGGTCCCTTTCTCTAAATTACAGCTAGGAACAAGACTTGCTCATTAATGTTGTTACCTGCGTGTGTAGATTGGATTATTTAACATTCAATCTTTAATAAACATTTCTCATATCCTGCCATTTGGACTTTGTGTATTCTTAATTTACTTATTCCCCTTGAGCTTAATTCCCCAAATGAACGTGCACCATCGCCTGGTAATGTACCAGACATCCGGGCGTGGTCACAGATCATTAACAATATGAATCAATTTAACTCTTGTTTAATGCATTTCATCATGCAATTGAGGCACAAGCGAGGTTTGCATTGTTCAGAATGAGCGTCCGCTTAAGCGTGCCCGCTCAGATGACCACACCCTTCTTTGACATGCCTACCCTCGAGACCAGGTGATTGCTGTGCGCGGTTCCCAGGAAGACGATGCATTAAGATTGGAGGAAGCAGTCACGTAGCACATATTGTAATGTATTATGCAACTGTATGGGACACAGGGCGAACAACAATCTTTAAGCAAGTCCTTAAAGGTGGCTTAAAGGTGGCGTAAAGGTGGCTTAAAGGATATACAATCTTTAAGCCACCTTTAAGTTACCTTTAAGCTGAGCTTATAGGTCCTTAATGTCCAAACTTCTTTTAAGTCACCTTTAAGCCACCTTTAAGCATCTTTAATTGGGCATTTACGCCCCCTTTAAGTTGTCTTTAAACCATCTTTAAGTTCCCTTTAAGTCAAGTTTGATCAAGCTGAACAATAAAAACATATATTAAATGCAAAAGCTCTTTTATAGGGATGGGAGGGGGTCATCCGAGTGATAATATAATTTCCAAGGAAGGGGGGTGTTCCAGGCGGTTTTTACTGTCCCTCCATCAAACACAGATCGCTTTCATCAACACCGCTCCGATGGACACAGATTGCCGTTGTGAAATTCTTTATAATTTTTGGGGGGTTTCAAAATTATTGTAGGGGTGAGCGCAGTCTCTGTATCTTAATCTAAATTAATCGGTGAAATCTCTCTCTCTCTCTCTCTCTCTCTCTCTCGCTCTCTCTCTCTCAGTTCATCCGGTTATTAAACAAAATAAAGATAATGGACCAAAAATGCATGATTTTATTTGATAATCGATTTAAGGTTTGTATTTTTCTTTCGATTTTCATTATTTCTAGGTCTAACTCTAGATCTGCTAGATACATGTTAAAGATGAAAAGACTCTCAACCGCCTTTGTTATATCGGGCAGGATATTACTGCTTTGTTTGTCTAGACAAAGTTTTGTTCGTTTGTGTATACTCAGTATCTAATAAGAGTCTATTGTTTGTCCAACTTAAGAAAACCCCTGGAACTAACACAGAATATACAAGATATACACAACAGGTGTGCCCAGGTGCACGTCAGGGTTTCTAAAGGCGTTGAATCTTAGTATGTACGAGTATACGATACGTCTAGTGAATAAAAGTTAATTTACATTTGTAATTCATTTTCAAAGTATTATTTTCTAGCTATGTGTTTCAAAAATGTAACGTCTAGAAATTAACGATACATGTATGTAAGAGTAAAATCTTGAGGCTAATTAATTAATGTACTGGTGATCATAAATAGGGGTTAATTATTTAAATATATGTATAAGGGTAAATATGTCACATACCCGACCTGGTACATCATACAATTGTATGTACAAGTATATGTATACAATGTCATCATTTGCAATTGCCACATGCAGTAAATACGTCACCGGTAATTGGTTATATTGTTTGTTATAGAATTGATAGTTTAAAAATCATGTATACAATGAAATATTTAAACATACTGGAACGGCGCCGCGATCATGAAAACCGGGAAATTGCGGGAAATTGAACAAATACCCTAATAGTTTCAATGCATTTAATAAAAGAAATGATTTCATTTTCTTTCTTACATTTTTATAGCTATTAATTAGATGAACGTATATCTACTCGGTTTAAATTTATTAACTAAGAAAGCCTACTAGTGAGCCTAACGGTTTCCATTTAGGTATAATATATTTTTGTTCACTGAAGACAAAGTTCCGTATTTCATTCTAAAAACATGCATGCATGTAATTTATAAATTAGATATAATTGATTGTTACAAACTGAATGGTTTGTCAATGGTTTGCAAGTAAACACATTCAATACATTGATTCAATATCCACTGATATATAGAATACTAGAGCCGAGCTCGTTGCAAAGCAACGAGAAGGTCTTCTGTCGCAACTTCGTGTCGCGAAAGGATTGTCCATCAGTCTCATTAAAATACCTCCTTCTCCTGACACTTGTCAGAGCCTGACAGACCCTGTATTGATAAAAGGTCATCTTTACATGACAATTTCTTCTTACGAATTAGAGCTTTAGAAAATTGATTGGAACTCTTCAAATGGAGACAAAAAAAATTAATTCATACCTGTTTTCTATGTAACCTCTAGATTGAGTATTGCACTACTCATTAAACAGATAAAGGCATATCTTTGCTAAGTAGGTGTTTATTTAATTTGTATGCAAATGTGGAGGTCAAGTGGGTATAGTCTGTTATTGATACAGGTCTATCAGAACCTGGCGAGTGTAAGGAGAAGGGAAATGGTTTTTAATTATACTGGATTATCAATATGATAATAGTAAGTTCAAGAAATCGAAAACAAGACTCAATTTCAAAGTATTATTTTCATACCAGGCAAGTTCTTCGTTTAACTTACTTCAAGTTTAGGATAACTTTAAAAAGTACATCATTTATGTACATGTATATAATTAATTTAATTATAATAAAAGTGTGGATGTGGCGGTGGGGGAAATGACCCAAAAATCAATTTTCTAAGCGTTAACTTAATGGAAATTTTGGTTGAGAGAAAGGGGGCATTGCTCCCACTGGACCATCTAAAAGGTACTGTTAGCAAGCTCACAAATGATATCCCCGCTAAGAAAGAAGTCATTACTCACGTATTTCTCTATTAGAGAATAATGGATGGTTCGTTTTCTTTAATAAGTGAGTCAGACAAGGCAGGGTATATTTACAGGTCACAAGTAATCTTTATGACAAACTCTAGCTTTTACTCATTTCCATTAATACAAGATATGACACATGTTTAATATGACTTACAACTTGCGCAACTGACCCTGGGTCAAGTTCATGACACATCATCCGTCATCAGGAATCTTTACATGAAATAGAAACTCCCAATGTTTCTCCTTAAATGACTTAGGAACAAATCATTACACACCCTCAGGTCATAAGCAATCTTTGTGTGAAGTAAGAAATTCCAAAGTGGACCGGAAACAAATTTTGCACTTTTCCTGCCAGTGACCTTTACTTTGTCCAAATGACCTTGGGTTTAGGTCATGAAGCTTCGTCAGTTAATGAGTATTATTTGTATGAAGTAAGAACACTTCCAATGTTTCTCCATCAGAAAGATATAGACCGGACACGACGTACGGACGGACAAGGTGATTTTTATTTAAACCCCCCCCCCCTCATTTTTTTTCGTGGGGTTTAAAAATCTTTTTCGCCCGTTTTGTGCGGCACAAAAAAGACCTATATTTTTCAATTATTTCTATCATATCACATATAAATATACATGTAAATGTATGATTTGTATGCACATTTGAGTTCTTCTCATCATCGTCGGAAAGGATAAGAAACCCTTGGGGTCCAATAATGTCTTTTCATGGGCATTTGTCAATTTGCATCACTAAATGATTTCCAAGCGGTAATAAGCTATCAAAGCTATTGAGATGTTACATGTAGATATTGAATTTCTATAGATTTAAATTTAAGGTTAGGAAAAACAACACTTTTTTATACAGTAAAAAAAAAATCTAAAATAGCTTTATGTACGCGTACACATAAATAAGAAGATGTAGCGAAAGCTATAAAGACTTTATTTCTTCTGTTCTAGACTTTTTCAGAGTTAACAAGCTACAAGTTAACAATCTCCCATTTTGACAAGCTAGATTAAAAATAAAATATTCAGCTGAGTTTTAATCTGCATTACAACCTCATATTACACAACTTCAATGATTTTTTTTATCAATGTGCATATAACAATAAGTAAAATCCCCAAGAACAAATATCTATCGCAATTAAATGCATACATTTTTGGGAGGCAGAAAAGTCGCTATATTATAGTCTGCAAGTCAATTGAACTACTACAATTATTTCAAAGAAATAAGAAACTGTCGACACTTGCAGTACTCTGATGATTTAATGACGATCGACAGACTTTATTGCTTAATGTAGTCGTATATCATTACTTCTAATCCTGAGAACAAATTTTATTTAATATTTGACTTAAAACTGTTAACTTATAAAACCATAGACATAAATAACTTATTAAGTTATTTAAGTCTCTGATAATATATATTTTATTCTGTTCATAACTATAGAAGTTTAGCGTGTTCAACAGGTTAATTTTTTAGCCACATTCTCAGATTACGATATCGCACCTTTAATGTGAGGTTGATTGACATCGAATATTTAAACACTTATTGTTTAACAATTGACCGCTGCATTGAAAGCATCCTTCCAAATGTTACTCAATTATTTATCAATTGCTGATCTGCAGCCCAGGGGCAATATTCTAGGCTATGTGCGCTGACGTGACACGAGATTTTCGGTCGCACGAGGAGCGGATTCATTTGACTTAGCATAGACTGACCGAATAAACACACGGGTGGGAAGGTGACATACATTGAGGAGAAAAATGTACACATGTTAAGCAGTCGCCAAAAATGGGTCTTCGCCACATTTTGAAAAAAAAAATCCCTTGCACTGTGATCATGAAACCGATAAAATCTTAACAAATCTTGTTTAAAAACCCATGTGAACATTCTAAAAATAATCACTAAATCCCTCAATTCTATCGTGTCAGCCTCTACCGCCAATCGCAACTTCTCGGGCCTTTCTGGCAAGCTCGGAAAACACTTCGAATGTATTACCTAGGCGTCCATGACGACCCCCCTTTTTTAAAACTTGATATAATTACAACACATTTTATGATCTGTTGAGATGTGAGCTATATTTCATTAAAGGTATCAATATACACTAAAATATAACACAGACACGACATACAAAACTTCTTGCCGATACTTATTTTAATGGGAAGCGACTCCATTTTGTATAATATTCTAACATCCGGTGATGTTAATACATTCGAGGTGTTTTTCCAAACTTGCCAGAAAGGCCAGAGAAGTTGCAATTGCCTCTACCGCATGTGTTAATTTGATATTTGATTTTTTTTTATCCTGCCTTGAACGCTTGGAGACTGTTTCATTTTCTTAATTCGGCTAAATAATGCTTCCAATTTTGAGCGCGCTCTCTCTCTCTCTCCTTCTCTCTCATTTTATGTGCAACCTTATGAAGACGTCAACTACTTTCTACGATATCTATTAAACCTCTCAGCAGTATCTAGCGGAAATTTTCGTGGGTAAATAAAAAAAATCTTAAATTGAAACGCAAGTCAATCTTACATGTACCGGTCAAAATCTCGAATAAACAAATAGTTGGAATCGTACAAAATATCAATAAACATGCACGTGTGATCAAGTACATGCAGAAGAACACGAGCTACCGCGGATCACTTGTCCACTCGCGCGGGATCTCCTTGGCTATGTTCTAGGGGTGATCATTTGAAGGTTTAATCTTTGTGGTTTTTCGTTGTTTATCTATAACATTATTAGTACATGTATACTTTTTAGAACATTTTAGAATTACAAATTCACTATTGATTTATGTCTGATGATGTTTCTGATTTGGAACAATATCGCTTTAATCAATTTTTAGAGGGGCTTCTCAATTCACATTCTAATGTTTCATTCAATAAATTGAAGGTGAACAAAAAGAACATAAAATTGAAACAGTTCTTGTATATATATCTTGTTATTAGATAACCGCTGACCTCTAGGTAGTGCAGCCGCGACCGATTTCCTCGGCCGCGGATGAGGGATCGGATAACTTACGTAAAGTTAAAACACACATAAAAAGCTCAGAACCCAGGAAGATTTACAATGTTTGCAGTACGATGAATAATCTCTAATTAATATAAGTTTTTTTCCCCTTTAATCCCACAGTTGATCTATCTGTCTGATACTGCTTCAGTTCGAGTTTATGATTAAACAGAACGATTTCTTATTCTATCGTTTAATTCAAATTAAGAAGAGTAAGCTTTAATGTCATTGTGTACGATTCTTGTGTTTGCTGCTAAGTAAAATCACATATGACAGACGCGATTCTTGTGTATTAGATAACCGCTGACCGCTAGGTAGTCCAGCCGCGACCTTGGCGATCGAATTTCTCGGCCGCGGGCGAGATGGGTTATGTAATGACGCACACAACTAAGAATTTAGGTCGATTTGAAATGCTTGCAGTAAAATGACTCAAATCCATTTCATGGAATTTATTTTTTTTTAAATCTAGTTTATGTATCTCACTAGATAAGAAAAAGAACGTTTACATTTTCTCGTTTTTGTTTTTCTTAACGGTTGTCCACTATAGGACCTAAACAGAGGTTACTCCAAAAAAAAAAGGCTGTAAGAAAAACATGTACACGTATACTTTTTAGACACTTTTTCAAATGAATCAAAGCATCCCGTATATGCTGGAACACTTTCAGCTGTTAATATATGTACGTTATTCGCACGAAGACGATTCGCTTACTTGCCAAATGAATACAGGTACATGTTAACAAGACAAGCTTTTTACACTCATAATACGCATTACCGGTACAAAATAGTTTTGTAACGACATTGATAACACAATAATGAACAACTTTTCTATCGACAGCTATAGCGAAATATTAACCATTTTTGAGTGATAAAGCGAAGACTTTTAAGTGCTCTAGACCCCTAATTTAAGGGGCCACCCCTTTTTCAATGGTGTCAAGTGAAAGCCCTTGACATTTTGCACATATTTTGTTCTATATGTGTTTAGAGAAAATTTTAAACTAAAGAGCTACAAAACAAAAACACAACAAAAAATCAGCATTTTTTAAAACACAAATTCAAATTAATTTTTTGAAACTTTAAAGGAGGCAAATTGTAAAAACAAAACTCGGAGGACAACGTTCAAACTCTCTATTTTGAAGATTTATGACTTTGTAACACAGGCTGTGAGCGGTTTCAGAGCCTTTGCGTGCACAAGAATGCCTATATTTTGGGGAAAAAGGGGAATAACTCGGTACCGGAAGTGTCGATATCAACGATTTTCCATAGATATTGAGAAATAGTAACTACCAATAAGCTCTGCAAATTTGACCTTTATAGGACAACAAACAAGCAAGATATTTGAGTTTTAAAAAACGTCTAGAAGAAAAAAAAGAATAAAAAGAATTACCAACAGAATCAGTACAAGGTCTTCCGTTGAAAACGGAAGACCTTAATAAAAACAACGATAAATATGTAAGTTACAGAGGCGCAGAGGAAGTGTGGTGATGCAGTTTATTTTCTACAACAAAAACCGTTTTTAATACCTTTTCTTTCATAAAGTTAATACATTTAGTTGGTAAATTAAGCACAATATTGAATTAAAAATTTTTAATGGCTTAAAGGTGGCTTAAAGGTAGTTTAAAGGTAGCTTAAAGGTGGCTTAAAGAAGTTTGGACATTAAGGACCTATAAGTTGTTCTTAAAGGTGGCTTAAAGATAGTCTTTAAGCTGCCTTTAAGCCATCTTTACGCTTTCTTTCAGCCACCTTTAAGCAACACATATAGCTTAAAGGTGGCTAAGATCGTCTTTAAGCTACCTTTAAACACCTATCTTTAAGGAGAACTTAAAGATGGTCATTCATCCTGTGGGAGTTATTACATGTAGAACCATTTTAACAGGAGCTTGGACTTTGGAAAGCTGTGTGGCAACATGCTGTCAAACAGCATTGTGACATAAGGCTGTCTATTTCATTGTAGGCCACTCAGCCATTGCCTTTAAATCAACGAGATCTGTCTGGCTTTTGAGCTAACACTACGCAATCTGTGTATTTTTCACTAGAAGCCAGCGTCATTTTAACTTGTTTCGACGCAAAAAAGGTAGTTAAATCATTCTGAAAGTCTAAGGTCTTGTTTAACTCTACAATTCACAATTTTATAAAGAGAAAAATTATAATTCTTCGAGAGAGAGAAAGGGAGAGGGAAAGAAATTCTTCGATCAAATTGTTATTTCATTAAATATATTTTCATTTCTTTTGTTTGTTTAAAATGTGATACCAAGATGGTGCCTCAATCTATTCTGCACGTAGCGCAGTTGATTTCTCGAAAACAATTAAAGATTAGCAAGTCATTTCAAAACATTTCATTATATATAGTGAAAATATGGGCATACATGTATTTTTGAAAGGGACAAAACAGTCATCTGATCTTATTATCCAAGATTTTTTTTTTAATATCATTATTATTTGTGTTCTTTTTTTTTTTTACTACAACAACATGTAAGGAGATAGCAAATTAAGATTTTATAACTTGTGACCAATCCCATTGTAATATATAATGCAATAAAATATGTTGAAATCAGATAAGATATGCAATCCTATGCTGTGGCATGCTATGGGATTTGCACAAAATCGCCTCCGTAGAAAAGTTCCAAACATTTCGAATTCGAAGTAAAATGATAAGAAGTCAAAGTTTGCCACTAACCTGTAATGTGAAAATTTATTCTTTAAAATAAAAGCATTCAAATTAAGTTAGAAATTTAAGTTAAAATATAATTTTGTATGTTATGCTTAGTACCGGTATGCTATGGTATGATATGACGAATGAGAATCTATGAGATTGCATGCGATATGGTATGAGATTCCAATGCCATGGCACATGATTGTATGATAATTGAATGCAATGCTTTGCTATGATATGCTATGGTGTATGTTGTAAAAGATAATGCTTGAACTTACTATAACTGGGAAGGAAAAAATGTATAAAAGTAAACATTGTGTTTGGTTTTATTCCGATAAGAAGTCCGTCACAATATGGAAGTGTCCAATCTAACCAGTGAAAATATTAAGGGGAGACAGGAGACATATCACGTGACTATCATTGCAATGATGAAAATATTTTGAATTTAATGTACTTTTATCCACATAAGGAAAGAGGATGTCCCAAACCGCCTTAAGATGTAATGAAGTCATACTTTCAACCTTTGTTTAAAAAACTGAATAAGGGAAACTCTTTGAAAAAATACTAGTAATTTGACAATAACAATTAATGACATTAGAGGTGCGTTGTTTCATTCCGATATGAAAAAATATAAAGTAATTCAAAATGGCGTCATTAAAAATTAGCTGTTTCCCTAAACAAAGCCAACCAAAATTGAAAAATGAAAAAAAAAATTAGATGATTAAATGATATTATTTCTGGCATGTAATTTGAAATTTCAAATAACATTCTTTTTTAAATTTCAGATATATTCTCAATGAAATCAAACATCTGTGTAATTCAAACAATTGCAAATAATAAAATTTAAATATTCTTTATGCCCACCCACCCTCCACCAAAAAAAAATTAAAAGTTGGTTTCTATTAAAAATATAATTTAAAATAAAAATAAAAAAATGAATCTTGAAATATCATGCATTAACAAACAATATATCTTTGTATACTTAATCTATCTTTTTCTAAAATGAATTATAGATCAAAGCAAGATGGATTCATACCAAATTGGTTTATTCTCAACGGACTCTGGTCACTCCAGCTAGTAAATAACACTTGTTTTAATTAGGCCCCGCCTACTTTTACAGTAATCGTGCAGTCATGATATTGATCTTTAAGCAGGCATATATAATGAGCCATTTGTATATTGCACAGGTATTGGATTTCTAAATAACATCCTCCAATACAGAATATACAGAGTTATAAATCAAAGTAAGTTAAATTATGATATCATGTATATATGTTATGCTTATTGGGAGTTTAAAAGCTTTGTCAGAATTTCATTCGACCAATATTCGAGCTATTTCAGTCGGTGCCGCTAATCTAACCTGAAGAGAAGTCTCTTGAATATTCTTAAAAATCTTGATTAGCCTTTTAAATCATTTCACTTGTGGTTCAACTTTTGTTTCTTACTTACATATAGCTGCTTTACATTTTTATCAATATAAGAACAAACCATTTTCTTTATGTTTAAAAATATGATAATTAGATAATTTATTTGTTGCTAATATGTCTGAGTTTAACAATATTGTTTATAATGTACAGTTTCCTGAAGTCATTTTAGTTAGTCCATCATGTACATGTATGTACACAAAAATAGGTACCGAACAAATCGCCGTGATGAAACATAACATTATTTGCAATTTTTAGCACCCAAGAGGCGGGTCCAGAGCCGGCGGGCCGAATCCCCTCTTCGGGTTTTTTCCTCTCTCTCTCTCTGTCTGTCTGTCTGTCTCTCTCTCTCTCTCTCTCTCTCTCCTTTTTTGTTATTTTTTTTTTGTTATTGGTTGTTGTTTTGTTGTATGTTTTGTTTGTTTGTTTGTTTTGGTATAATTTTGAATATCCTAATTCTAAGTCTAGGTGAAATGTTTAGAATGATTAGATTATTTATTAATATAAATTTATACGCACCCATAAAATGCCATACATTAGCAAATTTCTTAAAGGGACAGGGGAGTAAAGAAATCTTATGTATTTATAACGACTATGTATAATTTTGGGCACAAGTAAACAAGTAAATATAGTTATGTAGTTATGGCTTCTTGTGAAATCAGCATGGTTTGTAGACAAAACACGTTCTTAGGTGGCATTTGACATTCAGCAATTTCTATTGTGACCTAGAGAACAGTATGAAAATACAGATTTGAGTTTTAGCTTTATTTTTGACTATTCATAAAATTACATCTAAAAGAACTATATATGATATGAGTTAAATTTAACCCTCATAATTCGCCATTTTTTAAGTGCTTTGGGTACAATAAAATGTTAACTTATTTTTTAGAAGAGTTGATATCAAATATATTTTTTCGTCTAATTAATTGATTTACTTGCACTCACTGGCAGTATATGACGTCAGAAGTTACGCTATTTCTATAATTCAATCAAAATCGGTCAAAAATTGACATTTTTCTCATCTTTTTACGAATGGGAAATATAGAGCGCATGCTTGAACAAGGAAGATTTTTTTGTCACTTATTAGTCTTGGCTAGATACATCTCTGATTAAATTACTTTGTTTGTTCAAGCATGCGCTCTATGTTTCCTGAAAGAAATGCAAAAATGGCGGGAAAAGGTTGTCTTTACGATGTGATATTTCTAAATTGTGGGCACTTGAACCAAAATGAATATTATGTAAACATATCACATAAATACCTGTATTAAGAAAACAAAGAATTACAGTTAAATGATGATGTTACTTTTTTTTGGGGGGGGGGGGCATTTTAGGCCCATATCATACATGATTTCATTTTCTACGCAAATATATGCAGGATATTACATTTCTTCTTTTCTTTGATTCCTTTAAGTTTTGGATTTGACCTCATACACCGAGTTACCGAGATGTTCCATTGTTAATCACTGATCAAACGCTGTAATCAACCCGCGAAAGCAGTGTACACTTTAGGGACAGTGACGTCACAAATGAGTCGCCATCATAAGACGTTTTCATAAATATGATTTTGAAAAAAAAAAACCACAAATGATGCATATATCATTCATCATGTTTGTTGCTTTCTCCGACTGTCAAGACTTTCAATAAATATGATTTAAAATTTCAAATAAAAAAAAAAACAAACAAACAAACAAATAAAACATATCGTTCATCGTATTTGTTGCTTTCTCCGGCTGTCTAGACAAAGAAAATAGAACCATTTTAACAAGACCGTGGACTTTCAGTAGGACGTAGCAATCTTTATTTAAACAATATTCTATTTAATATAATATATTGAATGGGATTAGGCAGCAGACACAGCCTGTTTTAGACCTCTCCCTACATCAAGGTCAAAATGAACAAATTGAAATATTTAAATGTTCAATATTGATAACACAAGACGGACTATAGAAAGATACAAATAAAAAGAGGGGGAAAAAACAACGAACAATATGGTATCGGTTTGAAAAGAAAAGGTCAGACTATATTCTATTTCATGAATAATTACAAAAAGCGTTCTAATGCTGCAATCAAAGTATACACTGCTTTAAATGTTTGAACAATGATATTACGTCCATGGTTAGGACTACCAAATAACATTAATTGAAGTAAAAGTTGATGGTTAGAACTAATTATAATATTTTTAAGGCTTCAAAAACAGTCATTTTACCTGATTCATACTAGAGGCATTTGAAAAAAAATAATGATAAATATCTTCAACAGAAGTTGCACAAATACCACACATTGCAGTTTCTGTTAAACCATGATTATACATATCTGCCATTAACATACTTGCATTGTTTCTAAATTGACGATGAACTATTTTATATTCACGTGTCCCAAATTTCAAAAGGTTATAACACTCCCTACAAAAATATTAATTTTATAGACTCATAAAATAGGATATGCTAGAAGCATTTTTAATGTGATCTGGTAAATCAAGCCTTTGTTTTACAATGGAAGGGAAAAAATTGTTCATATAGGATATAGTTCTTATTTATTTTAGGAATTTTAAATTGTAAATCATTGGTTCTTAGGTTATAAGTGTGAACTGGTGGACGATATGGTTCTAATAATTCATACAAAATCTGGGGTCTAAAACCATTAATAATTTTAAAAAATAGGATTAACTTATGTATTTTCTTCCTAGTTTGTAAAAGGTCCGACCCAAGGACGTAGCTATCTATTTTTTGCGTTGAAACAAGTTAAAAATAAAGCGGTTGCAAGGAAAATATGCATTGATTGCGTAGTCTTAGCTCAAAAGCCAGACAAATCTTGTTGCTTTCAAAGGGCCATGGCTGAGTGGCCAGCAATGAAATAAACACGATTACGTTGCTGTTTGACACAACTACACAAAGTCCAAACTCTTGTTTAAATGGTTCTAAGACGTCAAGTAACTGTATTTACTTGTCTTGTTGAACAAATTAAAAGTCCAAAGCATTCAAAATCATTTGAGATTATTAAGTAGAGTTGACAATCAACATCAAAACTGTTTATCGATTAACCGTAATTTGTTCGAACCAATTAACCGATTACTTGTATTAAAATAAGCAGTAATTATAATTCTTAATAATTATTGGAAATAACACAGAAAACATCTTACGAATATTATGTGAATAATATGATAAATCACTCTTTTAAATATATATGTAATAATTATGCACACTAATTTTATATATTTTTAAAAATTGATATAAGTGCTACATTAGCTTTAAAACGGAAAATTACTGTTTGAAATATATATATATATATATATATATATATATATATATATATATATATATATATATATATATATATATATATATATATATATATATATATAACAGAAAGCCGATTCAAAACTCTACCGGAAGCCGATTCAAAACTCTACCGGTTTCATTATAATCTTCAGGAGTTTTAAACTCCTGAAGATTATAATGAAACCGGTAGAGTTTTGAATCGGCTTTCTGTTATTTTTTATTATTTATTACTTGTGTGGATTAACTTTACTCATTTTGGATTATATATATATATATATATATATATATATATATATATATATATATATATATATATATATATATATATATATATATATATATATATATACGAAACGCGTCAAAACAGCATTATAAACGGTACTAGGTTTATGGAGAATGAAAGCTGTAAAATTAAAGGCAATTTTTGAAAAAAAAGTGACAATTCGGATCGTAAAGATTATAGAGGCATTAATTGCAAAACCAACTTGTAAAAAGTATAAATAATCTTGGAAAGTATGTATGTAAAAGTATAGAATAACCACATAATTTGTTACCATAATTAATAATTATTTTGTATTCTCCTGTTTCGTTTGCTTATTTGTATGCAATATGTATTGGATTAACATAAAAATAAACAAGTAGGGTTTAAATTCTAATAAAAAGTAATTAAGAAAGAAGAAATACGCAGTATTACATAACATACCGTAGGAAAAGTTGATTAACATTCTATATAATAAACTGGGAACTAGAAAAAACGATTGGACAAATTTTAAAATATGATTTTTTATTGGGTAAACCAGTGGTTAAAGTAAATGTAAAATGTCTGCACACAAGACCATCAAAAGTTTAACCACATTCTTTGACAATTTTTATCTTTTTGCATCATAACAATTTAAAATACATATAAATAATATATATTACAATAAATTCAAACGCACATTTTCTATAGCATGGATAAAAAGTGATTTAAATTTACGTGTTTTTTTTTCTTGTCATTTAATTTTGGTTGTATCGCGCCTTCTGATTGGCTAAAAATATTTTACATCATTTAAAGAATGTTGCATACGTCATTATATTTACATTCCACATATGTTTTGCTTGTAAAGTGCGTTATAAGCTACGGCAGTTATAGCACTGTAATGCACACAGGGTACTCAAATTAAAAATGACGAATTTTATTATGACGTCACAAACGTTGAACACTATTTTAAAACTGCAACGTCACAATCAAAAATCAAAGTTCATCCTTGCGGCTGTTTCTGTGGTTCTTCCACTAATATGAACTTAGCCTTAGGATAAGATAGGAATTTTAAGGTATACATGTAAATCACATTTGCAGACAAGGCACGAAGTTAGTAAAATGTAGATATAAGCATTAAATTAGGATTTTTTGAAGTATACAATCTCATAACTGCAGCGATGTGTGCATACAAATTTTCATAACGCGCTTATGCTCGTTACTCAATTTGAATGCACACACCGCTGCAGTTATGAGATTGTATACTTAAACAAAATCTTGATTCAATGCGATATTAAGACCAACGTCAAAAACCGTATAAATCAACTGACGTTACGTTTGAATGTTTTACAATTTGGTTAATCTAAAGGTTAAATCACTGTTTTTATCTAATACTAAGAACACAAAATTGATAAATTATAAGCAAAGAATTAAATATTTATTAGTTTTATACGATATAAAACATTTTGCAACAGTTTACGTACTTTATCAACTGCTTCGCGGTAAAAAACAAAAACTAATATAAATATTGAATTCTTTCCTTAATTCTGTTATAAGATGTTCATCTGTTCTCCTCCTAGGTTTTGTCAGTTCTTATAATGCTAGTTTTTCTTTTTAATTTCTATCTCTAATATTCCACAATTCTAACTGGAACGAAATTTCAAAATAATGCTTTTTTAGCTATGTAACTTTGTATTACATTTTCTGCATAACTATTTATCTTTTCAAAAGTGATATGCATGTACAGTAAACCGGGAAAACACGTTAAATCAATTACATTATAGTATGACGTCATTATGAATTTATTACCAAATTAATGTCGACCTTAATAAATAACTTAGTTTCTAGCAAAAAATTTTAATTTGGATCTGATGGCTGGCCTGTAGACATCTTAACCTTATTCGCGTCACTGACACAGATATTTCTTAAGACATGTGTGCAAAGGTTATCACTAACGTTAATACTATAAAAACAATTAAAGGACCTAATGGCCACATCGCCCAACTGGGTAACTATTTAGACTTTTGTTAGGATGTAACTATCTTTTAGCGTCAAAACAAGTAAAAATGACGCTGCTTTCAAGTGAAATATACAGAGATTGCGTGGTCTTAGCTCAAACGTCTGACAAATATTGTTGAATTCAAAGAGCCATGGCTGATTGGCCATCAATGAAATAGAAAGGCCTACGTCACATTGCTGTTTGACACAACTAACCACGTCCAAGTCTATGTTAAGATGGTTCTAAACAAATTGTAAACCATATCTAACCTGAAAGAATTTCAATGCAAGCATTAAAAATTGCCTCCAAAAGATATAACAGAGATTAAACAATTATTCTAAATAATAAAACGCTTTCTTCATGCGGGATATGAAGGTAGCAATATTGCAGGAAATATATTTATATATGTCACCTGCAAAAATGGTTGTATGTAAAATAATTAGAACTGAGCCATCATTTGGTTTAAAAATATAGGGAATGTTACTCCTTGGATGCAATTGTATGCGCATGTAATTATAATTCCGTTTAAGGATCCAAGGTCATCACCAATGTTCGATAACTTTAAATTATCCGGATTTGTTTTTTTATTCGTACCATGATTCTGCCTTTCATAAAGACAAACTGAATAAGTCTTCCAGTGTTAAAATTTCATCGAGCTTTTGAACGATATGCTTGGCGTGGTAGTTTCCATTATCTTCATGGTTAGGTAAAGGCCATCGATGCCCTGATACATCCTCTCTTTTTTAAAAGTGATATTTATTTTATTTTATCAATCGAAAGCAAATTTGCAATAATTTTGTAAAATGCATGGATATCATCCAGAAATTTCTTTGTATTTCATTTAATTCACAAAGTTTGAATGACAAATGACATTCTTATAATGAAGAAAAAAAAATACTTTGAGGCTGAGGATCGGAAAACCTTTAAAGAACAATTTATAAAGTTTGATTGGCAAATGACATTTTTATTATGAAGAAAATAAATACTTTGAGGCTGAGGATCGGAAAACCTTTAAAGAAGAATTAAAAAATTTATAAAGTTTGAATGACAAATGACATTTTTATTATGAAGAAAAAAAAATACTTTGAGACTGAGAATCGGAAAACCTTTAATAAACAGCATAGTTTCTCATATTGTAAAGGAATTCTTTTTGTCATATGTGACTGTAAAATACAATGATCAAATAAATAGTAATAGACTGTACATTTACAAGAGGCATTGAGACTGTTTTATATATCAAAAATACGTTGCTATGCAACTGTTAAAATAATTTCTAGCTTTTTAAAAAATTGATTTTCCCATACGTTCATCAGTCCAATACCTGATAACATGTTCTTAATCTTCGCAGTACAGTTTTTTACATTTGTTCTTACATAAAGTTTCAATATACATATTTACATGACATGAATTCAGAATGCAGTTTTTGGATGATAAAAGTTTTATCCAGTATTTTAAAATACGTATTTTTCTACTACATCGCAGAGGCTTTCTGCTCTATTAACAATAAATAGCTGCATTAGAGATGGAACTTTTACAGTAATTAAGATATATTTTTTCTATTTCCAAGGCAAAATGAAAGCCCTAGTCTTCATAACCATGGTTAGCAATGCTTCCTACATATGTATCAAAAAGGGACAAGAGCGTAGTAAAATTAAAACTAATAAGACAGCATTTCCTATTCAGTGAAAAATGCTCTTTCATACATAGTAATGACAACTGTTTTTCGTAGCATGAAATTTGACATTGTAATAGACAAAAGTCCGATATAACAAAAACTTTTCAATACTTCAGTTTGTTCACACTTATAAAACCACAAATCTTCTGTTTGTAAAATTCCCCCATTTCTGAAAACCATTAATTTTGTTTTGTTAACATTAACCGTTATCCATTTTATCTGCATGTCTGCCATTCAAAGTTCGTAAACCAATTTTACGCATTGGTTAAAACTGGACCGTGTATATTTTAGTCTTCTCGGTTTCTATGCTGTGAATTACTACTTTTTTTAAAGAAATAGACTGAGTGGATTGTAATTAATGGATATCATAATACGTGCGCATGTACTTCCATTTAGAACCATTTTAACAAGACCTTGGACTTTCAATAGGACGTAACTATCTATTTCTTGCATCAAAACAAATTTAAAATGACGCTGATTTCAAACGATATATACACCGACTGCGTAGTCTTAGCTCAAAACAGACAAATCTGTCACAATGATGTTTGACACAAGTACCTTAAGTCCCAGCTCTTGTTAAAATGGTTCTAAATCAACAATTGTAAATTGGAATCTCTTTTTACTTCCGGATATAAAGAGTTCAACTGATTGGACAGTTGGGCAGTGAGTTTTATAGGGAAGTTCTCTGTCACCCAATAAGGACATGTAAAGCTGAGTCAGAATTGAGATTGATAAGAATTAGGTTGTTTGAAGAGCAATTAATGATCTTTCATTAATGTAAGCTGGACAAGTGAGAAAAACATGAAAGCTACCTTCACTTGTACGTCCATCATTAGTACCATTTTTACTTGGAGAAATGCCTTAAAATGTAGTTATGTCAAACAGCATGGGGACGTAGGCTTTGCCTTTTTCATTTCCCCTCTCAGTCATTGCTCTTTGCAACAACACAGTCTGTCTGCCTTTTGGGAGAGGACTACGCAATTTGTGTATCTATCACTTGAAACCAGCGCCGTTTTTAACTTAATTGTTTTGATGTTGAGAAAAAGGGTATTGACGGTGATAATTACGGTGCAGAGGCGTGGGGGCTGTCATACAGGAAAGGACGTTGAACGTGTTTGTGAACTTGTCCATTCTCGATTCTGTAAACTCAATCTATGAGAGTTCAGTTCCAAAACCAATTTCGTTATATATATATACATACATATATATATATATATATATATATATATAAATATATATATATATATATATATATATATATATATATATATATATATATATATATCTATATAAATCCAAGAAAAACCTCGGTCGGTGAAATATCGATCTTTGTGTTTTCATTTATTTAAGTTTTATATATATATATATATATATATATATATATATATATATATATATATATATATATATATATATATATATATATATATATATATATATACTATTTTACGAAGTTAAAGATACTGAATTATTGGATGAATATTTTGAATCCTCAAAATTGCCCCCCCCCCCTTTTTTTGTTGTTGAAAAGTTAGACATAATCATAACCATAATACTTATTTTGCTTTTTTTCTCTTTTTTTTAATTTTGAATTTTTTTTTGGCTTGTCAAGATATTTGATAAGTCTAGCCCCCCACCCCATACACACTTTCAGATTGCTTCCGATACCACAGACATATACTGGAATATGTTCCGCCCAGTGTGAAAACTCTTTGAACAACATATCCAAAACCAAGGAAATCTGTTTTCACAGAGTTAAAAAAGACCATTTGATGTTTTGTATCAAAATGTTTTGACCGGAGAAAACAAACACGTTGTTTGTTCTCAGAGACAGAAAAAAATAATTACAGTTTGATGAGAATTAATGTTTATTATGTTAATTACATGCTAAAAAATTGCTGCAGATAGTAGCTCCCACGGGGAATTCGGGTTCGTCAATCCAAATTTTCCAGTATAAGAAAGAGACGATTAAACTCATGGAATGTTACTCTAAATGTTAAATATAAACTAGAATCATTTTAACAAGACCTTGTATGTATACAAATATTTGTATAACTCATTTATTCTAAAGTACTATCATAGGAAATGTATACATATATATCAGAAAATAGTGTTTATTATCTGACAAAATATAGATTGTCTATGAAATATAAGCTAAATGTGCCAAAATATATCAAAAGAAATATCAAAATATTGTCTAAATATGTTTTTAGAACATCTGAATATATCGTAATACACAAACTATTTAGAAGTTGAAAATTAGGAAACTAAATAAAGTAACAGTACTCTAAAACTAGTGAGTTATGAAAATTGATCATTTCCTTCTTGAAAACCTTCCTCCACAAAATATAGTCCCTTACTAAACTCTGTAAAATGTAATTTTTTTAAAATAATTTTATTCAATATAGTTTATTTGGCGTTGTAAAATATAAATATACTACTGGAATGAATATGTGATGTAGGATATAAGAAATCACCTAATTTTAAAAGGTAATATGAATGATAAACTGGATTTTTTATTATAACTAGATTTTAGAACCATTTTAAAAATATCATGTCAAACAGCATTGTGATGTAGGCCTATCTATTTCATTGATAGCCACTTAAACATGTCTCTTTTAAATCAACACGATTTGTCTGACTTTTTATAGATATGACTACGCCATATTTCTCTCGAAATCAGCTTAATATTTAACTTGCTTTGCTGTAAAAAAAAAAATGGATAGTTACGTCCTACCGAAAGTCCAAGGTCTTGTTAAAATGATTCTAGTTTATATTTTTACAAATCCTATCTTAAATTTTTAGGAAGATCTGATAGGTCAATTTGGTAACAATTTGGCCCCTCATATGGTGGTTTAAAAGGTGAGCTCGTCAGTTTCCGGTTTCGTTTCTAAGCCATGCAATATTGTCTTCGCGATTTCCATAATTGTGAATTTTGGTAATTTTTGCTACTTCTACGGTTTGGGTTTTTGGTACATTTTTGAAAGACGAAGGGAGTTATTACATTTTGTTTCCAGTGGTAACATATTCCATAGCTGAATAGATGAAATGATGCATGGTGGGAAAAAACTCTTTAAAGATGATGCTGTCATAGAGTATGTGGCATACCACAAAATTACCACCGTTTGAAGTATTATTAATAACCATGCTGGTGTTGTTTGAGAGACAAGATTAAATCTTGTCAATAGAAGCATTTTAACAAGAGTTTGGACTTTGGGTAGTTGTGTCAAACAATAATGTGACGTTTGCCTGTCTATTTCGTTACTGGGCACTCGGCCATGGCTCTCTGAAATCAACAAGATTTGTCTGGCTTTTGAGCTAAGACTACGCAATTTGTGTATATTTCACTCTAAACCAGCGTCGGTTTAACTTGTTTTGACGCAAGAAATAGATAGTTTACGTCCTATCGGAAGCCTAAGGTCTTGTTTAAATGGTTATACAGAGGGAATGTTCCATAAACAATCATATAGAATGATAAAAGTTTGTGTCTTTTCCTTCTCTTACATCGTGCACTGTTCCCACACCAACTCTGAATACAGATGAATTTTTCCGAAGACTTGAAATTATTCTTGGACAAATCAAAATTAAGAGATTTTAATTTCCTTGCGTGTGACCATTATCCTACGTAATACAGTCATGCATTGCTTACACCTTTGGTATTTTAACAAGTGTGAGATGAAGTCCGTAAGGTATAATTGATTTTTAACTGATTAGTAATTATTGTGAATTTAATTAAAAACCTACTTTTATTTTTAATAAACAAGCTCGAAATAGCTAAAATGAGAGTAAGGTGGTGTACACGCGTTGGCGGACCCAAGTCAAGGGTAGTTTGCATCAATATATATACTTGCGGTGAAATAATATTGAATGATTACGTAAAGAGTGAATATATTCACTGGGAACTTATTTAGAGTATAAATATAAAACATCACTTTGAAAGAGAAGACTAAGATGACAGTTGGATCTAGATTCATTTAGAGGGCTCAATGCTCGTGGCCATTTTTGGGGGGGGGGGGGGGGGTGGATGTGCCAACCTCCTATACATGTATAAGAAGAGCACTGCATAAATGTATAGGAAATTAATAAAATTGAAAAATTGAAGCTAAAATTAATGGAAATCTTCTGTACTAAATAACAGCTTAACAAATCACATAAATCATATATAAATTGAAAGAAGTTCTGGTGGTTAGTTTGTTGACCACTTCGCTCCCTTAATTTTGCTATCATCATTAGCAAAGTCAACAGGAAGGGGATTAAAACCATTTTAACAGGAGCTTGGACTTTGGGTAGTTGTGACAAACAGCAATGTGACGTAGGCCTGTCTATTTCATTGCTGGCCACTCAGCCATGGCTCTTTGAAATCAACAAGAGGTTTTGGTCCAAGATTACGCAATCGGTGCATATTTTGCTTGAAACCGCGTCAATTTTAACTTGTTTTGACGCAGGAAATAGATAGTTACATCCTACTGAAAGTCCAAGGCTTTGTTAAAATGGTTCTATTTGATACTTGGAATAAATACATTTCATTGCGTGTACTACGCTCCTTGTTTTATGCCATGCATATTAGTTTCTGGGTTTTCCGCGGGGTGACAAGACCCATGACACGTACTAGTATTTAATAATTACATAATCATAGAGCATACGGTTGTAAATTGGATTTCTTCAGAAGATATTGAAAAATATTTAAGTGCAGAAAATTCATCCTCGCAGGTGCTTGAAAGAGGGATTTAGAATTTGTTGACCAATACTAGTGATATTTTTGCACTTAGAAATCACATCCATGGACTCTAGTGTTTCTATAAATTATAATTCTACTTAACGTAGATTTAGAAACAAGCAATCATAAACCGCCATTTGAGACAGGTAAGTGAAACAATATACCTATAAATCAACAATTTTGTAATTTATGTAAAAAGTAACGTCGGCGATGAAATTCACTATATATTATGATAGGTCCAGCCTTGAAAGAATAGGAAAAAACCACTTACTATTGGTGTATTTTAGACGACCAATTGTCTTCAAATTTTTAAGAATAATTTTCATGTAAAAAAAATATTGTTACATTTTATTATTATTATTATTATAAACTGTTATTAATAACTTTCAAATGAGTAAATTTATCAATATAATAAATATGAGTCAACTCTCCGGGTTAAAATTGACATGTACAGTATACACTCTTGATTTTTTATTAATACCGCGCGTAACCGGAGGCGGGCGAAGCCCGCCTTGCGAAGCGAGGATTAATGGTAAATCAGTGAAAAATGAAAGTTGAATCAGGGGTACTAACGCCAAAAAAAAAAAAATTCTTCCAGCCATGGGCGCCGCCATATTGGCAGCCATTTTGTTTTTAAAAAGTTAGTTCGATCATTGATTGACTGGTGCTTATCGATGTTTATTGCCCTTAAACTCGATTAAAATGTTCCAGTGTTTCAATAGAAGGTAATTAAATGAAATGAAAGAGGACACCTGAGAGTTTCAATAGTGCTTCAATCAAAAAACACGACTTGTTCTATGTATGTCTTATCAAATTATCAGATGGAAAATAAAAACAATAACATCAAGGAACTGATCTTTTAGATACTGGATCCTACTGTGTGCGTTTCCAAAAATTTGTTCTACAAAAATCAAACTGCACTGTGTTAAATCTGCGCTCGGTCCAACGGCCACACCGTTTATATATTAAATTATATTGTTTATGATTTAACTCTTGTTGAAACGCGACATTTGATTGGATGGAAAAATTAAGTTTAATCTGTATAATTTAATTCTGGTTGTAACACGGCATTTGATTGGTAAAAAAATTTTGTTAAATTTCTATAACCTGGTTTGCACGTCACAAGACATGTCACAATGCACCAACGTCAAAAACGTACTAAATTTGCTTGACGTTACGTTTGAATTTTGAACAGATTCATTTCATTTTTAAGAGTGAAACGGACTCAATTTGTACAGCAAATTACAGAAAATTAAATTATATTATCAATATCTACCCAAGTTATACTCGTACATATATAACCTGGGTTGGAGCATTTTTACGCTTTTTTAAAATGCGCGTTTAATATTTCAATAACGCTAAAAAAATATCAATAACCTTCTACTTAATCGTGCCTGTTTGACATGAATATTTTTTTTGTGAAGTTTACGATGAGAATGTGCATTCACAATTATTGTATACTGTGAAACACCAAAGAAGATAATCTAGTATAACGTTTTATATCTAATAGGCCTATACATGTATTTTGAAGAGCGCACAGGTCTGCAGTGACATATCAAACTTCATTGATAAAGAAAATACAATACTATGCACCCACCCAATCCTTCCCCCTAACCCCCCCCCCTTACACACACACACACACATGAAATATTCCAGGAAGTTTATAGTTGTCAAAGGGGATCGTTATATAGTGAACAAATACTATAAGGCGACAAGCAGACGATCGCTGGCACGCGCTGTTATCACGAGCTGTTGCTCGTTTGTTTGCCCAGCTGTTTCTTCGCGAGGGGACCCTAGCTGAAATACAGTCGACGGGTAGAATTATTATTAAGTCTGAAAATAACCTTTGTTTTAGTTTATAACTGTATGACATGCAATCAAAGACCAAATTATGCTATTGTTACAGAATTCAAAAATTTATAGAAAAACTGCTGAAAACATGTACATAATATGAAAAAAATGATAATGTTTCTTGGGGGGGGGGGCAGGTATTTCTTCTTTCCTCGTCCCTTTTTCCCAGTAACTAGGATTTTGAGCTCTGAAGAACACATTGTTTTTTTTTTTTATTTTGTCAGTGGCCTTTTTAAAGCTTGTTGAGAGATGTCCCTTCCAATCTTCATCATCACCCCCATTCCCTTTGGAAAAAGATGTTATTAATGTAACTAATAACTGTAATTAATTCTATATTTGAGATTGACTTTTGTAAAAATTACAAGTACACAATATATAGCTCAATGTTTTCTTAGTTTACATCTTCATCGTCTTGCATGGTTCCAACATCAGATTGGATGTTTTCTTCAATTTTCTAAAAGTTTACTGGTATTAATCAAAGTACTAGGCTTTCATGAAAAAAAGTTTCCGATTACGATTTACGGTTCATTTTCTAGTTGTTACTGGCGTCACAGTGCAAATCATCGATGTATACAACAGACCCCCCCCCCCCCCCTTCGTCTCAAGTCACGGTCTAGAGTTTGCGTACCTCTCCCGGGTGGGTGTTGCCCGTGATTTGCGAAGATGCTCTCTCCCAACACGTGTCCGTGAAAACACGTGCAGAAGAGTTAGGCAAAATACAATTAAATCATACGCCTACAACTCTAGGGATATCCATCTGACAAATAAATACGAAAACAAGCTGTTGAACTGTTGTACAAGACATTTACTAGATGCATTTACGTGTGTATTTGCAGCATTATTTTTTCTGAGCTATTAATTCTTGCGTATATGAAATTTAATGGCCATGAAATTTGAAAAATTGAATAATGTTTTCTCACCAAGTTGTATTTATAACATTTTTTAATAGATTCGACATACTTATAAATATATATACACACCAACTTACAAAAAAATATTAACTCATATACATGCAGTAATTCATATATTATTAGAGAAAAGAGCAAAAAAAAAACAGATTAAAGCCAATCTTTTCAACGGCTTGTTACCTGAATTCGTGATAAAATAATTCTACACAAATTTGCTTTTTAGAACTGTTTTCATTTTTCTGATTTATATATATTTACTTATAGCTAAGTTTTCGTTAGAGAGATTAATCTCCCTTTTACTTGGAATACACAATATATAGGATTAAACGAATTCATTGAAAGCTACAAAAAAAAAAAAATGTTTAAAAATGATCATACATATATATGTCTTTGAGCTTAAACCAAGCAATTTTATCGATAGAAATCTTTTAATGAGTTACATAAAAAGAATAAACTTTTTTAAAAAACTCTTATGAATAAAAAAAAACCATACCAATAAAATTGATTGGACAATTGAACATTACATGGATGTCTAGATGTAAGTACATGTACATAGAATTCAGTTTAATAATGCGAAATTAATTTTCAATTTATAATATACATGTAGTATGCATGCACTATTTTGCAAGACGACTGTATAATTTATACATTTATACACGGGGGGGGGGGGGGGGGGGGGGGGGCTAAAAGGGGCACCGACACCCCCGTATTCCTCTTGCCAACTTTATATAGTAAAATTATCAAAAATGTGCCTTGGACCCCCTTCCAAACCTGGAAAATTTAAATATATCCTTCGGACTCCGCTAAAAAAATATTATAACTGATAAAAAGACATGTTTTTCCAGACACATGCACAATAATAAAATGTGCATAATGCCTGCTAACTTTACTGCGAATTGATTTTGGGAAAATTCTATATCTTACATTCCATTTTCGCAATCGAGACAGGTTTTTTTTCATAAAATGTCATGTATAGAAATAAACAAGCATTACGTGTATAATCATTTGTAGCTTGAACGCGTACATGTATAATATAATTTGTACTTTTAAAAGGCACGTATCGAACGGAGCATTATTACCTCTCTCTCTCTCTCTCTCTCTCTCTCTCTCTCTCTCTCTGTCGCTCTCTCTCTCTCTCGTGTATGTAAACCATAAAAGAATTTGATATAATGCATTCAAGGAAATAGTAATAAATTATAAAGTTACGTAATCTCGCGTGAATCTTGGCTTAATTGATTTGTCGAGATAATAATTCGCCGCCTCAATGTGTCTGGGGTCGCGCTGGGGGTGCGAATTGTCGTGTATAGATGACCAGCCCTGTCCCCCGCGGTTAGCGGCGGGAAGAGTATACAGATTATGACGAGGTCCCGTTGGGCTGTCATCTCCAGATGTAGAACTCTCTCTGTGTCAGTTTCAGGCTCCATTATATGTGACGTCATGAAATACACAAAGGACCGGTGATACAATTTTATTTGCATAGTTATTATATTGAAAAGTAAGAGGAATCAAGCGTTTTATAATTTTTAGAAAGCTTAAAATATTAATTTTTTCGTATATTATTTTCGTGGATATATTTTTCATACTCTTTTCTATTTTACTTCACTTTGCCTCAAATAAAAAAAATTAAAAAGATGTAGAAAGGAAAGAAATTAGATGTAGCGGTTAATTATAACATATTTATAAAAGACAAGAAATTATATGAAAAATCCAACATATTATCATAAATATTTCGGTAAATCAATTTCACATATTTTTCTTTCTAATTTTTGTTGGTACCTTTTTTTTTTCTACCGGCCAATAAATTATTAGATCTAATCGAATGTCTATAAAATAGTGGTGACAATAGTACATGTACATATATAGTAAACTTATTCAGTAGGAATCATGTGAAACTTAATATATCTACATATTTCTATACATGCTAATACCGATCAATGTTGAATATATCTGTATAATAGACTATTATCTTTTCGAAACTTTGCTGAGAAAAGAAATGCCACGAGAAATATATATTTTTTTGTGATAAAAAAAAATGATTTAACAAACTGCTTTATACCATTTCAATTAATAATTAATTACTGTACTAATTAAAACAGCTATTGAGTAGTGTCCCAAAACTTAGAGTGAGTTAACTCTTAGCTTTAGAGACCTTAGGCATAAGACACTCTTTATTCGACCCCTACTGATCCCGATGAAAACATTGACCGCATCACACATCACATCGAACAGTAACCGACCAGAAAATAGTTCTAAAAGATCAACAATTCCAACATCTATTAATCTTGACGCAAATTTTGAAAATACGAAGATTTAACACCAGAATATATTAATTGAGGTTGAATATAACCAATCGGAGTGAATTGCCACCGCGCAATTATCACAGAGGGTGATTTCAGAGAGCGCGGAAGAATATATCAAACGGGCGAATCACATACGCTGCTTGCGACAAAGGATAGTGAAACATGTCATACAGAGGCCATTTGGGTAAATAAGGTAGATTCCGAATAGCCGAAAAAAAGTTTATGTTTTACAAACACTGAGGGTCTGGAAATTTGCTGGATTTCCAGGCAGTGAAAAAAGGGAATGTTAAATTCTGACGGATTATCGGAGGGAAGCGAAGCTTGGCAGCAACGAAGAGCAAGGTAAGTTCCAAAACGTGTTCGGGACTTCGGTAGTTCGGTCGTCGCCATTTTGGCTGCTCCAAGAGTTGATCGTGTTACCAAAGATAGCTGTAGATAAGGCAGTGCCATTGTGTCATGTCCGTTTGATTCCTTTTTGTTAAACCTCCTTCACATTACATCCCTAAAATCGAATCTGATTGCACAGAAAGTTTAGAGGCAAAATATCACAACCCTTATAAAGATGCTGTATTGTTATAACAATGTTTTTGTGCTCGTCGAACATTTTGAATTCCCTGTAAATAATCTCTCTCTCTCTCCCCATTGCTTTGCGTTGCACTGAACGCCACTATGTCCTTCTGGTTTCGTTCACAGTGTGTTAATAATGGCCGTGTGTTGTTATTATAGTTCTTGGGCATAACAGATGGCCCTGTCCCAACTGTTGCTAGATCAAAAAAAAAATCTGTGTGTTTTCCCATACTGTCCCAATATCAAAATTGGTCGCACGACTTTTCACAGATGGGGAGAGAGGAGGTCTGTTTCAAATGAAAAAAATGATTTCTCAATCTGTTTGATATAGATCAGAAATCTACACATGTTGCGACACAATTCTAGTTCACACCATAGAACATGTGTGGTGCACATCTGCAGATACATTATTGGAGCCTGTTAACAATTAAGCAAACATTCTCACCTTCCATTCTCAGAAGGTTTTGATTTTTGAGGACACATGTATTTTTGTCTTCTATTGATAGAGCTTGCAAACAGTTTTAGAATGGAATTTTGCCATTCATACTTATCAACAGATATTACACCTACAAGTTTATGATTTTTTTATTGCTTCAGATTTGTTAGCTTTTTGTAGTAATTTGCTCAATGTTGAATTAAAAGTGATGCTGATGGAGGTCTCCACTGTTTGCGTTCATGTTATTTATAATAATTTTTAAAATTATTTTTTTTGTCGTTTATTTGAACTTGATTAATATTAATATGTGGGGGTGAGAACCATTTTCAAAGTAATCAGAAGAAACCTTAATTTCATACCTTTCCTTCGCATACTATTCTTTAATAAATTTTTCACACATAAGTTGTTTATTTGACCAAGTATCTTTACAGACATGATTTGTCATTTTCTGATTTTCAGGTATTTGTCCCCAAATTTGATTAACACCCTCTGCCTCCGGTTTTGATTTTAAGAAGTTCATGCTAATCATATATCAGACCACAGTATTTTACTCAAAAGTCAAAACTATTGATGTAATTTCAAGTGAACACTGAACAATATCAAGTAATTTAAAAGATAAAAAAACAAACATTAATATCGCATACAAATTGAAATCTTTGAAAATGGCATGTGAATTCCTACTCCAAGCCCAGTTCCGTGCTCCCCACTACAATTTGTCATCTCTCTCTCTCTCTCTGGTATTTCAAATATGTTTAAATACACAAACACCCACAGGCATGGAAAACGCATAGATCCACCCATGACACAAATAGCAAGCCAAAAATAGTACAGGCTTTGTGTTCAGTAGAATAACACAAACTTGTCCACACTGTTGCATTATAACAGATTCATTAAAAATTCATGAAGGGTCCATAAGAAACCAAGAAATGAAAAAAAAGTAAAAAAAATTTTTTATTGTCGCACCATGTTTTACATTTTACCTAAGGGAGACTAGCAATGTTTAAATGTTGTGTTTATATCGTTATCTTGATCAATGCATACGGTAGATAAAGAGAATGGCAGATAGAGAGGGAGAAAAAGAAATATTTGATGATTGTCTAATCTTTATTTTTGTTTTCCCTCGGTTATAGGTTTAAAAAATTTCTCTCCCTTCTCCCCACCCCCTTCCACCAAACTTCTCTCCACCACACAGACACACCCATCCCACCTTAATCCTGACCAGAACCCCAAAAAGTATTTCTCTGTTTGCATCTTGCTTGAAGTTTATTTTGATTTGCATGACTACTTTCATTTTTTGTTGCATTCCTTCTTTGTTGTTTATGTCAGCCACTTTTATTTGTTTGAGATATGAATAATGTATGCCTATAAAAATGTTCTGACATTTTTATAATTGTTGTGACTAGTCAATGTATATAAAAATTTGAAGAAATTGGAACAAGAAAAACTTCTGTGACAATTGACCATTGTAGCACTCCTCGAAATCAGTTATGGCTTCCTTTTCAAATTTTGATTTGCATGTTGAATGTTTTTTCTTTGCCTTGTTTATGCATGTTTTATATTTTACTTTGAATGTTTTTTGGTTGCTGTAAACATGTCACCTGAAATGAGTGTTGTGTAGGGTTAGAGGGAAACTACATTGTATGAACACATCCAGCACATGAACATCGAACAAGACTGGGAACTGTGAACAAGGTCTGGATCTCTGTGAACAAGGTCTGGATCTCTGTAAACAAGGTCAGGATCTCTGTGAACAAGGTCTGGATCTTTGTGAACAAGGTCTGGATCTCTGTGAACAAGGTCCAGTTCTCTGTGAACAAGGTCCGAATCTTTTTGAACAAGATCCAGATCCCTGTGAACAAGGTCCGAATCTCTTTGAACAAGATCCAGATCCCTGTACAAGATCCAAATCTCTTTGAACAAGATCAGGATCTCTGTGAACAAGATCCAGATCCCTGTACAAGATCCAAATCTCTTTGAACAAGATCAGGATCTCTGTGAACAAGGTCAGGATCTCTGTGAACAAGGTCCGAATTCTTGAACATGATCCGGATCTCTGTGAACAAGATTTGAATATCTGTGAACAAGTTTCGGGTATCTTTGATCAAGATCCCTGTACAAGATTCAAATCGCTTTGAACAAGATCAGGATCTCTTTGAACAATGTCCGGATATTTGTGTACAAGATCCGAATCTCTGTACAAGATCCGAATCTCTGTGAACAAGATCTAAATCTGTGTGAACAAGATGATGCTCTATATGAACAAGACAGGGATTGTAAGAACATAAACAGTGTTTTAATGTTCTGTATGATGGGATTTTTGGGCGTAACAGCAAGTCAAGATATTAAGATATTTTGTAATAAATACATTAAATGGAGATTTCTTTGGCAAAAGATAGATATTATGAAGGAATATTTCTGCACAAGGTAGTATGAAAATGGGATCTTTCTCTGTAGGATTGAGAGAAAGATAAACACATTGGAAATACACACATATTTAATCTGCTTGGAAGTTGTGAATGATTTGGGAGTCCCGAGTCATGGATTATTTAATTTTTTTTTTACCTGGTAATTCATAATGTTTTAGTACAGGGCAAATTTTTCACACAAATTAGTAAATAATTTAGGGATGGGTTAAAATTGAGGCATTGAACAAATTTATATTTTACAAATGAATGAACTTACAAGAAACCTGAGTTTAAAAAATGAACAGTTTGGAAGTCATGATGAAAAAAAAGTCTGGTTTATTGTGAATTTAAGGCAATTGACATTGGAACAAGATAGGCATTGATCGTGAAACATAACGGGGGATACAAGTGAAGGAAGGCGGTCGCTCCTAGTAAAGCAATATTGGTCTGGTAACAGCTGGTAAAGATAGGGACTCCAACTTTCTACCTTAGTCCTATTCAAAAACACACTCCCCTGGCGGGGCAAAATAAAGAGGAAACGCAAAATTACGATGAAATCATTACAAGCGAAATATTTGTGATTTGGTATTCTGCGTTTAATGTAAATAATTTTTTTAAAATAAAAAATTGGTTTGAATGTGTTCAACCCAGCTATACTTTCAGTAGATGGAGCCAATCAATTTCATAGATCAAATAAAGCTGCTTTATGTAGAACTAAAGAAAATATATTATGTCTAGTACTCATTTTCGGTGACTGTTTGCGTTTTTAAATGTTTTTTTTTCTTTTCTGCTTATATGTTTTTATGCATGCTTCTTTTTTCTCCTACCTTTGTGTTTTTTTTTCACGTGTTGTCTTTTCAGGTACCTACCTGGTAGTGGTAACGAGGGGATGAACCCCCAGGGGGTGTTCTTTCGGGAGGGGCCCGCCCCCAGCATGCATCCCAATGTTTACCCCTCCTCCTCACCTCGTACATCTAACCCAACCTTTTATCAGCATCACAGATTTACGTCGTCGCATCATCAGCCTCCGCCGCCGCAATACGGCACTCTCCACCATCAGGGGGTGACGCGACATCAGCCGCCGCCCAATGTTACAGTAGAAACGGTTAGTATAATGTCTGTGTTTGGTTTTCTCTTTGGTACAGGTTGTTCTCGGCAGTCATGATGAACGACCATAACGGCCCGCACGGAACGTTCGGTGACCGAGTGAACATGCATTCAGATAAGGAACTTTCCGATTTGCTCGATTTCAGTGCGGTAAGTCCATCGGTGTTGTGCCAAAGCCCAGGGAGGTGCAGGAAGAATGAAGGGGAATGCAGTATAAGGGGTGGGGGGAATGGGAGGATAGGATTGTTGGTGGGGTCCAAGGGGGTTGGGGGTAGGGTGCTTGGATCTCTTTGCAGAAATTTATTGGTCAGGGAATCTTGTACATTAATATTTTGTGATTAATTTTTTAGTATTAATTTACAAAGGGTTTTAACTTGTTTGCTTGAATTAGTGGTGTATATTTTAGTGCCATAATTGAATGGGATACCTAACAAGAGGATGACCTTGGGGATAAGTTGGATAGGGTTCAATAATTAGATGAACTTTTAATATTGGATAAAATGGTTGAAACATTGAGGTATAATTCTAGATTAAGGGTATAAGCTGGTTGGTGATAATATTGATAGAAACAAGATTTGCATCCTTTGCATGTATGGCATATGAGCATCTTCATTATTCTTTGACATCTATATATACCTATCCTAATAATCCTTGTGTTTCCTGAAGAAGTGGTTGGTATCGCCCCCCTTGAAATAGAATTTGGGTAGCTATGATCCAATGTTGAAAAATCCTTTCGATAGTGATCTGAAACTTTTCAAATTCAAGTGTTACTACCCCTCTGAAGGTCTTTAAGTACCTTAGTTTACCAGAGTTACTTTAAGTAAATGCAAAACTTGTGCCAGATAGGAAATCATGAGAGATGTGTCTTGACATTAATTTTAGATCTCTATCTTGGCTTGGAGAAGATTGGTCGACAATGGCTTCGTTTCGTTTTTGTAATTAATTTGTTATGTGCTATTGAAAGAGTTTTACAGTTGTTTGTAATTAGCAGGTGAAATACACATTAAAAAGTGAATGGCAATAAAAAGGTCAAATGTAACTGTAAAGGCCTAAGGTCAATGGGTGCTATTCTTAGATAATTCGAGGCAAACAATGAAATGAGATATATTTATATGATAATGAAAGAACAATTTTATGGGATGAAATTTAGGCTCACATTTAAGAATAATTACCAAATTTTAAGGGCTGATAAACATGCTTATAATATAAGTTTATCACTAGACAAAATGAGTAAAAAGCTGTTTTTGTTGTATTGGTTAAAAATAGTTTAGGTAGAGACTTGGAACAAAGAACAAACTGCTGCATTGCACAGAATTTGTCATCAAATCTGTGAGGTTAAAGATTTCTTCTATGATGAATGTGTGTGTAATGTGGGTATGGTAAATTGATGTGGCAAATGGTAAACCCCCGTACACAAGGTGTAAGAAGTCAAAAGAGGCGATCACAAATTTATAATGAGATCAGCTTAGGGGAAAATCAGGCAGAAAAAAAGCAGGCTTACAGTTGATTTCAGTAATCTCTAAGGGTGTGATAATCTGTGGTAATCTCTTTAACCCTAAGTACCGGCAATTCGTTAGCACTAATCTCCTCATCTCGTTTGATGAGAGATTTTTTTTTTCATTGATGGCTGGAAGGAGTTGACTTGCATTCATAAAAGCATTTAAAGATTTATGGTCAAAGCAGGTTTTTGGTTTTTGTAGGGGTGTTTTTCTTTTGTTAGATACTTGTGGAAAAATTCTTTCCCCACCTGAGTGAAGGAAAGAAGGAGAAAAATTCTTTATTCAACAAATAGTATAATCTTGCAATAAGTTGACTGCAGTCTTTATGCAAAGTGCCTGAAATGCCTTTCTCCATAAACTTTCAAACAAAATAAGGTGTGTGTGTGTGTGAGAGAGAGAGAGAGAGAGAGAGAGGAGAGAGAGAAAATCTGAAATCTTTGAAAGGAAAGAAGGAATGACTGTTGTAATTGTTTGACAATTGTGTGGTAAGAGGGAAATGCCTCACCCCCCTTTTCTGGGGACCCTACTGACGAAATGTTCCACATGTAATTTATTTCAGTGTTATAAACCTTCTAATTTTATGGGCTTTTTAAGTGGAAAAGACACGCCTGAATAAATTTGCCAGGCAACAGCTGTTCCCTACTTGGCTTTCAAAAAAAAAAAAAAACAAGGGTCACTGAACAGCGAGGTCAAATCTAGTGTAGTTCCGATGAATGTGAAAACAATACAAAAGGATTTTTTTTTAAAACAAACTTACAATTTTGTTCATCAGAAACTCAATTTATTTCTTTGAAAATGAGGGGAGGGGGAGAGAGAGAAGGGGAATAAGGTTGGATGTTTCAATAAGAAGTTTGATTCTTGGAAAAGATTGGTTGCAAACCAAACACATGTAGAAGTAAGAGACTCTTGTCGGGCCTCATAATGATTCAGTAGGTCGAGTTAAAAGTCCTACCCGGTGTTTGGGTAACAGATTAGGGTACGAGGTTATTGAATTCGAGCAGCTGTGGTTTGTAACTTGGCCCCACTCTCTCTCTCCTTCTCTCTATCTTTATGAAATGTTAGGGTTCTATAAAGCAGAGTTGAGATCCGGTGTATTAAAAGTACATTGATTTATAAGAAGAATGTGTTTACTTCAATGCACTGGCTGGAATAGGAAAGGAAAATGTTTTTGTTTGGGTGGGAGTGGGGGGGGGGGGGGAATGCTTCAGTTTGCAAAAGGGGGTGAAGAGTTTTTATATCAAAGTATTATGAATTATCAAGAAATTTATGTGCAAAACTGGCAAGTAGAAAGATTTGAAAGTTATAATTTTTAAGTAAAAATTCATACTAGAGTAATTGAAATTTAATTCAGTAACTAAACAGCTGCATAAAGAAGGGATTGACCTTGTAAACAAAACAAAACATAAAAGAAAGGGAAGAATTTGTCTAAGGAGGGGGTTGGGGTGGGGTTAGGTCTGACAGGAGTTCCAAACAGAGTTATAACCCTTGGAATATCAACAGCTAGTGGGAATAAATCAAGGTGTCTGCATATAAAGAGAGAAGAATTTTTATGAATGAACACCAGGCCGATGTGTATTGAATAGGAACACATTGCAGTAGTACACATTCCAATCAATACCAGGGCCCTCCTGTGTCAGGGGAGAGCACCTGTTGTCCGTAACAACCAGATGGGGGAGCCACCTGGTGGCCTCAGTCTCAAGGTCACGCCAGCGTTTGGCAGACTGGGCTCAGCCAGTATTAAGTAGGAGCAGATGGCAGACTGTGTCAGTCTGGTGCTTGTAATCCATCTGTGTTGGAAAACAGAAGCCAGGAATCTCTCTTTTTCTCTTAATTTCTTTATCCCTTCCAGCTTCATTGGTGTACATGCTTCTGGGCAGGTTCTGAAAAATGCAGTTGTTTGATGATTCTGGGGGAGATTAATGAAGGTCACAGTCAGGACTCTAATCTGAATCTTTGTGACCTTGACCCTTTTCAAAAGAGCAGCTTACTACAAGAAAAGTGGATATGTTTAGGAAATTCATGTTTAGAAACAAGAAGGATTTAAGGTTATTTACAGGAATGAAGAGGATTTTGAAAAGTGCATGTGGATTTAGGAACAAACAGAAAAAATAGATTTTTGTAAGAGCTCCTTCCTGATGGTTGACAAAGTCATTCAAGAAATATTAAGAGTGGTGTGTTTTGTTGATCGAGACTCAGAGCTGTAAGGTCCTGCTGTAGTCTTAAATGTATCTAGAGCTGGAATTTAGTTGAGGAAAAAATTAAAGTTTTTATATGGAGTGAACTTGTTTACCTTCTGAACTTATTAATGTGCTTTTTAAGACAGTCATATAAGCAATGTTAAAAAATGATTGCTTTCAGAGAATGTGTTTTGATTTCAATAAATCAGAAGATGAAAAAGTGATTGATTTCTCCCTCTGTTCTAATCCGCTGGGAATATTTGGAGTGCTTTTATTATGAGCTAAGTCCCTACTGAAAAACCTGTGGGGGATGCTGGATGAAATTGTTACAGTGACAGTGAACGAAGTCTGTGATTAGCTTGGAATCTGCCTGGGGGGTGAAATCAGGCATCAGCTGGTAGAGGTGATTACATGTAGGAATTAAACAGCCAGCTGAGGACAAGAGAGAGAGAGAGGGGAGAGAGAGAGAGAGAGAGAGAGAGAGAGAGAGAGAGAGAGAGAGAGAGAGAGAGAGGTCTGGAAGATTTTTAGATGAATCTATTGGAGTACTGAACAAAAGACAAATCTATAAGTAGTTTAAAATTACAGTGCTGATAAAAAGACAAACCTGTAGGAAAATTCTTTAGGAAGTGATCTAAAAGCAATTTTACAGGTAGTTCTTTTTAGTAAAAAATTTACAGTACTGATCTTCTGTCAGTGTCCATTGATTGGGTCTTTAGTATTCATCAAAGAAGAGGGTCTTTTGTATTCATCAAAGTAGAAATGAATTTTAAAGGTCAAGGTGATTTCCCCTCAAGGTTACCAAATTACAATCTTTTATAAAACAGAATGACGTTTTGGCCTGCTGGCATGAAACCAATCTGGCGCCGTGGTTATATACTGCACAAGTTGAAAAAGAAAATACTGTTTGAAAGCTAAACTACAATGTTGTGAAGAGAAGTGAGACACAATACCATGAAATCTAAAATGATCAAAGACCCATTCTGTTGTAAAATGCAGTGCATATAGTGCTAGGGATTTTCTTTGAACACTGTAGCAAGGCATTTCAGAGTGTTGCTACGATTAGAAAGCAATCTTGCAGCGTGAGCTATTTGATCACAGCGAGGAGATGTTGTGTGCATTCTCTTTTCTTTTTGGCCACTGGGTAGAAGTACATAACTTTGATATCTTAGAAAGAAATAAAAGAAAGATTGCTAAAAACCTGAAGGACTTGGTGTGTAATAATGAGGCTTGTCTTTTTTTATTATGTGCCTCAATCTGATTTCTATTAATTACTAAAAAAAAGACTTTTCTCGGTTGTACGGCTTAAAAACAAGAAGTGACGTAACATATTAATGTAAAAAGAATCAGGTACTTTTAAAGAAGACAATGTGTTTAAATGCAGAGGATCATAGAAGGAGAAAATCATATTACCGAAATTAAAAAAAGAAATAGAGTTCCATAAGCCTCACCTAGTTGGTTGAGAATGAGCTTAGTCACAGAGAAGGGATGTTTCCTAAAAGTAAAAATAACACACAGAATCCCGAGCCACACCCGGAGAAGCCAGATTCTGTTGGTCTGTAATTTGGAGTCTGCTGACCAGTGGGCTCAACCAATTAGGACTTGGATGACATTTACGAAGATGGGTAAACCCTTTTTTTTGATAGTTGTGTAATTAAAAGGATGCTGGCCAATAGGCTACTTTGCTACTTAGATGATATCTACATAGATTTGGTAAAAAAAAAACCTTCGCTGATAGTGGTCTAATTAGAAGGCCGCTGAGCATTTGGATACTTTTAAGACTTCGATGGCATTTACTTAGATCAGAAAAGTCTAATAGGTTTTATTAAAGATTTACATGGAAGGGGATTTTTTTCTCCGTCTCTCTCTCTCTGTCTCTCTCTATCATCGTTCCTGCTTGATTGATAATTGAAGGGTCGTTAGTGCTAGGTCTGGCTTGTTTATACTGATGTCCGGTGATTATAGTGCGACCTACGCTGGTGACTGGTTCTCACTGACCACTAAACGACCAGTTTATGGCCACGCTGACAGTCATGCCCTTGTACATCATTGGGTTCTGGGACCCACAGGAAGGTGTATAACATGTTGTAGAACAGGGACAGGGAGAGGGAAAAACAAGAAGGGGTGGTGGACTTATAAATCAATGGGAATCGGAGAATGTGAGAATTATAGGGAAAAAATCAAGATAAGAAAGAGGAAAACCTTTAGTGGGGGTTGAAAAAGAGGGAGGGGTAGGGGGGAAAAGAAGGAAGACAAGAAAGAGGAAAAGCTTTAGTGGGGGTTGAAAAAGGGGTTGGGGGGGTAGGGGGAAGAGAAGGGAATACTATTTTGTTCAGTGATAGGGAATAGGAAATAGATGTACATGTGATAACATGATTAGAGGATTTTATTGATTGAATCAAACAATGAGAGGGCTTAACTATGGTGATGTCGGGGCTAATTATAGTATGGTATCCCCCCCCCAACCCTCATGAAATGCCTGTGACATAAAGCTCAAAATAAGTGTCTTTTATAGAATGCTGTCTTTTGTAACAGACATCTTTAAGAAGTACTTTTTGTACCAAGATGTCATGATATGAGAAAATAAAAAGACTTCTTTAATCAAATTTCAGTAATGAAATAAGAGGGATGTATAACATGTAATGACTTAAATTTAATTAATTGATCTGGATGATCAAAAATGAGCGTGTTGAAAAAGGTTGCAGCCGAGAGTTTGTTAATTTGTGATAGAGCAAGTATATATATATCAGTTCCTTGTTGATAGTTAAAAATACACTAGAACTGGCTTGATGCCTGTAGTAGAACGTATAGTGGATCGGGAATAATGATGCGAGTCCTTGTCATTTTGATTGACAGCACAGCTGATCATCTTGACAAAGCGTTAAAACTCTAGCAGTCGTGTACAAAATATTTGTAAATAAAGTTTCCATTTATTTCCTTTTTCCTTGCGTTTTTCGATCATTTTTGGTTGTCTTTTGCTGCATCAGTCACCATTAAGCTGTGAAATTTTTTTATTGATTTAACTTGCCCAGTTTTTGACCCCCCTCAGCTGTTCTATTTCTCTTTTTACCTTAAAGAGAATGTTTTGGGTAAGTGTATTGTGTATAATTATGGAAGATTGACAACTGCAGTGATCAGAATTTTTTCTTTTTCAAGTATGTTCGTCATTACGTTTGGATTTTATATGGTAATATCTGACATCTCCTCTTGTTTTTTCGACAGATGTTTTCTCCACCAATCGGCTCCAATGGAGGCGTGAAGAATAACCCTCAGCAATCCAACCAAAACATGGAGTTTGGGTTCAAACCAGGTACCTTTATATCTCCATAAACTTCTTTTGGGGTTGGGGTTGGGGGGGGGGGGGTGTACATTGTCTACAGGGTATTGTATTCAATTCAGCCAAAAACCAGTGATATGTATCTATTCTTAAATCTCTTTGAGGGGTGGGGTGGGGTGGGGTGTACATTGTCTACAGAATATTGTATTCAATTCAGCCAAAAACCAGTGATATGTATCTATTCTTAAACTTCTTGGGGGGGGGGGGGTGTACATTGTCTACAGTATATGTTATACAATTCAGACAAAAAACAGAGAGTTTGGGTTCAAACCAGTGATATGTATCAATTCATAAACTTCTTTGAGGGGTGGGCAGGGATGTGATTTTTCAGTGGATCCGCTGATTTCTTCATCTGCCATTTACACCCCTGGGTGGGGGAATGATGGTATATTGTTTATATATGGATTGTATATCTAGTGCTTGTGTCAGAAAAATGGGGTAATGGCCATTTCAGTGAATCTTCAATTAATTAGAATTTGATTTGAACATATTTTATTGCATTTGGGATTGGGCACATGTTATAAAAACTTAATTTGCCCTCTCCCTATATGTTGAACAACAAATACAATATTATTGCAATTACATCTCAGTTTGTACTAGTATGATAATAAATTAAACCAGTTAGGTATTTGATAGTAAAAGTTTGTTATTAGTATTAGTCTAACATATGTGCAAGGATGAGTGAGATAAAAAGATACAGATATTAAACTAAACAAGATGTTATAGACAAAAATACTTTTGTGATTATTCAAATCTGCCAGTACCTTGAATATAAATTTGAACGATTATTGATTAATTAGAAAGTAGTATATTGGATGTGTATGGACCTTGTGTGTGTATAGTCCAAGTGTGAGTGTTGTCTGTGTGTGTATAGTCCATGTGTGTGTGTATGGCCCCTGTGTGTGTGTATGGTCTCTGTGTGTTTGTGTGGCCCCTCTGTTGATTATTTGGTGAGTGAAGCGAAATAGACAGGCCTGGTGTATTGTCAATTCTGTCACCTGTAAGAGCTAGTAAATTCTGTGGGTAACCTTTGCTCTGGATAAGTGAGAAAGGTTTTAATCTGGACACAAGGAGTATTACTCATTTTGTTCCTTCTGAAGAAATTGTATAATTGGTTCTTCAACAGAGTTCCCCTCTCTTATCCCTTCCCCAAAGAAAAACAGAAAATCTGAAGAAAAAAAATTAAAAACATTTTTGTAATGAATTCCTTATAGTTTTGAATATAGAGGATGGGAATAAAGGGAAGTGTCCAGTTATTTTCAAGGGCTGGAGATGACATATTTGATAGTTGTATAAATTCCAGGAGGATTTTGACCTCCTCCAACCCCCCCCCCCCCCCCCCACCAACCCCCCAACCAACCCCCTCCCTTTCCCACTCTGAATTCTTCCCTGAAACTGAGGGAGTATGAGTTGGATCAGATTTCATCATTGTAAAAGCACAAGTGTGCACAAACACAGACACACGTGGAGTTCTCAAGTTACTCTCCTTGTTACACCCTCTTTCTCTCTCTCTCTCTACCTCTCTCTCTCTCTCTGGCCCCTGTGTTGGCTGAGATGATGACTGTGCTTTATGAGTGATGGCTGTTTGTGTGTGTGTGCCTCGGTGCATTGATACTACTCTTATTTTACCACACTGCATGGGAAGGTGCCAAAAACCAGCATGAGAGAGGTTTCTTTTTCTTTGTTGTATATAATGTCAGAGAGAGAGAGAGAGAGAGAGAGAGAGAGAGAGAGAGAGAGAGAGAGAGAGAGGTCTAAGTAAAATTTTCATAGTTGAATTTCTGAAATATCTTGATTGAATATTTAAAATGCAGACTGGTAAAATTGTCTGCATGTTTCACAATAGGTAAAAATAATAGTTTGATCAGTCAATCCATATAAGGAAATGATTCTGGCATAATTAGTTGGCATTTTAATATAACGAAGTGTGTGATTTGGTGAAACAGACTTGACAAGTGCTTGCTATAGGCCAATTGACACAGAGTCAAAATCAGTGCTGAAAGATTTGTGACAGTAAATTTGATGACATAATTTTGAAAAAAAAAATATGTTGACAGACATTATTGTGCTACATTATGTAATTTTAAATTTATATTTTTTTGTCATGTTTCAAAATAATTGTCCTACTTTTTGTTATTCCCAAATTTGACCTAATATTTAAAGAAATAGGGCATTCTAGCTGTAAATGTAATTGTGCATTTCCTCCTGTTAAGTGTATGTATGAAAATAAAAAGGTTTTCAAAAAATCCGGAAAGGCAATCAATCCCAGCACAGAAGTATTACAAAAAAACTTCATGTCTTCTGTTTGGCCCAGAGAGGTCAGGGTTCAAACTCTCTGTAGTTCCCCAGTTCTGTAAACCTATTATCATGCTGTTGCGACTCCTGTTTTTAACACCTGTCCTAAGTAAACAAAAGCTCCCTCTGTGTGTGTGAAGAGCTGATAAAAAAAAAGGGGGGGGGGGGTGTCACACTTCTGTGTCACAGGCTGAGAGAGAGAGAGAGAGAGAGAGAGAGAGAGAGAGAGAGAGAGAGGAGAGAGAGAGAGAGAGAAAGAAAGTGAGGGGAGAAAAAAAGAAAGAAAGAGGGGAGAAAGAAAGAAAGAGAGAGGGGAGAAAGAGAATTTTACCTGTACAGGTAAAAGGTAGCAAGCGACTCGCTATCAGTGACGGTCACTGGGATGTGTTATAATTCCAGTCCACCCCCCTCATATCTCTATGGAGGTGTGTTTTGGGGGATTATAGGCCGCTTGTAAATCCGTCTTATTCACACCTGGAACAATGGCCAGGTAGAAGTTTACCTACCTGTAGGTGTGAACTTGACAGGATTTGGAATTGATTAGGGCACAGGGTGTTGATGTGTTGTATTGTGTGTATTAGTGTATGTGTATGAAGAAGTTTCATACTTGGGGGGGGGGGGGGGTTTGATAGGTAATGGCAAAGTTAATAGTTAAAAAAAAACCTCGATTGACTGTGTTGATTAAGGTACCTGATAACTAAAGAGCATTTAAAATGTAATGAAAGGAGAATACAGTTTAGGAGTGTCATTTTGGTGATATTCGTTTCTTTTTTAGCTTTTATTACTTCATTCTAAAAAAAAAAAAATGGAAGAAACGAAATCATCTACAATTTCATTTCACTAAAGGAGAAATGGAATAATATAGTAATATCTGATCAATTTGAAGATTTGTACTCAAATTCTCTATCTCTACAGAGAGAGAGAGAGAGAGAGAGAGAGAGAGAGAGAGAGAGAGAGAGAGAGAGAGAGAGTATTGATTCTCCCTTGATTCCCTGCCTTTTGCAGGGCTGTAAATTGGACAGATCTTTATACCCCAAGGTCAATTAGGACAAACACAAAGATAATAGAATCGTCTTGTTTGATTTGGTGATTGAGAAATGAAGATCTCTGAGAGAAAGGGATCAAGAATACAGACATGAAGAAAGATTAAAGAAATAAAGCCAAGTGAAAATGAAATTCAATGAATTTGCTGATATTTGTAAACAAAATTTTTGTATAAATAATCATGGTATGAATAATCAGGGAAAATAACTTTGAAATTTATTTGATTCATCTGATTGCCTATTTAATTTCAAGGATTGAAGTAGCTTTTATCTATCTAATAATACCAAAACAAAGCAAAAAGAGTTTGAGTAGAATGTTATTACACATATCGATAGTTTAAAGGAAATATCTATATTTAAATAAGTTTAGATATCAATTGAATTTAAGAAAATTCTGAAATTTTAAAATTCATTTTGACTTTGCCTCTTATTCTAAAGAAATAGAAAGAAATATTTTGCTGTTGTTCTGTGTTCCATGGACGCAAAGAGGTAATGGAGGTTCGGGGGGGGGGGGGGGGGGGGGGTCACTTTTATGAATGAAGATAATTGCTTCACAGGCTTGATTGGAATTCTAATTAGGTGTCATAAGTATCCCATAAAGAGTACACATCAACACATTGGTGCAGTAAAACTCAAATAAAACCCCTGAATAAATTCGCATGGAGTGTTCTGAGGGGGGCGAAGGAAATGACCGTCTTTGGTGGTGCTACATAGTAGGTCTATCCATAAAGTCCCATAATGCTGTGTTTTATTTATTTCTGGGACTGGGCTGATAAATCAGGGACAGCAGGGCCACTGCAAGTCATGATGAGGGCTCGGTGATTTGGCGGCCCCAGCCTTTGATGTTCCCTAGGACTTAACACAAAAACACTAATTGTGCAGTCGTAAAACTGTCAATGCTGTTGAGCGGTGGCCATTATGGACTTAGGGTCCCCAGACATTTACTCTCACTGCGAGAAGATTTGTGAATGTAGGGGGAGAAAAAAAATAGCGAGGTGTTCTTCGTAGTAGTCCTTGGAATTCTCTTTAAAAATATAGCTACGCACCTAGTTTTTTCTGTCCTTTGCATATATATACCTTCAGAACTTCCGATTCCCTCAGTCTAGTTCGAGAGATGTGTTTCTGTCTTTTAGAGTGATTAAGTTGTTTTCTGCTCAGGGAAAAAGAACTGAATGTTCTAAGAAGTTTAACCAAAAATTTTCCTTTTGCGGAACTTGATTTTTTTTCTGAATGGATAGTTTTGTGATGTACGGGGAGTTTGATGCAGGTTGGTACCTTGAATTAGATTTGCAGCAGAAGTGATGTTTTTCTCGAGGGGACATTCAGACACACAAATTAGTTAAAATACGCATATTCTCCAATTGCAAATCTCTTCTATTGATCTGCATTGGAGGAAAAAAGAATGGATTAAAAAAGAAAAAAAGAAAAAAATTCTACCATCGTAATCTCTGATTTAAGTGATTGTCTGGCGGTAATTGTTATCGAGTAATAGTTTTTTGATTTGGTTAACTTTTTGAATTTATTCCTGTATGTTTTTTGGCGTTGTAGGATTAGATGAAGGCTCGTGGAATTCAAACAACCCCCCTGGTTCCTTCGATAGAGGGGTGAGTATATTGTCAGATACCTAGGCTATTGGTGCTCTATCTCTGTCAATTAGCATCTCAGATCCAGGTCCCAAAAAATCATCCTAAGTTCAGGGTCTTTATTGCATGTTAAAAATGAAGTCTAACATAGTTTAATGTTTCATTTTTAAAAGTTTTCTGATCATTAAAAAAGATTTGAAAGACTTCTTTCAGATACTATATGATTACACATGTACATGTTATTCAGACCTGAAAGAGTCATTGTTCCCCAACCTGCATTAACAGTTCATTGTCTCTTAAAACTTAAACCTTTAAATCAGAGAAGATTGAAGCTTAACCAAGTGAGAACCATACATGTTTTTCATTAAATGAAGATGTACTTAATTAAGAAATAGATCCATGGTTTCTAGTTCTAACAAATCACAGTAGACATCATTTCACGTCAGAAGATGAACACTGAATTGTTGTTGCTTTCAGATGTATGACCAGAATTACAACGGCCAAACAACAGACAACATGCACCCATTTACCAACGAAGTTCCTAACCTAATCAACAGTATGTATAGAACAATAATGATGTGGTGATTCTTGAGGGTTTAAACACATTCCATAGTACTGTATGTTCTTAATTAAATGTGATATCTGCATAAAATCACGTGATCAGAAGCACATCTTGCGGATTTTAAACTTTCACATACATTTTGTCAACCAGATGTAAACTAAATAAAACTATGATAAAAATATTTTATATTTTTGTGATGAAAAACGATGTGCCTTGAATTTATATTGTTGTGATTATATGCAAAGGAAATGATTTGCTTCATAAAGCACCCTCGTAAAATAAAGGAATCTAGAGAGTATTCCCAAGTTTAAATGCAAAAAAATTATTAGATATTTTTGGACACATTTTTCCATGACTTACACAAAATTTTTACTTTATCAGTGTGTTCACTTTGGCAACGGGTTTTCTCTGGAAATTCCATTAATTTTAATCTCCCCAAGCAAAAATCTGGTGGCACTTGCAACATTTTGATTATAATCAATTCTAAACTGTCATGAAGTGTGTAAAACTAATAGACCAGATAAGTACTTAAATGTAGAAATGGTCACCTCAGGTGTTGAACCTCTGACCTTCTGTTTCAGACAAGACCACAGACCTGCCTTATAGAACTAATATGCCTGGAGCTCAGGTAAGTGATGTTGCCCACAGGCATTTTTTCAATCTTATCATTTCATCAAACACTTGTGTTATATCCAGTATATAAACCAAGTGGTAATTTTATTTACTTAATATGTATGTAAGGTATGCCTTTTATTCACCTTATACAGTTTATGTTGACCTGAGAGAGAGAGAGAGAGAGAGAGAGAGAGAGAGAGAGAGAGAGAGAGAGAGAGAGAGAGAGAGAGAGAAATGGGAGGGGGAGAGAGTATGCATGCATATTTTGCATGAAAATAGGGCCCCCGCTGGTTTGAATTTCATGGTGGTATTGAATTGATGCTCAAAGAAATGAGCTAGTACTTAAATGATGTCCACAACCAGAATGTATTGATAGAATTGGTCAGCGATTTCTCCCTTCACATGATCTAAGGACAAGGAGAACAAAGCTTATCTAGCTGGGGAAGGCTAATTGATTTGTTGGAGGTATAACAACTCGTATTTACTAACACCGTGGGTCACCTATCCAAGATCAGAAGTCCCTGTCAATTCCAGGCGCTCTTCATTATCGGGAGGGGAGAAAAGTCAATGACAGGAGATTGTGGAAAACAGGAAGAAGCCATCTTGATGCTGGTGGCTCTTCAATGTCTTCTATTATAGGTCTGAAGAAAGTTTTGCCTCAAGGTTGATTTTTTTTTTTATCAAAGGAAAATGGATTCTTGACTGAACTGAGGTTAAAAATTAATACTGTATGTGGTTCCAGAAAATAGTTTTGTACGCTTTGGCTTTAGGTCTCAGGAGGAAGTCAAACAGTTGTTTTAGCAAAGAAACACCATGACGATCAAACAAATAGAAAAATATCTCCCTTCTTCTGCCATACATTGCTTATGATTTATTATGTGTTGTCATATGATGAGGCATTCTTTCTCTCCCAACCCTACCCCAAAACACCCTCTCCACTGTCCTGACATTCTATTCTTCTCTCTCTCTCTCTCTCTCTCTCATATTGTGCTATGTAATATTTGTATAGCTGTTCATTCTTTATCTTTGGACTCTTTGTGTGTGTGTTTTATGAAGCTTGTTTCTGTGTCCCATAGGAATAAGAATTCAGATCAAATTCTCCAATTATATCCACTACCACTGACAATCTTATCAAACAAGAAAACCCATGGGGGGGAAATGAAGAGTATTTTAACTTGCCAAAAACCCGAGATACTTGGTTTTGTCCTGTAACGCGCAAAGCTGACCGAGATATTGTATGTTTGTGGAATAAAAGTCGGTATTACTGCACCAACAAGTTTGGAGAATTTACATTTTCATGACACTAATTAAGATGATGTAATCTTGTTATGGCATGAGTATCAGGAGAGAAGTATTTGGTCAAGGATATAGACCTTCCCACTTTTGTATTCTTCTGCTGCCTTTGGAAAACATACCAGTGCTTGCATTACACCCCCCTCCCCCCCCCCCCCCCCCCCCCCCACCCCCCAATTTTTCTGTTCTGATGTACCTAATCTTCTTGAAACATAAATTTTTTTGGTCGATCAGGAAACTCTGTCGGGGCTGAAGAGCAATAAATCTCGGATTCTGTTTTAGGGTCTATAATTTTTTGGACAAGTCTGTAGTCAGAGGGACTTTAAAAATTTGTGCTTCATTTAGGACTAGTCTGTAGTTGGAGGATTTCTGAAGTTAAAGAGTATTTGAAAATATGTGCTTATTTTTGATGAGCATGCAGTTTGATGGTCTCTATGTACAGGTAAAAGTTCTTGCCAATGACTGTTCATTCCTGTTTAACCATGGAGGAGGCTTTCGTTTGATTGGTCGATTTAGGATTAAGAAAATTGATGACAGAAAAATGGACAGGATGTCAACAGGAAACTTATGTGTATTGAGTCATATTCTTATTAACAGTTTTCTTGTGAATATTGAAGCACAGGACATGTAAACAAAATGCTGAAATACCAAAAATAAAATAACAATCACAAGACTAGTATATTTTGATTTTGTATGCACCTGGCTTTTGTTAATATTTACTGAATTGAATTTTTTGAAAATCATAATTTTTCATCCAAAATTGCATTTTTTCACCTATTTCACCTATGTACTTCTGATGCATTGTGTAATCCAACATACTGGCAATTAATTTTTTGCTGATTTTAAAAAAACTATTTCAAGGTGTAGTGAACCACCTTAATATTAATTGAAATACTTAACGTTAGATTTATATCAAAGTACTTCTCCAAACAATGGCATTATATTATCATGGCAAGAAAAAAAGTACACAATTGAAAAGAAAACAGGAAAGGAGGATGCTATAGGAAAAAATGTAGGAGAGTTTGATTCTCTGCAGTGAAAGGGGCTTCAGTCATGATAGAAGTAAAACAAACTTGCATTAAGATTTATCAGAAAGTATGGGTACAATGTCTGTTGAATTTGCTTGCAACAAAGATTTATCAGAACGTTTCGACGTGTTGAACAATGGGCACTAGGATGGCTCAGGTGGCCAGGCAGGTAAATTAATTAGATTAACAGATAAGCCGCACACCTGAGTTTTACCTGATAACGAGGAGGTAGCTGGGAATCTGTGGCTGGCTGCGGTGTGTTGTGTGAAGATAGCGGGATCTTAGGCGTGGACAATGATTCCCTGATTAGTTTGATGGCTACAGAGAATTAGTTCTCAATGAATTGCTTGTCGCAATTAAAATTCATCAGCCAATTCAAGTGGCAAAAGAAATGTCCCTTGTCAGTGAATTGTTTTGTAGCAATTAAATCTTGTCAGCTCATTAATTGGCATCCAAAAAAAATAAAAGGACGAAATCAATGGTAGAATTTGTTGCCGTTATCAGTACTGTTTAATAGTCGTTAGTGAAGTACCGAACAGAAGAGAGCAATTGGAATGTGTAGTTCTCTGGGATGGAAAGAAAAAAAATATTTGTGGCTTAGAAACTCTGAATGCTGAGGTTTTGGTCTTCTTAGAAAATCAATTAGATCAACAAGGAAATATCTTGGTATCAATGGTCATATTTTTCCATCGGCCTGAATTTTTAAATTTTACGACAATATAAAGGTTTTTGGAAAGGAAATGAAGTAATGGATTAGTTCGGTAAGTGACCAAAAATTTAAATTAGGATTGATGAACTCGAAGGTGCAGTTGTAAATTTTTTCCCTCGGCCAATGCAGAATACAGGAAGTTGATGCGAGACTGGAGTCTGATTCAGTAGAACTCTTTGTCTTACTGGCCAAGGATAATGGTACTTAGCCGAGGGACATTTTCTGATTTGTAAACAGCAAGGCCTAGTTAGTCATATCTTACCATGGAACTCTTTCTGGAAGATCCATGAAACTCTGAAGAAGAAAAACACTAAAAGCAATGTTTTGAAACAACTCTTCTAAAATATGAACCAAAAAAATGTTATAATGTTGGTATCTTTATTTAGATGCTAAAACATTCCTCTCTCAAAATAAGAAAAGATTTTCAAGTTGTAAGTCTGTGACCAATATAGAAAAATTATTGATCCAGTTATTATTTTTTTTGGCATTACGATAAAAAAGCAAATAAATATGTACGCAATAAAAGGTTTAAGATGGAATACATAGCTGGTACATATAGATACCGTCTTGGAAGCTATGTATATTTTACTGAGAGATCGAGTTAAAGAAAAGAAATTAAAGGTAAACGGAAGTAAAGTCATCGTCTCATTGTTTTACAAATAATAGCTTGCTAGTTCACTCCCATGAATGCTAAGACATAGACCCCGGAATCTTGTGGAAAAACGGAGAATTCTGTCTCTAACTAGCCTTTGTGGTTTGGTGTAGACAGAGTTATTGGATGAATAAATCACAGCCTATCGACACACTGAATCGTTACATATTTCCATGATTATTCACGGTGATTAAAGATTGAAAAATGAAGAATGAAGTATTACAAAAAAAGAAAGAAAAAAAGCAGCAAGAACCAGCCATCGTTTGCATACAAAGAGGTTTTTGTGTTGTCAGATACTCCCCCTGGATTTTGGTATTTTTGAGACTAGCATAATGATAGGTTGTTTTTTTTTTTTTTATTAATAAAAAAAAAAGATGACATAATATTTCTTTTGAATTCAGATTTTGCATAGATATTGATGAAATCTATTTCAGACATTGGAAATAATTTGGGAATCGCTTTGCGTGACTATGCAGACAGTAATAGGAAGTCTGAATTTAGCACTATAGCATGTCACGGTTGGAATTCGAATTGACAGTTTGTAATTACCCAACAAGTAATAGATAACTTTGAAATCTTAAACAGAAAACCCCTGAAATCCTTTGAGTCTTAAAAATGTCTTTGTCTTGTTCGAGTTCTTGTGTGGCATTGGCTGAGAATTTTACATGAATAATCTCCATAGGTAGTGAAAGTACTTTTGTTTCCAAAAAAAAAAAAAAAAAGATCTGCATTAATCGTGGATAACTTTATGACTGGGTCAGGGTTGACTTGCCTGGAGTTTCGCCCCCAGTCTCCGAGTCCATCGCTCTGTGTAGAGTTCTCGATGAATTATTCATTTTTGAACCTCCTGTAACAAGACACTTGTGTGTTCCATTTCCTGGACGTTGTGTTTCTATATACCCCAAATTCTGATTTGTTCATTGGTTTGCTCACATACGTCATCTCCATTTTCCTGCGAAATTTTTTTTTTTGGTTTGTGTTTTCCTTGTTATTTTTAAAATTGGGCCGAGGCTTTGTTGCACCTACAATACCACTTGCTGTGACAAGCAAACTGACAGTTTTCAAGGCGTGAAATACTTGCCCGCTTGTCAATATTAGCATTTTGTCAAGGTTTTTTTTCCCTGGCAGTCTGGTGAATAATCATAACATTCGTAAGAATTCTTTTTTTCTATTGCTTGCCTAGTTTTGTACATATGTATGTACAGTTAGCAGGATCCATATAAAATTTTCTAATTTGAATATTTTTCATCTTTATATGTAAATATGATACAAGAGAGAGAGAGAGAGAGAGAGAGAGAGAGAGAGAGAGAGAGAGAGAGAGAGAGAGAGAGAGAGAGAGAGAGGGTTTTATTCACTGACAACCATACTAGTTTTCATCCATGTTAAAAGCTTACACATTGCTACACTAGAATTTGTTCACATTAATTTCATTTTCTCAAGTAATAGTAAATAACACAGGGTTTTGGAAAGTATTTAAACAAAATAAATTAACAAGGAACATTTTTAAACACATTTTTGTATTTGTAATATTCTGAGGGAAATAAAAAGGGAAAATACATGTAGGTATTAGGGTTTTATGGCTATATCTGAACTTTTCGTTGTTTTGCAGGGAATGATGGGAAGTAATGTTCCCATGTCTCCGGACTCACTCTCTCCTGGTGCAAAATCTCCTTACTTCTACAACAAGCAGCAAGACATGTCAATAAAAGGTAGGACTGAAGGCAGCATTAAATAGCCCGGTCGCTGTGCAATGCAGCATAAAGTCTCCCCATCTCAGTACAATGTAGCATAAAGTCTTCCCATCTCAGTAAAATGCAGCATTGAAGTATCCCTATCTCAGTGCAATGCAGCGTAAAGTATCCCCATGCATCTCAGTAGGACTCCCCATCTCAATACAATGTTGTACAAATCCTCCCTACTTGAGTTTTTCAAACACTGAAAACTTCCAACCTTTATTTATTTGACAAATGTTCTATATGAGATAATGTCTGGGAAGGAAATCTAATTTTTTTTGTGTGTTTTTTTTTTTTTAAAAACAGGCAGAAGAGCCAGTACCCATGGTGCTTCAGGGAAAAGGTCAAAGGTAAGTGTCATAGTTCACAGAACAACTTCTCCATTGAGAATGTGTGTTACAGCTTGGCATCACAAACTTTGTCTGTCCGTCTGTCTGTGTCTGTCCTTTATATACCACAAACATACACCTAGAATGTTTACACTGAGACATAATTCATATCCTCAAGGCACTATCCAGGTGTGGGACTTTAAAAATAAAAAAAAAAGAATTCTTTTAAAAGGCTTATTTAGAAGTAGGATAGTCTGCGTATACAAATCAACCTGGTTCTCTTAGCCACACAGAAGAAAGGCAGGTCATGTAAGTTGGTTGACTCTATTGAATCTGCTGGGGGCTGCTTCTGAGTTCAGTTTAGTTCAGCTAACACGGTTTCCACTGAGCAAACTATGACAGAGGGGTTTCTTTTGAGTTCGTAAAAAACATGGAGAAAAAAAAAAAAAATATGGAGCAGTGTGCCATGCATGTTGACAGTAGTAATAGAAGCATGGAGGTTGTTACAGGCTAGGTGCTGGTGTTGGGTTACACGGGCTTAAAGCTTTGCTGTTAAAGCCCTTGGACCAAAAAAAAAATACAAATGAGCGAGGGTCGTTCAGGCGTAACGCTGTTCCCTACCTTGATCGCGAACACCTGTTGCCGCTGTGAATGGATCTATAGTCGGAGGAGAGCGAGGGGAAATATATCTCCCCCCTTTTGTTTGTGTCACAGATGGCAGATTGTCAAGATTTCAAATAATAAAAAAAGGTTGTAATGACTGAGTTTTGACTGGCTTACAGAGTAGGTAGGGCTGAGGCGATTCAGCAGAGCCATTCAGGGGGATCTTTTTTAATTTTTTTTTTTTTTATCATTATAAAACAATTCTCCTCAAAACATGAAAAATAATTCAGTTAGAAAAACCAACAGGCTAAGAGACTACGATGGGGATAAATTCAAGGCACTTTCTTTTGTTTAAAAAAAAAAAATTTAACAGTCAATAAGTGCAACTTACATGTAGGTCGATTTTAGAGAGACAAAGAATGCAGACTGTCGGGTCAAACTTGGGACCTTTCACCCCTGACTTTTTTTTTCGAACAAGTCGTATAGACTGAAGGAAATGGATAGGCTTGTGTTTATTGATACACAACAGAGTGGGTTGTTTTGTACGCTGTATGAATGCACAGTGAAACTCTAAACTCATTTGCCCCATCGTGAAAGTGGAAAGCAAATTTAAATATGAATTTATGTGTAGAACTTAATAGTATGTTTATGTATGAAAGTTCAGTGAATGGTTGATTGCAAGATAGGAATGAAGTACTGTATTCAAATTTCTTGCCATGCTGACGGAAAGATTGATATTTTGTGGACTAGTCAAAGGGGCACAACTCAATCTCTTCATTGTATTGAGTGTTTCATTCCTGTGTCTGGGAAATGATGTATTGTTAAGACAAGGTTACTAGTTGTAGAAATTGATGAATGATTTTAGCTGCAGGTTTATAAGTGAGGGTTTTTTTTTTTTGTATATTAACAATCCTTGATGTGAAAGTGATTGATGAATTGATGAGTAAGCAGGTCTTGAAAAAATCCACCCCCCCTAAAAAAAAAAAGAAAAGAAAAAAAAATTCTTGCACAAGTTGATTGTGTAATAGGTTGGGTTAGGCTTGACTGTAAATGTGTTTGTTGATTGTTGGCACTGTTGAATTACTAACCAAAAAGAAATGTCAGCGAAAAGGAGAATAAAATGTCCAAAGTTTTGTGAATCACTCTCTCACTGAAAATTAATTTCAGTCAAAAAGAAAATTTAAAAGTCAAAAAACGAAAGCTGCAAGAAGCATAAAATGTGGACTTTTGCCATAAATTATAATATAATCATTTTTTTTGTTCACATCTGGAATGTCAGATGCATTTTTTTTTCTTTCCATTTTGAAAGGCCTGATACAATAATAAAAGCTCATTGCTCTCCCACAGTAACAAAGCCCGCTTTATGTTAAAAAAAAAAATCCCTGAAGTATTCTGAACAGCACACCTGGCTCAGCAATTTATATATATATGTAGGTAAACACGGGCAGGTGTGAAAATTATGTCTACCCAAGTGTTGGATGTGAGTGGAGTTAGATTTGTAGCAGCTCTTGAAGCTGTGAGGAATTTCTGTAATCTAGACACAATATTGTAACACAGGGGAAAGGGGGGGTGGGTCTGTGTTAATGCTCAGTAGGGACGAGTGTAGTTACAATGAAAACGATGTGTGGATTAGAAGTGAGTAATGGTGCTGTTAAGTAAGAGGAGGATGTGTTTTTTCTAAGGATGTGTGTGAGAGAGAGAGGAGAGAGAGAGAGAGAGAGAGAGAGATGAAAAATGAAGAAATTATTTTAACCAAGGAGAGAGAGAGAGGAGATCCAATAAGTTGGATTAATTAGAGCTGGGGGGGGGGGAGGGGTTGTAGAAAAACCCTGAAAAAGTAGGATCCCACAGAGAGAGAGAGAGAGAGAGAGAGAGAGAGAGAGAGAGAGAGGAGAGAGAGAGAGAACCACAAAAAAAAGTTTGGCATTGGTAGCTGTAAAAAACGGTAGAAGCCTCACGGCTGGCTGCTAATGGCCTCCAGATGTTGGGGGTCTGGAAGGCCTCGCTTCACAAGTTCTGTGTATTTACCTTTTGCCGAGGGAAAGCTGGAGGTATACACAGGAAGTGAGGGCACAAACACGGGGGATAAAAAATGGACAGAAAAAGAGGAATGTCTGCTTGACTGGGGGGGATGATGACTTCAAGATGTTGTTTCTGGCCTAACAATGTCACTGTGCCTCATGTTATGCTTTGTGAAATGGGTTTTTTCATTAGTTTATGTCTAAGTTGTAAAATGACAGAGAAATTGTAGGTCTGCATCCTTTTGAATTTTGATTTGCACAATTCATTTATTTAGAGAAAGTAAGAGAGAGAGAGAGAGAGAGAGAGAGAGAGAGAGAGAGAGAGAGAGAGAGAGAGAGAGAGTCTGAACAGAGGGAAATGGAGAGAGGAGGGAGAATAGAGAGAAAATGGGAGGGTATCGTAGTTTCTTGAACTCTTGAATCCTCACTTTATGATACAATGTATAATGAAGACTTGAGATACCTTCTCACCTTTGTCATCTATGGATGAGAGTCAAGCACATCTTTAGATCTTTATCATATACTGAATTAAAAAAATTAATCAGTCGATAGTTTCCTGTGATTCCACACAAATTGCTACCCTTTTATATACAATTTCAGCCTTCTCAAACAAATACACATTCAAAAACTGCTGAATTTCTTTTTTTTTGGAAATGATATAAGATCTTGGACGTTTATTTCGGAGATCAAAGACATGCTTTGTTGCATGTGTAAGAAAGGGATTAAGGCTGTGTGTAACTTGATAGGCGGGGGGATTAATGGGGGTGTGCATGTTTGTTACACCTGAAGGTTTTTACCTGTAATTACTGTGGGCAGCCATGACTTACAGGTATATATGTATACCTGGGGCTGTCTGGAGAGCAGCTGGGGAGGTCTGGAGGTGTTACGTAAGCAATCTTAGGAGTCTGTAAGTGGGGGGTCTTCACAATTCCGTACTCTCTGTGTGGGAGAGAGAGAATACACAAGATTCTGACAGGTATTGCAAACAGCAAAGAACCAAAAAAAAATTGGAAAAAGAAATGCAAGATTTTTCTTTACTATTTCACTTTATATCATATATATCCATGTTCCAGTGAAGAAAAAAAAACTATGGTGAATTAACCACCAAGAATTTTTTTTACTCTGAATATCATTGTTCCAGAGAAGGACAAAAGGAAATCAACCAGCAAGAAATCTGTGCTTTTAATGCAAAAAGTAACTTCCAAATTCATTGAAACAGTGATTTTTATATACAGAGCCCACATTATAAAGAATTTGATTCAATAGGAACTAGGTATTTTGACTCCAGAAAATTTGGTTATAGATATGTTCAGATACAAGCACTTCGTCAGGTTTGACCTGATGAATGTAGAGATATTTATGTATATATATCTACAACCTGATGAAATAAAACTGTCATTGCAGATAAAAAAAAAACCAAATTTTTTAAACCAAAAAAATTATATTAAATGTATCTTTATGAGCTAGGTTTAAAGCCAGCAACTCTTGGTGTTTACATGTTATTGCCCCATGCTGCCTAATAGAACTCCTTGATAAGATATCTATTAATGCAGGTGTGTTAGAGAATGGTCTTATAATAGAGAGAGATATGCACTAGGTCTGACAAAATGCCGCTATCTTGATGAGAGGCAGCCATCTTGTTTCTTAGCAGCTGTTTCAAGGAGACATCTGGTGGATTGCTAAATCAGGAACAGTAACTCCTGCACAGATCTCTTAACAGGTGTATAGTAGGCTAATCAAGAAAAGGTGGTAAAGCCATTTGATGACTGGGGGAATTTAGATTAGAATAGAGCCTAGAATGTTTTGGTGGATGCAATTTTGAGATTTTGAATTAGTTCGGATGCTGATAGGAGATTGTTCTCAGTGGAATTCTGAGTAGGAAATTAGAACAAAAATTTGATGTTTATCTTGAATGATATGTGTTTTATTGAAAACATATACACGTTTTTCTATGGGTTCTAATCGAAAAACATATCTTGATAACTATTAATCTCTGCCAGCATTAAAGCTGAGAGATTTGCACCTTAAAAAAGCGGCAATGAAGGGATGAACAGAACAATTTCCCAAGTGGTTTTTAAAAAAAAAAGAAGGAAGAGATGAGGCAAAAAATCTGGTCTTCAGGAAAAAGGTATGATATACAAAGAACATCTGGATTCCATCAACTACAGGCAATGCACCTCCCGTAAAGCAGGGTCACATCCTGTTAGAAACTGGCTGGTCCACTTGTGAAGGGGGGAAGACAGGATTGGAGGGGGACCAGTCTATTGACTCAGGGAGGGGGATGCAGGATGGTTGCAAAATGTCTGGTTTGTTTCCTTGAAAAAACTACCTCAAGTCACATCTGTTCAGCTCTTTGACTTGTTGAAAAACCATTAAAATCTGTGCCATGAGCTAATTTCATTGAGGGTTTTTACAACTTGATTAATCGGGAGTTTTCTCTGGGTGTTATGTGCAGGCCTCTCTCCTCCTGGTTGGTTACTCAATGAGACTGAATCTAGGGCATACACAACTCAGATAGAGGCACACTCCTGATATTTACACGACCAGAGCTTTACCTCTACACATCACACTGTATACTGGAGTATAGAGAGTGAGTGAGTGAGAGAAAGACAGACTCGACTCATCATCATATGTTCGTACCAGATTCACGCAAAAATCTGTTCCTGTGTTATTCTTGGCTGGTGATTTACATTTAACATCTGATTCAGATGGAGGCTTGAAAGCAAGCTGTGATTAGAGCCGACAGGAACAGGTGAAATACCTGCTTCCTGCTTTTACTTTTACTTTTCTGTATTTTTTTTTTCTATTTTTACGTGTGTTTTTTATTCCTGTTGCTTGACAGTCAACATCTGGATCCTATCAGGGATATATGAGACCAAAGCAATGAAGTAATAAAGAAAATTTTTTTTCTTTGTTATTTTGATAATGTAAACTTAGTTTTGGAACTTTCTGATATGTGCTGTTGTATGGAGCTTATTGGTCGTAACTAAAAATATTAGCTGACCTATTCTGTGACAAGGAACCAGTTTATGTGACCATGTCCAGTGACAACTATCCCCGACCTTTTCCCATGTTTTTCTACCCGAGACCCCTACGCCCTACGGCTATGGTGAGTATGAAAAGCATGAGCATGCGAGCGGAACATTTTATCTTGCTGGTCTCTGTCATAGCTCATAATACAGGCTGAGGTCATGACCTGATGAAGGGTCAAAATTGCATGATCTTTTGTTATGCTGTGATTGTGATGCTGTTAAAACTTTTGTATGTAGAGGTTACACAGATCACAGATTCAGATTCAAAAATGGGGACAAAAATGGCAGAATTTATAAGAAAAAAAAGTTGTGAAAATATTTTTTTTTGCTGAGATTTGTTGGATTTTTGTGTCTGAAGGATATATAGGGTGAATACTTCATACTTGATAAAGAAAGGAGAAAAACTGCTGCAGACATTTATTGCTGGTGGAATGGAAACTTCAAGCATTTCTTTTACAGGCAGGGTGTAAATTGGATCTTTATGGCCAAGATATTTAAGCAGAAAAAACCCCTGGAACGCTATTACCTAAGTCTAATGTATCTTGTATCTCTCAAACACATTCAGCTTATAGTAATCTCTGTCAAACGCGCGAGCTCTCTCTTTCTCTCTTTCTCTCTCTCTCTCTCTCTCTCTCTCTCTCAGTGCTTGCCTGCTGCCTGATGATGAGTTCCAGACACAGGAATTCCATTGAGCAGTAAAAGACCCCACAGTCACAGCAGCTCAATACAACACCTGTCTTATCACAGACCACACAACACTCATTACACAGCAATTAGTAGGGAGGGTGACCTCAGCTCTGATTCCCTGTGTCCACTAGTTGGAAGGGGGGTCAGTATTATGCATGATGAATAAGGTCAAATTGTAAACACAGCTGTCTCTTTCAGGAGGAGGAACTTTATGAGTCTATCAGTGGTCAACAAGTTGGCCATCAAGATTCTTTAAAGAATCTTAAAATATGATTTTATAACCATTAAAACTACCGCCATAATAGAAGAGTCACAGGAGATGGAGATGAGCTTTGGCTAAAAGAAGGTCTTGATGGAAGGACCAATTTCAGTTCACTGCAGTGTGTGCTGTTGAGTTTACTTAGATTTTGTTTTCTGTTGACCTTTAGGTTACTTGTTCCACATAATAAGTTTGGAAGTCCACCTCTCTCTCTCTCTCTCTCTCTCTCTCTCTCTCTCTCGTACACATTGGGGGAAGTTAAGAAGTCAAGTTTCATGTTGCAAAGGAAACAGTGGCCTTATCTTTCCTCAGTGTTACAATGACCTTTAGATGTGAGCCAAAATATATCATGAACGTATACCAAAGATCCTAAACCATAATTCCAACACATTGAATCAAATAAAAAAAAAGAGAAAAGAAAACCCCCACTTCTATAAAAAATCAAACGAGCATTAAAACAATCATGTAACGGAAATACTTTGTTAGAATGATCGGAGGCTGAGAACCTCACCCAAGTGGAGATAAACATGATGTAACTTATCTCCTGTATAAATCAACGTTTATAAATACTGGAGGTGTCAGAAGACACAGGCAAGCCACGAAGAATTCCAGTGGTTCTGTAATTCAGCCCCAACTGATGGATCTCTTCAGGTGCCAGGGCCTGGGGAAGAGGGCGATACGATCTGCCAGTGGGCCCTCCCACCGGGGCGATATCAGCACTTCATAGTGCACTGGCTGTGTGTGCTACTTACAGGTTTTGTTTGGTGGGTTGTGTATTGTGAGAGAGAGAGAGAGAGAGAGAGAGAGAGAGAGAGAGAGAGAGAGAGAGAGAGAGAGAGAGAGAGATTTTGATACTCAATTTCTATGAGTTGGCAAATCTTCAAGTTATATTAGCAGAACCCTCTAGTGCTCAGTTAAAAAATGAAATTGGATTTTCACGTAAGATGTAATGTATAAATGCTTGAGATTTATTCCAACACTTGTTTATTGTCAAGAATTTTTAACTGTAATTTCTGTTAATTGAGACAGGGAGAAGAGAGGTAGAGAGATCGGGGAAGGATTACATTATATGAAGTGACATTACCTTGAAACACTGACCCTGTCTTGGCTTGGTCTAATATATTAACTTTGTTTAGTTGCCATAGCTTTTGTCCCAGCTGACATATTTTGATGTTTAATGCCTTTCAGAATTCCTGTTATGTCTTTTTTGCACTGAAATGCTGTGCAACGCCTTTAAAAAAATGGATGGTAACATGAAATATGACCCAATTTTGATTTATTGGATTCTATTTATGAATATCTTAATGTTTCGTTATTTTTGGTGATTTTTTTTTTTTTGGCTAGCAGGAAATACAACTTTATTCTGACAACAATTTAAAACCTGGTGAGGCCTGATTCATGTATTGTTGGGACATCCTGAATAGTTAGAAAAATATACAGCTGAGAGAGAAAAAAATTCTAATTAAAAAAGTTGCTTTCTCCCAAATCTCATTAATTATTAAAATTGAATAGAAAATTTGATCAATAGAAACACAAAAGCTGTTAATTAAAAAGAAAAAGCTGTTAAAAAATGATTAAGCTTTAGCAGGATTGGAAGGTTATTTTACTTAGTTAGCTGTGTGTGTGCGTATATAATATAATATATATGCCATGTGTATATGCTATTGCTTTTGCCTCCTGGATACTTTTAACACCGTTTTTCCCAAATGTTGAGAATTTTTTAAACGCTAATCGCTTACAGATGTTAAAACACGCAGATTGTAGAAATCATATGTTTCTGCTCTGGGTCTGAGAAGTGTTTGGCTCACTCTGTGATTCAGCAAGCTTTTATTCACTCTGTGGTTTTTCGGACTGAATTGGAATCTGTGTTGATTCGATTGAATATACAATCTGGATTTGAAATCGAGCTTTTTCCGTTTAAATCGTTTTAATTTTTTTTTTTAAAATTTCACCACAAAATTAATTTTATTTGTGTGTGTTTTTGCCCGTCTTGAGAGGAAAATTGATGAGGTTGTTCATATCAGGGAATTGAAGAAAGTGTTGAAAGAGTTTAAGTTTAAATTTTGGAGGGAAGTTATCAAAAGTTTTACGAGTGCATAATTCTAAACAAATTACTGAAGAAACCCTGATCAATGATATTTTTTTTTGTTTGTTTCAAAGAAGGAACTGAGGTTTTCACCAAAATGAGATTAAATGATTGAATTAACTGATTGGACCGGAGAATTCGAGTGAATTTCAACAAATTGAATTGGCACTTGTGTTCAATATCAAAGAAGCATTCTTTATACAAAGTGCTGTGTTATTTGACATCAAGAGGAAAACAACAACGAAAAATTCATTTGTATTGATGATGTGTTAAAAGAATGCTCCATTTTGATACGAATAATATTAATGAGGAATGCACTCTGAAAATGTAAACCTGACTATGACAATGTCGGACTGTCCGTTAAAAAGTGGTAAATTTTTTACACCCATGGTGAATGAACATTTGGATATTTAGTCCCTGGGGTTTACTATTGGATCCTGATTGGTTTGTTATATCTCGAGTTTGTGAAGAATTTACGCCAAAGCTTTCACCCTGGATTCCCGGCGAGACTTTTACAGGCGGATGTATTGTGCCTACCCCTATCTCCCCCCCACCCTGGGGATGTACCTGCCCGCTAAAATGCCAGGGGTCTCTGTAAGTATTGGACCCACTTTTCTGAAACTCATCTCATTGATTGGTTGATGTGTGGTCCAAGTCGTGCTTCTGTATGATATAGGGTCACCAAATTAAAAAGATTTATGAAATTTATTTCGAGAAAAAAAATGATAAAAAAATTAAATCTTTTTATAAATAACTTGAAAGTTTCTAAAAATGTCTTTCTTTTATCATGCAATTACTTTTCAAATTGAATTCCCTGAATTTCAGTAAGGGACCATGAATTCTTTGAATTATTAACCAATTTTTTCCCCTTAATTTAATTAAAAATGAAAATCAAAATGTAAAGATTTGAAAGACATTTTGTCACATTCATTAACTTTTTTGTAAAGATAGCAAAAATGCTTTTGTTGGTAATGTGTGTGTTCCTCTCAATCTATTTTTTTATTTAAAAAAAAAGAAATCTGTATTTGTATGAAGCATTTAGTACAAGCCTTTGCCCTATGTTTCATAAACCCACAGTTCTACCGAGTGCAAGCCTTTGTGCCCATCATTCTACCAGAGGATTTTGATTTTACAGATATTTCCCCATTCTTCCATTTGTGTTCAATTACCGCCTCGTAGTAATCCTGAGAGATAGGTGTGAATTTTCTCCCCAAAAACCTTGTTTATTTTCCGGGCTACGAATGCTACCGATTACAGAGGTGCCAGCGCCTCAAAGGAACGGCACCTTCCTACCGACCTGCTCTTCATTATACACTTGCTCAAATTTTGATCCAATTTCAAAACTTCAAAGCTCGCACTCTCTCTGTGGCGAAAGCCAGTGGAGAAATCTCGGTGTATTACATGTGGTTTGAGTTTCCAGTGCTAAGCTGGCTGTTCATTTTTGCCTGGTTTCGTTAATTAAGGTAATTAGGAAAAACCAGGTGCATTCGACACCTTGTTTTTCTTTTTTAACTCGCATCAGATTTAGAAATAGTTCTATCTGCTAGCAAGGAAAAGTTTGAGAGGTTTTTTTCTGTTTTTAAAAAGGCTGAATCTGCATAGGATACTCTTTTCTTAATGATTTGCAGATTTTGATAAAATTAAGTATTTCCAGATAGTTTGAATTTTTTGTCTATATTTATATGCTCCTCCTTGTAACTTGCAGCAATAAATCTAGGAATATGTTGTTGAAAAAAAGGATGATGCATTTATGCATTAAGGACACCTTTAATTAATTTTATAAAAAATCTTGATTATTTCCAGTATATATGTACATGATATATATATTTATATGCCTTAATGCCAGCCATTAATTTGAAAATTATTCTTAACAATAGCAATTAAATAAGGAATCTTGAATTAAGTAGCAATATAGTAGTGGGCGGTTGACAAGGGACTGCCTTGGACCTAGGGCTATTAGCACTCTCCAAGTACACGTCCTATAAATTTGCATTCATCTTTGAACTTAACCTCACAGTGCATTTGGCAAGTTTGCCTGCACTTCGCAAGATGATTTTGTTTATCCTCAAGGTTTTTCAAAACTTGAAATAAATATCATCCAGATATTACAAAGATGATCAGCATGAATAAAAAGTTCGGCATGTAAAGCTCAACAACAAAATTACATCCTTGCAAAACGAACCTTTAAGAAATTGACAAATTAAGATGATTTCACAGTATAAGTTTGTTGATGAGAATTATGAATGTATTGATCCATGTATTATTTCATTTTAAAATATAAAACAGTTCTGAAATTGATTCTGCTATCAGTTCTGTGTAAAAATAACTTTCATATAATAATTGAGCAAAACGTTGTTGAAAATCTGTATGATTTTGAAGTCATCTAAGCGTTTGTTTCTTTGGTTTTACAGATGTATCCCTCCAGCCCTGAGGAGTACAATGATTCCAGCAATAGATACCACGCATCCCCAAACCCTATGTTCCCCAAGGATTCTTACTACATGCCAGGTGAGTTAAGGGGCTCCCCAGGGGATTATTTTTGTTTTGTAAAAATTGTCCACAGTTTTGGGTGTAGGGGATTGGTCTCATTTATTTTCTTGCCAATTTCGGAAACATTTTTGAAAAGTAGCTTAGTAAATGAACCATTCTAGAATGTATTTATTTGAAAATAAAGCAATGTTGACGATGAACAGAAAAATTATTTTGAAGTGGTATTTGAAACATAAAGGGGAATGATTTTACACAGCACATGTAATATTAAATACTTCTGAGTTGGTGGATAAGAGAAGAGGTATCTATTTCAACACCTGATGCATCTTTAAGATCAAAATTATGTATTGTTCCAAGGTTCAATTCTCTTGTAAACATGGTCTCCTTTTTGACAAATTCTGACCTTTGTTCTATTCATGAGCATCCCAGTATTTTGATTATTCCTGGAAAGGGAAATTAAAAAGAATGTAAAAGGTAATTACCGTCGTTATCTATGGTAATACATGCATTGAGAAGTTCTTGGAACAATAAAACGAACGAAAACAAGGAACAAGCCACTCTCATTTGCTGCTGTAAAAAGAGAAGGAAAATATCAAGGAGAACCCAGTGTAGGTGGATTGAACCTGTCAACCAAATCATTTTGATTTGACATTCATAGTTAATGGGGTTATTTTTACTTTGAACCGATTATGTGCAGGCATTTCGGTTTGTGAAGATTAGGAAAATTCCCATCTATATCTGCAAACGTTTTGATGCCCAAAGCAATGCATGTTTCGTACTATTGGGATGTTACATTTGACCCTCTTTGCCATTGTCTATGGCTTCCAGAAAAATCCCCAGTTTTGGCGCTAATTGGGTCCAAGTAACATGAAGATAGACCCTCTATTGTCTAGTCTGTCAAAGTGATTTCCAAGATCAAGTTAATTTTGTCACCTTTCTGATTTATTGGAATATTTTTCTGATAACAGAAATGGAAAAGTTACGAAACAATTATGGTTAAGACGCACATAAAAAAATATGCATATGCAGCATCCATTCACTTTGAAACACTTAATTATCATATTAATACGTTTCAGTTTTGATCAAAATTTTGGCCTTGAAATTGATTCAGCTTGCAGGGTTTTAAGTAGTTTGAAAAATTTGTCCTTAAACTGCTGCTTTAGTTAAATTCACACTAAATATCAATTGCCTTAGACTCTTTTCTCTTTTTAGCTCACCTGAGCTGAAAGCTCAAGTGAGCTATTCTGATCACATTTTGTCCGTCGTCCGTCTGTCCGTCTGTCCGTCTGTCCGTCTGTCTGTCTGTCCGTCTGTAAACTTTTTACATTTTGAACTTCTTCTCTAAAACCGCTTATCCAATTTCAACCAAATTTGGCACAAAGCATCCTTAAGTGCGGGCGAATATAAATTGCAAAAATAAAAGTCCAATCTGTATTCAAAGCGGAGAAAACCTTGAAACTGTAGAAAAAGGGGGGTGCATTTTTAAAAATCTTCTTCTCAAGAACTACTGATTCCAATGCAACGTAGTTTAGCATAAATTATCCTTATGGGAAGGAAAATATAAATTGCAAAAATTAAGTGCTAATTCTGTTTCAAATCTGAGTTATTACGAAAATAATAATAAAGGAAATGCGTGTTTCAATCAGTTTAATAGCTTCGGGTTCGGCATCCGGTAATCCGGCATCCAGTAAAATGGGTAGGCAAGACTTGGTATGGGCAAAACAAAGATTGGCAGTTATTAATCTGCCAATCTCATTAAAATTTCAGGATATTTGATGGACTAGTATATTTGTATTCGCTGTAAATATTGCTGCAAAATAATGCGTATTTGGAATTGACAATTGTCGATCTGCCTTGGCTTTTATTTTGCCACGGCCCGGGTTTGCATACCCATTTTACCTAGACTCGTATTCCATACTTTCGAAAACGAGGTTCTTTGTTTAAAGCAGCCATGACATTATACGAAAAAGGGTCGATCTGACTATGATGAATTGCTTGTTGTGCAACAGTTCGCGTATGAAGGGAAATTTTTGAAACATGCAAAATATATTGTTGCCGATTTTGTGAAGTAAATTGAGGCTAAATATTTCAATGCGTTGACAGTTTTCACACATGACGTTGGTGTTAGCTTGTTCCGATTTTCGTTTCGTTTTCATTTTTCTGCTTGTACCCTGGGGACTATCGTCTGTATTCTTTCGTGATTTTTACGTACCAAATCAAACAGAGACTTTGGTAAATCAAACAGTCAACTGTTTACCTGCGCAAATTAAGCAAAATCTGATGTATCAAAAAATAATGTAATACAATTCATTCTATCGGTAATTCGATCGGCATTATCTTTTGCGTAATGGTATATTAATGCAATAGGTTTTGTTGCGATGCTCGGCATTTTCTCGAGTTTATTCAGTTTAAATAAAGTTTGACATTGCTGACGGAAATGTGTAGGTATATACATGTATATATATGATTCATTTCGAAAAAATAAATTGTGTTCTTTATTTGTTATAGTGAATGTTTCTTGTGTTTAATTGTTTTCAATTTCTATTTACTAACCATATTTGAGTGTTAAGCTTCAAATTATAAGCAAGATACAGAGATTTGCTCACAATTCTATGTTTGTACACAGATCTTAAAAACTAAAGATTAAAAAAGTAAAAAATTTGTCAATATTTATTAAGAAAATTTTCAAAGTATGTTCGTTCAGAAACCAACTTTAACATCTTATTGTATTGTAAACTTAACATTTTTCGTCATTATTACTCCTACTGTACATGTGATCCTTCACTGTGTTTGTGTACATTTGTATAAACTGATTTTGAACCTCAAATACCAGTGAACTGGTCTTGAGTGAATAAAAGAATATAAAATCTTAGGCCATTCTTTTTTTTCCAGTTTAAATGCTGAATAGGAAATACCAAGTTAAAAATCATAACTGAATGTAATAAACTCATGTGAACAAAATATGAATCAAACCTAGGCGAACTGTGAGCTCTGTATCTTGCTTATAATTCTACAATTGACGCTGAAATTTTGGTTGAACATTAGAAAATCTCTATGAATTATGAGTATGTTAAATACTTGTACAAACAAAATAAAAGAATGATACTGTGAAATCATTAGATTTCGTGGTGGCTCATTTTTCGTGGAATTCGTGGGTACCTCTCATCCACGAAATAACATCCTTCACGAATTGATGAATTAGGGTAATAAAGTCATATTCCCTTTTGTAGATATATATGAATACACGAAATTACGTCCCCACGAACCTGTAAAATTTAAGTCATCCACGAAAATTGGCCCCCACGAAATTTAATGATTCAGTATTCTGTATATATCTACTCTCTGGGGCCCTCTCTTTATACAATAAATAATGTGAAATCTACATCAATTTTGATAGATTTTCAGACACGAGTATATAAAAACGACATCTTAAAAACAGTTTCCATTTTTCTGACACATTTCTGTTGCGGGGATAAAGTAATTATCGCTATTCCTAAGAATATCACAGCGGAAAATTATCCTGGTTTGTACGCGAAGTAAATAACAGTAATCTAATTGTAATGGAGAAGACAACTAAAATTTTTGAATGTTTTTAATTTGAGCACATTGAGGTACAATTTTCTTCTTCACATCTATACATGTAGGGTTTTTAAAATAAAAAACAATTGCTATTATTTTTTTTAATACAATAACTAGTAAGTACTGAGTAGTTGATGAAAAAAATGTACCTATATGCACTCATATATTTTGATCGCTTTACAAACTGGGGGGGGGGGGGGGGGGGGGAGGCAGAACGAAAATATAGGGATTTGGAAGTTAACAACTTAACAGTATACCTCTACCAAATGTTTAGTTTTATATCTTGCGTAGAATTTTCTTATGCTGGTAAAAAATAGTATTTCATGAAGGTACAATGTCAAAGATTACATGTATACAAAAATAAGTGTAAAATTCGAATACTTTACAATATTCATTTTTTGTTTTTCTACCGATGGACCATATGGCACAATATCTTTTGAACGCCCATTGTTGCTCAGGTGAGCGATGTGGCCCCATGGGCCTCTTGTTTTATATGTTAGCAACAAAAAAAATCCAAATTTTAAAAAAATGTAAAACCTGTAATGCCATTTTGTCACAATGGAAAGGAGGGTCAAACGTTATACAATATGTCACAAGAGTAATAATATCATTGGATGTTTTGTGACACACAGGGTGAAGAGTGCACCAAAGATAGAGTTCTATTGAAGGTGTCATTTTCTTTTTTTCGTGCTTCTCAAACAGACAGGGTGATTATGCATCTATAATGGGGTTTTCTGTTCTATTTTTAGATGGTCCTGGACATAACACGCCCGACCCCTGGTCCTCCAGCAATGGACTTCCGACTTCCACATATCCCTCAATGTTGCCAGGCAACAGTCATCATTCTCAAGCATATCCCAGCATGCATCACTCTCACGACATGGTAAGGTCCTCTCCAGTCGGGAACTCCGACGTGCGACATTCGCCCGGAGTAATGGTCGCGCAGTGGTTGGGAAATAACCCCCCTTCTTCTTCCTCCTCCTCTGTTCCTTCATCGAGGCATCACCCCCAACAGGTTGGTATAGCAATTGGCATAGCAGTGTACTCTTGTCATCACTTCTTGTCTGCACAGTGTGTCATGAGCAGATATGCCTCGGACTTTGGTCTCGGGGAATTTTTTTTATTCTTTTAGTATAAAGAATCTTGTTGTGTTGATGGAAATATCCCTGTAATTTTGTTTTTAAGAAGTGGTTTAACTTTCTGTAAACTTTCTGTATCCTAAAGTAAAGACAGATGATTTGTATTAGATACAACTTCATTTGTTGCATGAATTTTACAAGTTTTTTTTCAAATTTAAAATGCAGTGGCCTTGGAATTTAAGAAGAGAATAAGATTCTTACTTAAAAACACCATTTATAGAGAATGTTTATCTGCAGAAAAGCAAATTCGATCCCAAAATATGTTGGTGAAGGCAACCAAAAAAATACAGTTTTCCATTACTTTCACATCTTCACAACCTATATCATTAGTTTCACTCAGATAGATGTATAGTAATCATCTTCATTTATTTAGTATTCTTATATACAATGTATTTGTCCTTTCTAAATCTTTGATAAAATTAATTATTTTACAACAGTCAGTGATTTGGTGAAAGGTTTGCCTTAACAGAACTTATTTTTAATTGTTAATTTTTAACAGCTAACTAATTCAATATACATTCAGGCTTTATGGTTTATTAATAAATAAAACATAAAAAAGATATTAACAGCTGATTTAATACAAATAGTATTTGAAGCAAATTAATTAAATGACTAAATATTTGCTGTAACAAATTGCTCACTTTTTGCTGTTTTTATACATTAAGCTTTTAATTCTTTTTTTGCAGAGAAAAAAATGCATATATTCCATTTAAAACAAAAATGTTGCTAAAGCTTTTAATTTAGAACAAACCATGTCACATTTTCTGCATGAGAAATAAATAAATTCTAGTTAAGTTGACATTCTGTCTCAAAATCCCTCAATGTGTTTTTTTTTTCAAGAGAACCCTCATCAAATTAACAAGCTGGTTTTAATATACAAGATGCTCTTGAATTAGTAGTGTTCACCTCTTTTTAATAATTAATAATAATTAGGAAATGTCATCAATGTTTTTATGTGAACGTTGTCAGCGTCAAATATGTATTTATGTAAACATTGGCCCATCCTAAACAGTATTCCTGCTATTTCACTTTTGTTCATTGTATACTTGAGTTGGCTAGTTTATTAATCTTAATAATTACTTCTATGTAGGGAAATGAGTTCTTTTGGTCCATTGTTAAATGTTGAAGAAAGCATTATTGCAGACTTTACAGGTTGTTTTAAATATTAACCATGATCAGAAAGTTTTGAGGAGTAGAATGCAATGTTTTTGAAAATAAAAAATCTTTCTGGGGAAGATATATACAGAGGATTAAAAGAAACATGTAGAACTCATCAAGTTGCAATTTTTCCTGTTTGAAAGAAATTAAGTTTAGCCTGCTTACAGCTTATGAAGCATGTCAAGCTAGAGATATTTTAAAATATGAATGAGAGGCTTTAGTGTAGTGAAAAAGAGGCTTCAGTGAGTGAAACAGAGGCTCCAGTGAGTGTAAAAGAGGCCTTAGAAGTGGTGACACACCATTGATATGCATTGCTATACCACTTCATCCCAAATCACCTTGCTTGCTTACAATATATTGAAAATGAAATTGAGTTTGTAGAGTTTTAACTGTTGCCATTTTTAAGGAAATTTCTTTTTATGATTATCAATTCCCATGTCTTTTAGGCAGTTGTAATAGTAGCATGTATTGAATTTGAGCAGAGTATTATAAAGAAATACATTGGATTAGATTCTATATATAGAAAAGAAATGAAGGATATTGAAAGCATAGATTGCAATATTTTGTATTGTTTTATTTTTATATATTGTTTATTTATTCAGAGTACACGTGTTATTAAAATTTGTAGGAGTAATTATGAATGTTAAAAAAAAAGAGGAAATTAATTTCATCTCATTTAAAAACGAAACAATGAGATTTTTTTTCATGTCTTAAAAACCTATCAAAATGCAAATAGAAAAAAAAACTATCCCCAAAAAACATTTCTGAATGCAAATTACGTATTTTGAGATGTAGCACAAATTGCAAAAATAGAATCGGAAATCAATTTGAAAACGCAGTCATTTTTGGAACAAAAAAAAAGAGAGAGAAGATGATTTAGGATACAAAAAACCAATATAATTGGGAGATTACGGGCTCTCGTCTGTCGTCTGGTTTACGCTTGAGTGGGTATGACAGGGGCAGAAGGGAATGGGTCAGTTCTATTTCACTGACATGTAACCCCTGTTACCGTGGTTACCAGAATGAAGTTCGTCACACAAAGCTTTTTATACCGAACCAGATGCGAGATCATGTTCTTAATTTTTGGGTTTTTTTCCCCTCTTGTATTCTTTTTGAAGGGGAGGTGGTACTCTGCTTCAACATTAGAAAAAGTATGAATGAGCATGCTGTGGCTTCAGTTTCTTCATTTGTATATATTAGAATGAATTAAAATTCTGATACCTACTTCAACTTCTTTTGAGAGTCCTGTTCTCCATGCAGTTAATATAATTTCCAGTATGTAACTTAGAATATCTTCAATACTGGCATGCTTTACTTTCATATGTCCAAGGCTCATTTATTGGAACCCAAACCCCCCCCCAAAAAAAAATCGATCTGCCAGAGTGAATCCGTTTCCATAGAAACATTAAATTCAATGATGATACGAACTTATTTTAGGTAAAGTGGTGTGTGTGTGTGTGATGTTTAGCTTCGCATTGTACCAGCTTACTTAAAATTGAGGAAAAATGGGATTTTTATTGGATTAAATTGTCTTATAACTAGAGGCATGTAAACTCTACTGTCTTGAAAGAAGTCCTTGAAATGGAAAAATAATGGACCTGTTTGCTAGAACAATTAAATGAGAGAGAGAGAGAAAGAGAGAGAGAGAGACTTTGTCCAGTATTAGTTGTTTTCTTTATCAATTTGCTCCTCTTATGTAAATAATGTAGAACAAAATCTCCATCATGTTCAACAGTTTAAAGCTTCAGGCTTCAGCAACAGGTGTTACTCTGAAGATAAGAATAGGAAACAGATTCAATAAATGAAAACAAAGGGAGGAATAAAGGGGGTAATGAAGTGTAAACATTGATGGTTGACTGTGTAGTGGTACATGTAGGCTTTTTGGAATACCTGATATTGCATTATTTTCAAATCAAAAACTCAATTATGTTACCAGTAAAACATGATGACCATCTTGGACTCTTTTTAATGTGTGATAAATACAACTTAAATCTGAATAAAAAGTTAGCAGAGAGATACTGGTACTAACTCTTTACCTTCAATAAATTAAAATATAGCTATGTTTCTGGTAGTGTATTTCTTTGTCAGTATATGAGTATTGAGATTAATAACATATAACCATCAGTTCTTATTATAACTTATTAACATATGAGTTAATGCTATGAGTATATTTGATAATTGACACACTTGTTTTGTGTGTGTTAAGTCCTTTCAGTACTTTGATTATGTGCCTGGAGCATACTTGCCAACCTCCAACATGTGAAAATCTGGTCATGACCAGATTTGGAAAGTAAAAAATCTGGTCATAGCGCGTAACGACATTCACGACATATTTACCATGCATTTCATAGGTATATACAATAGAAATATGTGTTAAAACTTATGTGTAATACTTTATTGCAAAGAAGCATTTTAACTAACAGTTGCTGATTTTGAATTTTGTAAAGTGATCTGACACAGAAAATGGTAGGTTGTGTTCAGCTAAAAAAAATGCAAAGAGTTTCTGCTACATTAACCTTGCTTTTGAACTCTGTAAATGATGGCATGAAAGTTGTAAGTGACTTGGAAGACTTTGTGTATTAAAAAGCATTCTATATATGACTTAGCGTTTTTGAATGTTTAGTCAGATCATTTTGGGCACAAAATCCAATATTCAAATGTGCGTTACATAGAACACAAAAGCCTCGTTTTGTACTCGATTACTTTGTTTTACCTATGGGAATTCATTTTCCCAGATATGTTGATAGGTACAAAAATATCATTTTCTTTTTGTTGGTTTTGATTCCACTGGCCCCGATGAAGACCTTTTCTTATTGGAAGCCATCACACTTAATGATTTAAACCTTCGCTAAGTCAAAACAACTCACGATAATAATTACACTTAATGTGACTGTAATAGCCATCGGCATTGTTAACGCGTTACGTAAATCCAAGCTCAGCTTGGGTTCATAACTGGAAGTCAAACGCGCAACGTAATTTACGAACCAAATCCGGAAATCGGGAGATTTTCGGGTTGTTCGACCAAAATCGGGTGAAAAGCATGACCCGCCGGGTCATAAAAAATAATTGGGTGAAGGGTTGAAAAATCGGGTGTGACCCGACGAAATCGGGTCAGTTGGCAAGTATGGCCTGGAGTACTTTCGGTACTTTGATTATGTGCCTGGAGTACTTTCGCTACTTTAATTATTGACTGACCTTCTGTCTCTCTTTACAGGGTTACTCCAATGTTCCTCCTCCTCCTCCACCCCAGGACAACCTGGGACTACCCCCCATGTCAACATTCCGACCGGGCACCACCATCCCTACCACCTCATACTCCACCACCTCACCCACGGTCAATGGTGGGGGCAGCGGAGGCGGGGGTCAGGGGTCGCAGACCGGGGACGCCATCAACAAAGCTCTGGCATCTGTAAGTCGTAACAGGGTCACTTCTATCAATATTTTGCAGGAATATGTGAGGTTATTTTAACATCAAAGTTTAATCATTCCTTTCAATAAGTAGAGATTATTAAATTTTAAAAAAGCATGCTTTTAACACAAGAACAATGAATAAAGTTTTTTGCTTGATAAGTGGCAGAGTATCATTGTAACACAATACTACACAGAATTGAAAAATTCAAGATGGACAACTTAACTTTTGATATAATCTAAAACTTAGATGAAAATGTTGGAAGTGTTTAAGATGTGTTTCTTTCTCTTTATTTGAACAGATATATTCACCCACAGATCATACCAATAGTAGCTACGGTTCAAATCCCTCCACCCCAGTATCTTCACCACCCCCAGGTAAGAACTTGCTGTTACAGGTCAAGGTCAAAATGTTTGGTGTCAAGGTCAAATATTTTATTTCAAGGTCATCAATTTTTTTTTGGAATTAACTTTACTTGACTTTATAAGACCCATATCAGTGGTGGGGACTTCATCAAGATCCAATTAATAAATGTATTATATATATGCAATATGAGAGAAATTTCAAAATATATTTTTTCTGTCTCTTGTGATGCTGAGGAATTGCTTTCTGTTTTAGGATCATCAAGTCAGTGGCAGAGACCATCCACCCAGACTTCTACCTCGCCCCACTTTGAAGGGGGAAACCCCCTCCATTCTCTGGTAAGTCCCCCAACCACCGCTCCTGTAATGCCTATCCCCCCACTGTGCACCCTAGTTTGTTGGTTTTGTTTGCATGTTGTAGAAACATTGGTGTATATTTTTAGCCAATAGGTGCCGGAGTTTGTCCTTGGGAATTTTTTTTCTGTCGTAAGAGGACATGTTCAACTTTACATTTTAAATTTTCACATTTGATGTTATGATTGATAACTCTGGTGCATTATAAATCGCAACATGCATTTAAGCTTAGTGCAGTAATGTTAAATTTGTCTAGATTTTCTCCATCTTATTATTATGAAAAGGATGCTTATGTCAAAATTCTAATTAATCCATTTTATTATTAGGAAAAAGGTTGCTTTTGTCATATATCTGGAGTGCAATACAGTAAATCCTTCAAACTCCTACTGTATATTTATTGACACTATCAACATAAAACACCTTGTCACCCCCATTCCTTAGTGCAGACTCTTTGTGATCAAATGAAATCTAATTACAGTTCCTTGGCATTGTTTATGACAGTTAATATTCAAGAGAGTGATCTATCAGAATCCACTTCATTTGCTCTGACCCTGTCGGAAAATTAGGATAAAACTTTTCCCAATCAGCAGTATTAGATTGGGGGGTCTTCCCTTATTCTTCCAAGTGTAAACTGATTGGCCACAAGAGTTTTAATGGAAGCTTGATGGTCAACAGACTATCCATCACATCTGCTTAAACAATTTTTTTAGCCATAAATTGTCATCTAGTAAAGGAACAATTCCAAAACTTTAAGTCTTAAAATAATGTTTATCTTTATAAAAGGCCCTTCTTCTTAAGGGCATTAATATGGTCTAAAAAGGGCCACTGCTGTCAAGCCTTATTAAGTCGGACGCCAATTTTCTATTTTCAAACTTCTCTCCGCCCCATTACCAAAAAAGTGAAATAAATGAGATATGAAATGAAATGAAAAGATTTCTTTTAAAAATTGAAAAAAAAATTTTTTTTTAAGAATTTTTTCCAAATTGAAATTATTTTATTTTCAAATATGATTGACTTGGCTGAACTTAATTAGATGTTTTGTAATGAAGTTGCAGTTTTTAAATTAATTAAAGGCTGTTGAAATTTTTTTTCTCTTTAGAGTTCTATCTTAAGTAGGGCTCTGAAGTTCATTTGCATAATGTTATGTGTGATTTACAAGATAATAAATTACATACAATGATTAGAGAGGGAGTTTGCAAATAGTCATTACATATGTTCAAAATATTTCCCTTCCTTTCATGACCTGAATTTCAAACCATTTTCCAAGAATTTTTCTTTACATAATTAGAGACAAAAATATTTAACAATCAGATAGATATTTATTTTTTATAGATGTTTTTTTTTGCTTGGAGACCTGAATTTATAATATTAAGGATTAAAAGGGAAGATGAAAATAGAGATTATTGCATACTTAAAAATAATGGGATTTTGCCAGTCTCATTGCTCTAACAAAAATTTTTTTTTTTAAATTTTAGAACAGCCATTTCATGAAATCGTGTAGAAACTGTACTAAGTTTAGGTGGTATGGGGCATCAGTTGATATTAATGTGGATTAAAGTACATAATTATTGAAATACCTTCACCAGTTTAGAATTTTCAAATTTTACAATATTTAACCAGAAAATACGTTAACAAAAATTTGAAAGTGTAACAATTTCTAAATCCCCAGCGGGATTCAAACTTGTGACTTATAGATCTGTGGTGAACCCTCTAAACCACTGCGCAAGAAACTATTTATAAAATTATTCTTGATTTTATTGTGTATTTCGATAAATAAAACTTCATAACATGGAGGTGTCCCATAACACCTTAAAACACTCTAATGAAAAAAGATTGAAAAGTACACTCCTAACTAGTGACATGCCCTCTGACGTAATGAGAGGTAGCTTAACTTGGAAGTCGGGAGTTGAGTGAGTGCTGTACTGTCTAATAAATCACTGGTACTTATACTACAACCCCAGTGCTTCCCCCATTAATCTTCTCCTCAGTCAAACAGTGTCACAGCTATAGTTCTCTTTCTCTTCCATGCCATCTTCATCATCATCATCATCATAATCATCATCATCATCGTGAGAACAGTAGAACTTATAGAGGGTCATGGGTACAAAATTCATATGACGGAAATAAGTGTGTATACATATAAACTGTTCTTGAACTTGTCTATGGTCGTCTATAAATCAGAGTCTGGTCTTTAAGGGTGTTGTTTACTCAGGGTTTGAGTTCTCAAATTCGGATTGTTATAAAGATCAATGTCATTAGTAAAATTTGTTCTAAACACAAAAAGTATCTGTGAAATGAATTATTATTGACAGAACATTCGATATTACTACTATATTATGGAATTATGCCAAAACAAAAATAGACTTTTAGCCAAACAGAGGAAATTCGAACTAAATTTTGCAGATTTTGTTTTCTGCTAAAATATTTTTGGAAGTACTCTAATATTGAAAGTTAAGATTTTATATTTTAGTCTATATCATTTTGCATATTTTCTGGTAGTTTTACCTCATTTATTCATTATAATAACCGTATGGCAAGAATTTAAAAAATATTGAAATTTGCTTAAAAACGAGAAAAGACACCATATCTCAAAATTTTGATCATTGACATCATATAAATTATATGCAAACAGAATAAGATCAATATAAGTAGTTTAATACTATAAATGTTTTTGTATTATCATCATTCAATTTTTTGTAAAATTGGATCAAAAATGGGTAGGAATTTGAAAAGTGATAGAGGAAATTCGGACTGGAATATTTATAAAAATTGTGAAGGAAAACTTAATGCTTTGTATATATTTAGTGTCACTGCCATTCAGAAGTTGTATTTCATTTTCAAAAGTGTTGAGCAATTATTATTATTTTCACAATTAAGAAAATATCAATCATAGTGTAAAATTTTAAGTGATTTTCCTTTAATTTTCCAAAAATATACAATGGCCATTAACTCAAAAAGTAGGTCATTGACCTACTTTTTTGAAAATGAAAAATAACACAACAATAAAAGGTCTATAACACACAATAGTTGGTTTTTCATTATCATCAGTGGAATTTTTTTTCATTCTGAGTAAACGTCATCCTTAAAGGCACATAGATAATCAGCCGGGTTATTTTATTTTAGTACTGAAACCATTTACATGTAAATTTTTACGTGATGGTGGTGGCAAGGGAGGTGCAAAAATATTGATAAATGATTCCTGGTTTCAGTATGATATATTACGTAAGGACAAATATGATTTGTATGGGGTTTTTGATTTTTTGATCTCTGTTGGAGGTTAAAGAATTATGTAATAAATATGATCTTTGCATATATTCAAACTTTTGTTAAAAGATTTATATTTTAAAAAAAAAATAGTTAAAAAAAAAAAGTTTTTATTTCCAAAAAGAAAGAAAGAAGTTTGAGGTTCTAAGTAGCACTTATACAGTAAAAAAAAAAAAATGAAAGAAAAAAACGAATTTTTTTAAGACCAAGGCATTTTATTACTTAAATTCTCTCATTAACAGAAATAGTGAAAACAGTTTTTTTTATCCTGCATTGAAATGTACTCTTCATTATAATTGTAATGATGTTCTAACACTGCATTCTTCTTTCCTCATTATCTTCATTTTATGTCATAAAATAACAGGTTAAGGGGAATATCTTTCAGCCTCTTCATTTCCATGGTTCGATTCAATCTCTCTTTCATGTTGTTCTCGTAACGTTTTGCATGTGACTAACTGCACTTTTTGAATTAACCAATCACAGCCCAGCAGATTGGAAGAGAGGCTGGATGATGCAATTCTAGTTCTGCATGAGCATGTTGTCACGGGCGAGGTATGCGGTTTCATGATTTTTTTTTATCCTCACATCTTGTTCATTGTTCGTTGTTGTCATTGCTTGTTGTGTTTCTGTCTTCTGCTTGTTAGTGAATTTTTTGACAGTTTTGATTTTCATTATTTCATTTTAAATCTTAAATGTCTTAATTTTTTACATGATAAAAAACCCACCACAAAACCAGAAGTTCTTAAATGCTAATATTATAACAAATTTACGTCAATTTGCATAACTACTACAGACATGTTCTAGATGTTATTGAAATGTTGTTTTCAAATTTACCTGGAACATAATTTTTTTCTTACTAATATTTTTTGTAAGCTTTTTAATAAAAATCATACAATTTTTTTTTTCAAGTTAAGCTTGCAACTTAAGAAGAATTTTTAGATAAAAAATATTAACATTTTCAGATATTCGGATCAGGTTTTTTTTACGTCTAGAAATGCATTATGTATATATAAGGAGACAAATAAACTGGGAATTTCTTTGAAACAAAATCACGACTTTTATCGAAAGGTTTTTCAAAGACTAAACAATTCCTTGCCTTTCCTTGTTGTTATGTCTTTAATCATTAATTACACAAATGTCATTAATCAAAACTCTTGTTTGTTGCATTTACATAGTGGAAACGATTAATTCCAATATTTCTCTCCATTAATCATTCATAATCATAATCTTTTCATTAACATTAACATCAAATCATGCTCTGATTTCTGTGAAATCCTTGTGTTTGGTCCCAGATCAGATTGATGACTCTTTTATGTGCCTAGATAACTAATAAACTGACCTAGCTATGCTTAATCTGGCAAAGACGTTGTGAGAGCTCTAAAGAGACTTTGTAGAGCTCGTTGCAAATCTCGACAGTTCACTATTTGCGTGTGGTATGTCACCTTATAGTTCAGCATAAATTATTTATAATTTTTTATTTCCAGAATTTTTCGCACTCATTGTTGACATTTTTTAAAAAATTCGACTTGTTCAAAGACCCTGCGTTAATATGATAGATGAGATTTAAGGCCAAAAACACAGCGTGTTGTGAAGTTGATTAATTGTGAATTTCATTAATTGTTTGATATGTTGAGAGACAAGTGTCAGAGGTGAAGGAAATATTGTTAACTAAAATGAAAAAAGATTCCCAGATTTTTTAAACAAAAAAACTTGACTACATGTAAGTTGACAAAACTTACAGAACTCTGTGGAAGGCACAATTACACACAAGGCTGTCCGACCAAAGACTGACTGAAATTTGTATTTATTTTTCATTGCTCAAAAGAAAGATGTTGAGATATAGAGGATTCTAATGCACTCTTTTTTGTTGTGATTTCAACACAAAAATTAAAATGGATACTGGCTATCCATCCACCAAATCATATACGTTATATCGTTTTTTTTTCGCGTGTCACAAAATTTGCGAAAATGGGAAAAATATGTAGCATTTTTTATTTCCGTTAGTCATTTTTTGCGGTTTAAAGGTGTCCTACAGAAAATGATACAGGATATATATAATTTCTGCGCATTCAATATTTTGCAATTTAAAAGAGTTTGGGAAAAAAGTGAAAATTAGATCATTGCGAAAATTACCGGATATACGGCGTAAGTATATGCAGTGTGAACACATTTCAAATTATAAAACCAAGAGTAATCAAGCACCATACCTCATTAGATGCTCTAATGAATTTGAACTCTTCAATTGGGAGGAATTATGGAAATCAAAATTTAAAAAAAAATGTGCACTCTAATGACGAGGAATAATATTTCATTCTAGGGATAAAAAATTGTGTTATATTGGTTGTCCAATTATATGAAGAACTGATTATGTGGGCAAAAGGTTAATGTCCACATAGGAAGTAAAGGGCAGAATCTTTTTTAATTGTCAAAAAAACATCCGACAGTGATCAAGGCTAGGTCCAGGAATGGTTGCAAAGTGTTCTAAAATTAGAGAGTAAAAAAAATCACAAGGCCGAATGGACATAAATCACTACATTTTGAACGTGGAGAGAGGAGTTTTTTGCTTGGTCATTTGAAATGTGTTTCCTGAAACAAGTTTGGGATTCGCCATCTTTGGAGCATAATGACTGACCAAAAAAAAATAAATAATAAATCTCTGTAAATTTGCATGATAGTTCCTGAATATGACAATTGTCAAAAATTGTGGATAAAAAGTAGTCAAGTTTATAGAAAATTGAATTAGAAAAAAATTAACAAAATGGACCTATTCAGCTTAGATTGTAGAGTGGGGGATGGAAATAATAAAAGTTGATAAAAAAGAAAGAATTGATAATGGTTGTTTTGAATCTCAAGCAAGAGTTTTTTTTATTTTTTTCCTTTAGCAAAGTCGTATGGAAGAGCGTCTAGACGATGCTATACATGTTTTGCGGCATCACGCAGGGGAACCACAGATGGCTGGTCTAGCGGCAGCAGCGGTGGGTGGTGGTGGTGGCGGTCATCAGAATCTGTCCATGATGCATTCTGGCGGGAACCACCCCAATGGTATGAGTGGAATGTCCAGTTACTCTGGGATGGGCGGAATTTCCAGTCATGTGGATCAGATGGTAAGGGGCTCTGTAATAAGAGAGAGAGAAAGTGAGAAGAAGAAAGGAAAACAATGAATAAAGAGAAAGCGTGACAGAGAGAGTGACAGAAAGAATAAGGGAGACTGAAAGAAACAGAAAGATGCAGAGGCAGCAACAGGAAAAAGATTTTGGGCCATTTTTAAATTGGAATATACAGAGTTAGGTTTTTTTGTGAAGTGAATGATAAGAAAGACATAGAGAGAAACAAAGGGAGAATAGCATTGTTTTGGCCGAATTTTTTTTTTTTTTCACTCCTGGTCTAGCTTCCCTTGTTTTCTTTTGTAGAAATTAAGTTTGTGGTTCAACTGGGAAGTTATCAGTGGGGTAATGGTATGCATAGTCTGTGGCATTTGAGGTTTATATTTTTCGGGATTAGTAATTCATCAAGAGTAGAAGGTGATATAGATCAAGTGAGGATGTCGTCTCAAAGATACAGAGTAGCGAAGGACGGCTATGTTTATATGACAATTTGTAAAGAATTACGATGCACTGTAAGGTTCTTGGAAAAAAAAAATTAATGCAGAGATGACAATATGTCTGATTAATCTAAGAGAATGCTTAATTTTAGCATTTGTGGATAGTTTTTATTAATATGATATTAAAGGACGACTTTGCAGCGACAGTAATTTAAAGATCAAAGTGTTCTGCAATGTTAAGCTGAAAATGGAATTAAAAGACAAATGGCATTTTGATGATGTTTCTAATAATAAAGATTTGATTATGAGATGCATGCGCACCACAGTATAATTGTCTTTGTTATAAATTATGAGATTAATCCCAAAATATATATTTTTTTTGCCAGACATGTTAGTTGACAAATCCTGGATACAATTAAAACTTTTCTAATTAATGGCTGTCTGAAAGCTTCCATTTTTTTTTTGAAGATGAAAAATTTGCATAGAACTGGATCCAAGGCTGGCTTTAGAGTTAACAGGAATTGGGTTATGGATATTAAAAAAAAACTTGTTGTCAAAATGAACGCCAGTCTTGGATCTTCTGTGTCAGACGTTCCGATTCTGACGACGCCATGGCATACAAAAACTCAGTACATTCTTTGAAGTGAGATAAATGGCTTATTAAATCAGTTGTCATTCTTCGGTCACATACTATCTCTACAAGTGACTATTGATGCCCTAAATAGTCTCGAGAATTTTCTCCGAATTGGCTCCCCCTGGGTTTGTCGCCAGCCAAGGAAATCTTGAGACTTCATGATGTCTTCTGACCTTGACTGCCAGATTTCTCGAATTTGAATGATGAAAAAAAAATTCCTTTTTTATTTTTCTTCTTTTTTTGGGGGTTCATTAATTCATTAATTAATGTGTTGATAATCTGTCATTAGCTGTTGCGAGAGAGTATGGCGGGGCTGGTATATAGGATTGCGACGACAAGGGTGTTATTCAGTTGTTGAGTGTCTGGTGTTGGAGTCAGAGGCTGTGATTGTCGCCCCTTACCCCATAACTTACCCACTTAAAGATTGTTGGGAACTTTGTTTTGAAGCCAGCATGCTGAAGGAAAACTTGTTTGATATTTCTTATTATAACATGCCGGGACTTCTAAAAAGGACGTGGCCATTTGTAAGTCTTTTTATTTTTTTGTTTGAAAAATTTTAGTGCATTTTAAAACAAACCTTTTGAAAAAATTTTTAAAGGTATTTTGAAAATTCTAGCTTTGCAATATTTAGTATTTGAACTTTGAAATTTTTTGAAACTTCGAAAATAGAGGTAATTTTTTTTTTTTTTAAGGTTTTGCTTCTTTGATTTTGAAGTTGCATTTTTTAAATTAATGAAATTTTTTTTCAGAGAAAAAACTTCCGAAATTTTTTTTTATTTTGAATGTTTTAGTTGCCTTTGGTCATTTGGCCGTGAACTCCATCATAACACCTGTTGTTAGAAATATGTTGATTGTATTTCAGTGCATGCTCAATATTGTATACAAATTGGTAGTGTGCATTTGGCATAAAAGCCGGTTATGTCATTAGTCTTAAGGCAGGAAAGCCACATGTTGGGGTTATTTTCCTACCTCCACTTTTGAAGAGTTGGATGCAACCCTGAGTAATAGCTTATCAGGACCCATGTTTCTGCATCATGTGTCTCGAGAACTTAATGTTTGGTTCTGTTCTGTGATGGTGGGAGAATTTGTGTGGCCTTGGGTCTTTGTGCAGATAGGAAAATCAGGAGGGCTAAAGTCACTAAATCGCAGTTTCACAGATGCGTGTCTTTTCTCAAGGTTTTTTCCATCAGTCATATGAGAGAGAGAGAGAGAGAGAGAGAGAGAGAGAGAGAGAGAGAGAGGGAGGAGAGATATAGATATGAAATTCTTAGCCAATGAAAAAAAAAGAGAAAAAAAAAAGAAAAGATTTATAACCTAAGAAGAAATCCTGTATTATATTAGGCCCCTTAACTTTATCATGTGTGATTTATGAATTCATTTTTACAAATGATTAATGGTGTTTTCTAAAAAAAAAACCATTAAATTTTTGCCATACTTTCTGTAATGTTTCAAGAACTTTTATGATTGAATTTTTTAGGGGAGCCATCACAACACATCAGAAAACACGGAGTCCAAGAGCCTTGATGGTGAGTCTCAATCCTAGCTTGTAGTTAGTGTATCTGTCTACATGTGGTATGAACAGTTTGGTTTTTTTTGGGTGGGTGCAAGGGGTGAGATAAAAAATTCCTTTTCACTCAGATGTCATGCATGTGTAAAAAAATAATAAAAAGTTTGGCATGAGAAATCATAGCAAGCAGTAGGTGAAAAGTTATATGGAAAGGGAGGTAACTCAAGGAAATGATTTTTTTTAAACAGGTGCTCCTTCAGAGAAAGCCAGCCTGGCCCTGAAAGAGGAGAAGATGGACAAAATCGACGGCGACTCGACCAAAAGCGAGAGCTCGGGGGAGGGGTCAAAGAGTAGTGTCACCTCTCCCGGGGGCAACGGTCCCCCTAGTAAGAGATCTAGGTACGGAGACGACACCAGTTTAGCAGGGTACTAGAATAGGAAAATTATACATTACAAAATTGGAAAAGAATTTAAAATGAATTTTTCAATTTTTTTTGTTTTAATTGGTCTTTGTTAGAACTACTGGTCCCGCTTGAGTAGATTCTGAGAAGGCTTTTTTGTCCAAGCAACAGATTATATGCTGTAATTTGTTTTAGAAGAAGTGAACCCAATGACGAAGATGAATCTCCTGAAGCCAAGGCGGAAAGGGAGAGAGTACGACGTCAGGCCAACAATGCCCGGGAAAGGTACATCAACTTCCTGTGTATTTACTTTAACATATCCGTTCTATTTTATAAAATTTGAAAAAAAAATTCTTGTAATTAAAAAAGATATAGTTCAGAAGTTGAGCACTTCCAAAAAAATTTTCTTACTATTTAAAGATAAAAAAAAGATCTATTTATCATGATATGACGTTTGCAATTTATATTTACATATTTAATGGATGGTTAATTTAGATAAGATTTGTTTGAAAATTTTTGTATTTGCTGAAAATGGACTTAATTGTTGCTTGTTATATAATTATGTATTCTATATTATTTGCTATGAAGACATGTTATGTAAAATATTTCTGATGCATTGATATTTGGTATATGCTGGCCTCTAAAGAATTTGAAATGTTATTATATGCAAAGTTCCCTGTGCCATAGCTAATAGGTACTTGTGTACACGGGCAAAGGTAGGTTTCTTAGGTTAATATAAAAGTTTCAAGAACAAGTTGCAGGTTATAACCATGTAATCATAAGTATTCAAGAGACTTTTTAAGCAATATTTAAGTAATTTGTAAGGGGAATGGAATTAAGTAATGGAGACTCAGGTAAGTGTAGAAGAAAAACTTTATAAAGAGGGGAGATAAGCCAATTTCATAAAGATCTTGACAGCAAGTTGGTTGCGGTTAGGTAAAATGATAAGAATTTGAAAATATTAAGTAATATGTAATTTAGTTCTGTAAAGTACAACATTTCTAAGATTATTTATTACATGTAGTGGGTTTGATTTATACAAAGAGTCAGCATTTGAGATGGATAGCAAATCTTGAGAGCTATTTTAGTGGCCAGGTAAGAATAACATTATTGAGAATATTAAATTAATGTACCATGTCTGACTCCTACTTAAGTGGTCATGGCAAGCTAGCTAGGTAATCTTGAGAGAGCAATTTTGTGTACACGTGTGACTTTTGTCCCCCTCCAGAATCCGGGTGCGGGACATTAATGAGGCGTTCAAGGAACTTGGCCAGATGGTGGCGCTACAGTCGGGCTCCACCCAGCCCCTCACCAAAGTGATGATTCTCCAGCATGCTGTTCACGTCATCTCCTCGCTAGAACAGCAGGTCCGAGGTCAGTCTGTCGGTGATCCCTCGGCAACCCTAAAGGTCAAGGTCATCCAGGAATTAGGGCAATTGTCTGTGGATGCTACACACCACCAAATAGCCAGATTGTTAAAAAGAAGAGAAACAATCAGTTTTTTAAAAGTTTACTTAAGGGAGGGGGGTGTTAAATATTTTAATTGCAGGGAATTTCAAATATTTGGGTGAGGTGTTTGAAGAAGTATAGAAAACTTGATGGGTGTACATGAATGTCTGGCTTTGGTGAGGTGTAGTTTACCAAAAACAATGGGTCTGTCTCAGAGTGACCTTGACACAGAGGGTTAAAACAGGCCAGGGATGTGTAGGACAGTTTTGAACAACTAATGGTGAGGGCGTTTTTCTGATTTTCAGGCTCCGAGTACGCGACATTAACGATGCGTTTAAGGAGCTCGGTGAAATGGTGTCCCTCCAATCAGGGTCTAGCCAGCCCTTAACTAAGCTCATGATCCTACAGCACGCGGTAAACGTTATAACCGCCCTGGAGCAACAAGTGCGAGGTCGGTACTCATACCCCACTCACTGTCCATTTGTTTCAGGGTCAAGGACATAGGAAATGGGGTCAACTGGTCACCTATGCAAGAGTCTGTGAAGGTTTGATACCTCCATGTAACTAAAACAAAACAAAAAAAATCAAAAGGTTTTGATACCATGGCGATTTTGATATGCAAATTTTTTTTGCAAATTGACCTTGCAATGGCCTTGTTGACCCCAAGTCCTCTGTTACCATGGAGACCGAGAAAGAGAAATCAGCTGATCATCAAGGGTAGATTACTGAGGGGTCAGAAAAACAAGTCAAGGGTATTGAACACGTCACTGTTAGGCAGTAGGCTGATGTTGGTGTGTTACGGTTTTTGCAGGATTCGGGTGCGAGATATTAACGACGCGTTCAAAGAACTAGGACAGATGGTGGCCTTACATTCGGGGACCAGTCAGCCACTAACCAAGCTGATGATACTACAGCACGCCGTTAATGTAATTACCTCCCTTGAGCACCAAGTGAGAGGTTGGTTGTACAGAGATTTCTATACATAGCATTGTCCATTACGTCAGCAGGGCTCTTGGGTCGATATGGATGAGGATTGGTGAGGAGGGAAGGGGGGATAGAGGGATAAGGAAAAAGCATTTCTGTTGGTCAGGGGTTCTTTTAGTTATCAAAGTGGGCGGGGGTTGGGTGTTGATTAACTATTGAATTTAAAATAGAAGTAATATTTGTAAAGAAATGTTGATAAACAATTCATATTCTAGCAAAAGTAACAGACTATTCTATATTTGTATTAAATTTTTTGAGTGGTAAGGAAGAAGCAAGGCTATATTATAAGATGGATATAAATGATTTTTTTTTTTTTGGGGGGGGGGGGGGGGAAGGAAGTTAGATTCTAAGTTTTGTCAGTAGACTGGTCCCTTTAGCGAGTTAATTGGGAGTTAGGTGGGAGAGCCCTGTTGATGCTGGCAAGGCTGATAGTGAGGCTTCTTATCATGCTCCATATGCTGCTATTTGTCTACCACAATAGCCACCACAAAATGCCACAAAGCTAGCTACCACAGTTATCACCTTATATGTTCGTGGTGCACCATTTCACACGTGTAGGGCCCCTTGTGATGGCGACATGGAATTTTAACAGCTTGTGTAGTTGTTACACATACAGTTATTGTGTGTAGTGAATGGTGTGTCTGCTTTGTACCTGCTAACATGCAAATCAGATGGTACTGTGTTCTAAACTCAAGACATGATTGACCAATCAAGTAGTGCCTTGTAAACTTTAAGTCAGAAATGATAGCCAATCAAATTTTGCCTCTTACAACTTTGGTCAGGTTGAAAAAATGAAATAATTTATGAAAACTAGTGCCATGTACCCATCAAAATTAACAAATATAACTTTTTTGTTAGCCTAAAGCAAGTAAACATAACTCATTGATTGATTTGTGCCAATGTTAACAAACATCACAGAAAAAAATTGTTTCTTGCTTGGATGAATCGTACATGTTATTGCAACCATAACACTCTAGTGGAGGGGGGGGGGGGGGTTAAAGGGAGAAAACTGCGGAGGGATGGGGAAGTTGCTGCCCTTGATGAATGGCTGTTTCTTGTGAGTCCTTGATACTTTTTGTTTTGTCTTTCAGAAATCAGGAACTTTTGCTGTATATATAAGATAGCATGAACACTAACCTAGAGAATTATGCATGAACTCACTGTTAACATTGTGAATGAAGTTGATGTTTTAACTCATGATTATATTTTGTGTATATTTAGTTTATTTTTCTTTCAATTTGAAAATGATGCTGAATTTTAAAGGAAAGCTTCTGCATTAAAAAAAGAATAAAGTTAAGAGGTTTAAACGAGTAACTTCATCATTTCATAACATTATGACTAATACCTTGAAAAATGAGTGTAATTGATTATGTCATAGTTTTGCCATGCATTCTGGGATGCTTTTTGTGTCACTAATTTCCTTCTTCATTATGATTGTATCATTGTAATAACGAATCCATCTTTTGATGCGTAAATATTTGAAAAAAAAACAAAAAATTTCTATTCACATGGCAAATCTGACAATGTTTCTAGATATATGTATGTTCAACATAACTTTTTCTTTATTTTCACTTTCAAATCTGAAAAAGCGCTTCAAGTTCTTAAAAAAAAAAGAACATTTTATAAACTTGTTTTTTCTCTTTTTGCAGAGAGGAATCTCAATCCCAAGGCAGCATGTCTGAAACGCCGCGAGGAGGAGAAGACGGAGGAGCTGCCAGGAGGTCGCGGCGGCATGACGGCGGACGATCTGGCCGCGCAGCAGGCAGCGTTATCAGGTAAGGTACGCAACTTGTTGCTGCCTTATTCCAGCGCTCAGTACGGCCAGCAAGAAGATGGTGACATGGAGGACTTCTGCTGAGTCGAGTTTTTGTTAGGTAAAACTTGCTACTCGGACTCCAGCCTCAGTCAACAAACTTCTCCTAATCCTGCTCCTATAACCTCCTTTTTTTCCTCCTATTCTCTCTTGGTTTTTTAATTAATTAATTTTTCATGACTGTAAACCAACTCTTATTTGCGCATAGGATAATTTTTTTACGAGATAAGTGAATATTTCTTACCCGTGGATATTTCTTGCCGCTAACCAGTACGTCATTGATTCTGGTATTAGTTAACTTTAATTTACATTTATTAGTACGTATTCAAGTCAATGTTAACCAGTTTACTGTAAAATCCAAAGTTAAACGCGAGAAATTAATATCAGCGTAAAATTGCAAGAGGAACATCTCACAGATTTTTAAATTTCGCTTTTTATTTTTCTGACATATGTAAACTTAAGAAATTATGATACAAATTTAGTGTTCACGATTTCATTATCTTGCGATTTGATTCAAAATGTTTGAATCATGGAAATAAGTACTTGTGAAAAATAAGGAATCTTCAGTATCAATGTTTGTTGGTTTACAGTGTTACAATGCATGGGACCAGTTACTAGGTCTGAATTATCCTCCCCCTTCTCTCCATGGTGGCGGTACTGATATCTGGAATTCTCTCTGCACACAAGCTATTACAGTCTGTTTCTGTTCGACATTTCTTGCTGCATTCCTTTTTTCGTTAGCATGAGGAAAAAAGTGATTTTGAATATTTTGTAACCCTATTTATCAGAACTAGAAAAAATGTGTTGAAATAATTGAAAACAACAATGTTTATTACTGTTACATTTTCCAGTGATGATATTTTGTGAAATGTTTTATTTCATCAAGTTTATTTGGGAAAAAAGTTAAAAGGAAGAGAACCCTGTGATGGTAATATAGATGAAAAAAAAAAAAGCCCAGCTAAATGTTAGAATATGACTGCAATAGATGCCGGTCTTGTTTTGCAGGTTCTGCCTCTCTGAGTCAAATGGGGTCATGTGGAGGAGGAGGGAGGGGAGGGGGCGTGTCCATGAACAACGCCCCCACAAACAGACACAGTGCTTACCCGTACATGTCAGGGGGCGGTCAGGAGAACAGCCCCTACATGATGGGAGGGGAACCCCCTGCCATGAAATATTCAGACTCTAAGTGTTCGTCCTCCAAGTCGATGGAGTCAGAGATGGCCATGAATGGGATGGGTCTGTCCTCGTCGTCGGGCGGGGGCGGCCTGGACCACTGTGGCCCCGGTGACATGGGGATGCTGGCCCGACTGACCTCAGACCAAGGACACTCCACCTGCTAGCCGCTAAAAAATTAAAAAAAAACAAAAAATGGAATTTTTTTTATTCCAAACAAACTGAAAGGCAATAATGATTATAATTTTTTTTTTTTTTTTACATGTGTATAATCACTGCTGTATCAATAGTGAACATAAGGTAACTCTTACAAAGAGAAGGCCAATGATGGCTTTGTCCAGTTCAAGAGTTATCCTCCTCTGAGAGATAACATTTTTCTTCCCTCTCGATGTTACGAGAGCTCTCTTGTGTTAAGTAGTAAGGTCTGCTGTGACAAGCTGTAGTTGTTTGATTCTTGGTCACAGGAAAGCTTTTTTTTATGTAAAATATATGTTACGCTGTTGAGCAGGCTATGCCAGTACATTATGATTTTCATTACGTTTCATTGCTGTTATTTTGTCAGTTGCCATAGTAACAAAACTATTTTTGAGAATCGAGATTCGATTTTTCTGAATATGTGCTTTGTCTCTTCAAATTTTTATTGCCAATGATATGAAAGTGTAATTTTTATTGGGAATCAAAGAGTCATGCTTTATATCTATAATGAATAATTATATAATTGAATGAGGGAAATAAATTGGTAAAGTTATTTAAATGGTGTGCAATTTTTCTATATGGATGACAAATGATAAGAAATTTTTATTACGTATTTTTAGACAGAATGAGATAAAGGCTATCTTTACATATAATTTTTTTTGTATTGTTGAAAAATTTTTGGATGTTAAATTTTTACCTAGGGACGTGGGACCTCGCTAGGAACAGTAATTTACAAATTGCTGACAAAAATATTGATGATAAAGATGATACAAAAGAAAAGGTTGTGAAATATTAGAAATGATCCTTTGGTTGTGTTTTTTGCTATTATTCTATAGCAAAGAATCAAGTCATACATGCGAAAAAGGCTTGTATCATGAAGCCGATATCAATGATATTTTACTAAAGCATTAATACAGGTCAAAAATCTTCTGTGGAGCAATTTGTATGTAAACGCATAACAGCATATTGAGCTTAGTTTTTACTTGGTGCATATTTTGAGTGTTGATTATATATAATAACGCATTGTAAATAGTTCATTCTTCATATTATGCATGACAATTCTTGAAGCCAAAATATCTTTCAAAAGCCAACTAAACATCATAGACAAGGGCTGTAACTCTGTCGTGTTTTTTTGGTTTTAAGACAAATTTGGTAGTGCCATTGGTGAATTTTACTCCTTGGTTGCACATTTTTTGAGAGAGATAAATTTAAATCTTTTAGATTTGATGAATGCCAAATATTTAATTATTTTCTTTGAACTTCATTCTTTGTGTTTAATGAATAAGAACTGTATGAGGGGAAAAAATGCCAAATTTCAAAGGACAAATAGCTTTCATGACTTGTTGGCCTGTGGTTCTGGGGTTAGCCCCCTTTGTATAAATGTACATAGCACCTTGAGAATCGTTATTATTATAAAAGTATATATCAAGTCAGTGCCTGTCTTTTTACTGGGACGCCATGAGTTACCTCCCTTTGATTTATTTGAACCAAAGCAATGCTGTTGTGAGGTATAAAGGGAGGGAATCGTGAAGTGTCCTCGGTGATGCATTACGTCATTTAACATAGAGGGAAAACATTCTTCCAGTTGGCTTTTTTTTTTCTTTCTGTGTGCATAGTGTAAAATTGATGATCTAATGTACTGATGAGAGAGAGAGAGAGAGAGAGAGAGAGAGAGAGAGAGAGAGAGAGAGAGAGAGAGAGAGAGAGAGAGAGAGAGAGCAATCATATCTGACTTCATTTTGTCATGTCCAGCCAAAGGGAGGTAAAGCTTGTGTTCTGATTCAACTTTGGATGAATGTTCAAATTGACCCTTACGTTAGATCAAGTATTACCTTACTACGACCACCACAAGAAAGTTTGTGTATGTTGTAGATCATTTACTCACCAAAAGTAAAACACCTCAAATTTTGTTTGTTTTTTTCTTTAAAAGAAAGTGAACAATGTATATTTTTGTTTAGCATTGCTAATTTTTGGTTGTACCTTGTACGTTATCTATGGATAAGATCTGATGTGATTGGTTGATTCATTTTGTATAAAATATTTTGTAAGGTACAATCTGATTGGTTGATTTATACTTCTATGGCACAATCATGGAGAGATCTGATTGGTTGATTTTTTCCTTCTTAGTACAATCATTGATCTGATTGGCAGAAAGAAAAACAATTATGATTGTTTATGCAGGAAATTTATTTTTAAATATCTGAACAAGGTTGTTTGAACATGTTGTGTTTCTTGATTTCTAGCATCAAATTAATACCTACCCCCCCCAATTATATTTGAATGTAAATGATTGAAATATTTATTGTTTCTAGAGAAAGATTCGTGGCCTTAGAATATTGAATTCCTTGCTAGCAAGGGCTTATGATTATCATTTAGATAATTGTATATTATATATATGAATATGATATAGATTGTGTTGAGAGAGATTGAGAGACAGTCGTGGCGGGATTAAACATCTGGTCTTATGAAGACCTTGGATATGATTATTTAAAAAAACAAAAACAAATTTATGTAATTTATTTAAGTATAGGAAGTCAACCATGTTTATTCCCTCAGTTATCTCCCTTTTAACTATAATAGAAAAATTTGAGTATGAACAAATTGATTGAAAAAAGTTTGTATATTTGAATTTGTATAAGCTTTAAAAGATCGACCCATGACCGCTTTATTCTTTGTCATTTCCTGAAACAAGATGTATATTTAGCGTAGAGAACTCATATTCACAATCAATTGTTTTATTTTTTATTGAAGTATACTGTTAGTGACATTTTCTCTTTCTCTTCCCCCGTGAGAGGAGTGGGTCTTGTTAAAGCAGTTAGGTCCGCCCCTCCCCGTATCGTTGACCTTTCACCTATCACTGCCATTGGACTAGAATGTAGTGTGATTTTATCATTGTGTATGCCAGGTCATATTTTTTCAGATCTCTCGTTTTTTTTGGAGTATGATATATAAATACCTTGTAAGTCTGCTGAAAGAGATAAAGTAATAAAAAAAAGTCGAACTCTTCATTCTTTTCTTTATTTCCTGTTTTTAATGATTTTCATGAACTGACCCCGGAGTATTGGTCGTGTTTTGACAGTAGAAGTGATTTTTTGTGTACTCAATTTTGAGTTTCAAAATTCGTTTGATCATCTCATAATATTCATGAAATGATTTCTTATTACTAATATAATTTCCGACAATTTTACGATTAAATATTTAAAATAGTAATTTTAAAAATGTACTGGACTAAGAATACATTATAAAATCGATTCGTAGTGTTATCTTGGACAAAGACGCTAGAAATGTAAATGTTAGGGCTTATACTCGAGAAAAAAAAATCAAAAGGTGCATGTAATAACGTGTTACATACGACAAAAAAGTACCCGGTTGACGTTGTTGAAAAGTGCGAAAATAAGCACGAGATGTACAGAGATCTCTGACTGGATAAATAGGTTTCGTATTTCGATATTCGTTAGAAATGAGTTTTTGGTAATTGATCATATTAAGTGAAATTTAAGCGATTAAGATGGAGGCAGTGGGAGCATAGCAACCGACCTATTATTAATCTCGTCATTTTTACTTTCAGTATGTACGTAGATTTTAACCCACTTTTTCATTAACTGATCAATAGTTCTGCGCCAATCAATATCATCTCTCTTTTGATTACGGCTATTAAAGCTGTCAATCGAAATATGACGTCGCTATGAACTTGAAAAATTCTTCACGATTTAAAACATCATTTAGAACCACTTTAACAAGAGCTTGGACTTTGGTTAGTTGTGTCAAACTGCATTGTGACCTCGCCCTGTACATTTCATAACTGGCCACTCAGCCATGGGTTTTGAAATCAACACGGCTTGGCTGGCTTTTGAGATAAAACTACGCAATCTATGTATATTTCACTTGAAACCAGCGTCATATTAACTTCTATGATGCTGATGAACTACGAACTAAATAAAGTTATTAATATTTTTCCGGGGTGGGTCTCATGTCTATCATTTGATTTTTTCTGTAGATCCAATTACTTTGCTAAGTCCCGGGGGGGGGGGGGGGTAGTAGGTCCGACCAGCATTTTTCCTAGATTCGTGCATGACATGTAATGTACAATCGTACAATGTTTTCGTTTAATATACAATTAACCCATATCGTACACATGCATCTGTACATTAGATTGATGTTGAACCTATATTTCTCGCTGTTCCCGGTTCACTATCTACTATCTGTTTGTCATCGCCAATTACATGCTACACTCACGAGCTATACAGCAGTTATTCCCAGCTGCACGCCCGGGAAAACGAACACGCAATATCTTGCATTGCCTGCTGCGTGTAAAGATTCAATGTACAATTTGGATTTGCTTTTTCGCAAGCAAAGACTTGTGATATAGAGGAGGGGTATATAGAACATATGTAAATTTTATGTTTTTACGTGCGGGTACTTTGTTTGTTGTTGTGTTATTTTTACATGAAATTGTGCCGGAAGTCGAAACAGGCATACAGATGCATTTCCGGTTGAAGGCCGGTAAATGACACGGATCGAGGCTTACAGAGATGTCAATATGGACGTTACTCTGTCTCGTAATGTGGCACATGTTTAGATTCGTGGGTAAGTTTTTTTTTTAAATTCCATATTTTATCTAACCATATATATTATCCAAAATAATGTCTTCATTTGATTGGAAAACCAAGTTTTGACATCTCTTATAAAAACTTATCACGAAAACCTATAATATATACATTTGTAAGGGAACTGAATTGCTTCAGAAAATGAACATTTATTGTAAATTAACGTCGTGTCGGATATAATTGTGCCAGTGCGAAAGATCGAGGCATTTCTGCACCCGTCTAATTGGCAATTTCAAACAAAATCACAAATGCCATATGACATACAATTATCTTTAAAATATGTTAATATAAATTTGTTTTTAGTGTAAAAAACGAAACAAACACAAAAACACTTTTGTTAAATTGTTTGTTATTGATTTTATTTTGATATATGTACATTATAGTATACATGCAATTAAATAAATTCGTGATTTTCTATGGATTTTTATCACGTACTGAAAAACTCGACCGTCCGATAAACTATTAATAAAGAGCTTGCAAACTTATTGTTTTCTTTTACATTTTTACTGAACTATAATTAATTTACATTTGGATCATTCTTAATTTCTTGTTTTTGTCCACGAACAACTAGATTGTTCATTATGTCATTCATAAACACAATTTTTTCCCTAGATGCAGATTGCATTTCAAGTCCATGTCAAAATAACGGCACATGCGTACCTGCGTCCTTCCGGTGCGAATGTCCACTGGAATATTCAGGAAAGTTTTGCGACATCGGTAAGTGAAAGTATATCCTTTTTTGCGCATCGATTTTGCGCAATGAAACTCGCAGCAAAAATAACGAAAAAATTCATAAGTATAATGCAATTTGTCATCGAAAATATACTTCTTTATTTAATCTTAAACATGATTATTCAATAAATGCCTCTTTATTATTTTTCTCGAGTTTGAAACTTTACATGAAGTCATCTCATGTTATCTACAGTTTAAGTTAACTCATTTCCGCTGTCGTGTCTTAAGTCTGTTTACTGCAGTGATGCGATGAATGTACACTCCCTTGTTACAGAATGTCCCCCTAGAGAATCCACAAAGTCTTATGAAGGATTTACAACCGGGTTTTTGTCCGGAGCGGGCGCCATGTTGTTTTTGTTTGCATCTGTCTGCGGCACCGTGTGTCTTACCAGGTAAAAAGCTGCACGTTAATACACTTTGTTCTCACCTGTATAGTTACCATGGTTACTGAAAATATCTATCTCACCTGATGAGGCGAGAAAGAAATATGCCGTAAGTAAAACAGTAAAATGTTTTTGATTGGTATGCGTTTACTTATATGCGGATAATGAAGCAAAAAGAGAAGGCATTTGCGGTCCGATGTTGACCATGTAATAATGTACAAGTATTTGCAGAAATAATATATTTACATGGCCCGCTTCAACAGATAAAGTATTTTTTGTTTGGTCTTTATTTTCGATTCGATAATAACGTTTCACGGATACTTTCTGGGTCTCATTGTGGAATTGACAAATTTGTTATTTATGATTAACGCTAATGCAAGGACAGTGTATACATAGGTTTGCGAAAAGATAAAACAAAAAGACGAAGTGATTGGTGCATGGGTTTTTTGTGTTGTGCAGGAAATATGAAGAACACAGGCAGCTCAGACGTTTGAAGAAACGACAGAGGACAGTGCAGATTTTGTCAAAGGACAACTTTTGATGATATCTGATATCTAACAGATGTTGGACATGGGTCCGATATGTGGTACACCTTTAGACAAAAGATTATTTTCGAACTCGGCTCAGGATATCTTAGGGGAAAATTGTTGATGAACTAAAGCATTGTCCGAAAATACAACACAGGACTCACAGATTCATCTGTAGAATTATTTTGGTAACATACTCTATATGAAAACGTTGACTGTACGAGAAATTATTATAACGTAGACAGGTAATAAGAGTGAATTACAAAACCTTCTTCCGTAAAGACACATAAATATTTTTTAACAATACACAACTTAATTATGACCATGATGATATGAAGCTATGATTTTTGATGTTTATTGTAGCTGTTTTCATTCATCGTTAAGAAATGGAACTCTCATTTTCAAATAAAGAAAAATTAGACACATCACCAAGCTATATCTGGAGTGGTTGATTTCTGATTAGGCAGTCTTTGTCGTGCCTTGATGCGAGCCAGTGTCAAATACTTTTTTTAAGCTTATCGCTTATTTACAGGATGCTCGATGGTCATCAAATAGACTTTATTATACTTTCATGCTGAATACTGAAATCTGATTGGTTAAGACGCAGTTGGTAATCCGTTCTATTACCCTCAGCGTTAGCAACACACTTGGCAACGGGTAACACAACGAATTGTTACAAGCGCGTAAATTATGCGCGTACGGTTCGCCGTAGAATTCATTTCATTTCTATATAAAACAGTAAAATGTTCTTTAAACTTAAGACATTCAGTATAATAAAATAAATAGTTCCTGTTATGGAAGGGTAACTGTTAAAATTGACATCCCTCGAAAACCATTGTCAACCTCCGCTTCGCGTCGGTTGACAATGGTTGTCTCGGGGTGTCAATTTCAAAAGTTACCCTTCCAAACAGGCACTATTTATATAATAGAATTTACCTAAAATCAAGACATGATTTGTTTACCTATAAACCATTATAAAGTATAGAAAAAAATGCATAAATATTGACTTAAATTTGGGTATTTTACTATATTTTTATATAGAGCTCTTCTTCTCATGGAGATAAATACAGTCTAAGAATTGCCACAACCATCGAGTCGTCTTAGTTTGTGGAATACAAAGTTAGGGAGGCTGGACGATCAACTAACCATCGGATCTACCTTAAACTTTTTAGATGCGATTTGATACAGACTATTATATATTAAACAAGAAAGATTTCACCAAAAAGTAGCTTTAAATCATATTTGCCTAAATTTTTGTACGAAACTCTTCTTTTTAAGGAGATAAGAACCGTTCTAAACATTTCCACGATCATTCAGCCGTCTTAAAATATGTGTTTTTTTAATTACAGAAGTCAATTCCCTAAGAGTCTAAATTCAACTAACCGACTTGTTCTCGGTTTATATACATTAATTTTTATCTTTATAAAATAAGGCCTAAAAAATATTGTTGGTTTAGGGTAACCCGCTCAACCTATAAATTTGCCCCGATCCTACCATTTTAAGATGTCTGTTTTTATCCGATTGTGATTTTCATATTTTTCCATCGATAAAAATACGACACAAAAATATTCTAAACATTTTATGTTTGTGTCCTCATGCGGAAAAATTATGATAAAATTTAAAAAATAACCCCTGCCTACCTTACATAATTTTTTCATCAATGTTACCCTAAAACGCAATTTTTTTTCTTGTATAGGTCTAATCTAATAATGTAACCAAAGATTTTTTTTTTTTTGGGGGGGGGGGGGTTGAAAAGCAATCCGCTAAATGTTGGTACAACTTTAAATTGTAGAAAACTTTGGGTCTTTTTTATATCAGCGTACATGACAAGAACAGAAATGAAATTTAAAAGTAACAAGCATTCAAATCCAGCCTAATATATAAACTTGATCCACAGAAAAGAAGCCATGAATACACATCGTAAAGAGAATTCATTTCTCTCTTGTCAGCTATTTAATGACGTCTAATCTTACTGATCCGTATAAAATATACTGCAACATCCATTCTACCAAATATTACAGGCACCATATCTCCAGAATATATATTGCGATAATCTAAACAGAGTCCAAAGGAATAAAAGACATTGAGAGATAATCCCAAAACATACATAGCCACCATAAAAAAACCCTCGATACTGCCAAGATGTTTTATTGTTGTCGACTTGATTAGCAAATTTACACATTTAATACTGTGTCAATACCTGCACGATACAAAAGATATCTACCAGGGTATCTTCTTTGTCAAACACAATGCGCGGGTCTTCGGCAGTTCGGGGCTGTGTTTTTAAATCTCTCTGGAGTTTTCGGTGAGGGGGGTATCAATCTTGTCTTTCCTTTGGACTGTTACAACTAATGCGAGAGGTCGACCCTCCTTGTCAATGCCGACGTTACGTAGATTGTGATGGTTACTAGCTGAGGGTATAAGCGGACTTGGTTTTTGACTTCCATGGTTACCAGAAGTTTTCATTACGAACATAAAAAAGGAAACAAAACCCTGTAATAAAATCCGTATGCGGAGACTGTAAAAGACGCGTGATATTAAAATATACATTGACGGGAATGATTACCACTTAAACAGCAAGAAATGTAAGTACAAAGTGTAACTATCATTATAATATACTATAAGTACTGTAAGTATTGTATTTCACTCATTTTGTTCAACATTCGCATTACTTGAAGAAAACCTGCATTGTTAAGGTCATATTAAGCGTTCATGAAAGTTACAGGCACATAGCATCGAAGGGGGGGGGGGGGGGGGAGGAAGTTCTCGAAGTAAACCTTTTTTTTTGGGGGGGGGGGTGTGGGTGTTAAAAATTTCGGGTAAGCCAATGGTCAATGGAATCAAGATTTATACGTAAATATGATATAAATTACTCGTATAAATCTTGATTTCATTGAGACAGTCCACTACTCTGTTAAAAAAGTACAGAACATTGGCTTATTTAAGGTGAAAGTTTGCACTGACCTGAGCGAAAATAGCGTTGAAAAAAACACAATCTTGTAACACTGCCACACAGTACGGGTCAGGAATGAAACACTGTGGAAATATGAGTGGATCTAGGGAAGAGGTGGGTGCGTGGGATATGAACAACCTTCTCCCCTGTGAAAATTTAGACCTTATCAAATTCTTATAGTGAAGCTGCTTTGACCCCCCCCTCCCCCCCCCCCCTTTCCAGTAAGGAAACCAAAAACAATTTCTATATCAGTGCCTGGAAGAATTAATATTTATTATATTTTGCTGATAAAAAGTTGTGTCTGCAATTCCTTTTGACAGACTGCAAACTTTGCAGTCCTGTGTTGAAGTGTGCACGTACGTCAAGGCCGCGTGCCCTTTTCTTTGTGAGCCTCGATCTCGTCTTCATCTGATAACGAGGCTGGAGACAATCAGCGACTATGTACCAAGACAGGGGGTCTTCTCTGGTCCTGACCCCAAAACAATGACGCATTTACTGAAAGAATTTTTGACAACTCTGTCGCCGTGAAACAAATCCAGGACAAAGTAGTTTACTGTCAAAGTCAAGGTTTTATGATAAAGTCAAAGCATACATATATGTTGGTGGTAGCATTTCCATTCAGATATTTGGGTAGCAACATGTATTCCTGTCCTTTTATAAGGATTTTTTTTTTTAATCAAGTCTCCTTTAAATTTAACTAGCAAAGAGTACCATAAAACCATTCTAATGTGTTATTAAACTTTTTGTAAAATCGACTTTATATGTTTTGAGAACACCATAGAAGGACACTTGCAATATTGCTGAATAGTCATTATCAGAAAGAAACCCAGAACATGACTATTACCCCCCGTAATTGAGTCGAAGTCTATCAGGATATTACGAAATTGTATCAATCTGCTTTAATTATTGTATGATGCCTTTATTTTACATGATTTTTAAGGTCACGATACAGAAGCATACGAATGGATATCCACAACAACCTCAAGGAAACTGTTGCCAACGGTTACCTCAGCAGGTCGTACAATGGCGGACGGAACTACGCATTGTGGAAAAACTACTTCCGCCGGAACTTCTGCAACCTTCCAATTCACGAGGATTGTAACGCCACGCGAGATTTGGCGTATCTCGAGAGAAAGGGCCATATCAAGATCGGGGACTATGATGTTTTGATCGATATATTTAGAAAGATTGACGAAAGGGCCATCCAGTATATTGAAAAGAAAACGTCAGACATCAAGGCGGTCGGCAAAGGTCGGTGTGATGTAGCAATGACAGGCACAAATCTTAAAATTTTTCCCATATGGGGGAAAAGGGGGGGGGATGGGTCCGAGGGTTAATGCCTAGGGAAAAAGGAGGGGGAGGGGGCGAGGCTTATTATCGGTAACTTTTTTATGTGAATTTAAGAAGTTTTAATTTTCCAATCCCCTCCCCCGACACCTTATTATAAAAATAGGTTTTTATGGACTCTTAAGTATGGTGGCATATATTTTAGGAGGTGAAATTACATGTAATTTTTTCGATTGCAATCACACAATTATTTACAACAAAGGGAGCACATATTAAAAATTGTGGATAGGTAGAGGGTTAATTCAATAAACAATTTTTTTTCAGACGTGAGAAAGAAAAAATGGGCTCGATTGAGAATTGCTGTCAATCCAAACATCGTTTCGGAACGTGAAGAAAAAGATTTTTCAGATCTACTCCAGGCGATAGCGGATTACATGAAGTCCCCACACTGGGCGTCGGATTTCAAGACGGTGAACCGGATGTCAAACGTCATGGCTGACAAATTGGGAATGAACGCTCAATTAGTGGACTTCGTGAACACCCTTATTCAAAAGACGTCCCAACTTCGCGACATGACTGATGACGTCATACACAAATTCGTTACCGGAATTCTCAAGTTCGCAACGTCACTTCACAACGACTTTGGTTTCGTTATCCAGAAAATTCGATCCAAATGCGTGGATTTCTACGGCGAGTTCGCGAAGGACCCGGATCAAAAGGCGGAAGATAAACTTCGAAATTACGCATGCGCAGAGATGTCTTCGTTGTTATCGTCTGCCGGATTCAGTAAGAATGAGCTCAATATCAGCATGGAGCTCCACTACTTTCCTAGGGACATTTACGACAAGATCATTGAGCACTGGGACTTCTACCACCACACAATGCACCTTCAGAAGTCCAAGTCCAAATCCTTTATGTCTCAAGATTTTCTCCACAGAGGTATGGTAGCAATAATGTGATAGACACACGAGCTTTTATGTAAACAAAAACATTGTCTAAATTCTATATAGCAGACGTTAAACGATTTCAATTTGCATATTATGTAATCTAAGACAGACTGTTTTCTTAACAAGTTACAAAGTAAAAACATTATAAATGTTACATATTTACATGTTGCCACATATAGACTAGGTTTTTGACAGTTAAACGTTTTGTATATTTGTGCACGAAGGAACATTAGTGTACGAAAGGACAGCTGAAAAATTGGATGGATATTTTGAATAACATGTATGACCAATATTATATTGTGAACTATGTTACATCGGAATTATTTATGTGATAATTTACACCCTTTAAACCTTTCTTTCCAGACAGCGACAGATTAAGAAGCACCAACCAGAGCAGAACGTCTTCCCGATTTAAATAAATCACTTGATCAGCACATATTTGATGGACAGAATTACAATGTCTGGATATGTACAATTTTGTAATTTTGTAAATTTCAATATCCCTACAAATACCATTGGTAATATCGAGATAGTCTTTATCACGCCTGATCGTATTTGATCACTTCATATTTTTCAAAATATAATTCTTTATTACTTACCATTATATAAGTTTCAGCAATTGTACGATTAAATATAAAAATAGTCATTGATGAAATGTATTGGACTTTCCATTTCAAAATCGATTCGTTGTGTTACGACAGACAATAAAATGCACTGATCAATGTAAATATATTTTCATAACTCGCTAACACAAGTTACTCAATCTAATATGTAACTTTCAAATTAACTTGTCTATTACAGCAGTGATATTACCTTTGTATTTGTGATATATAATACATGTATTTACATGTACGTTGTAAGTATACACATTTTATTGACATCATTTTATAACATTACAGATCTTCTAAGCCTCCGACGTCACTGAGGTGATTTGTTGAACCTTAAAAAAAGGAAAAGACATAATTAAACAAAAGCATAAACACTGTAGATTTAATAGGCACACAGTTAAACAATTTTAAATTGATAATTAAATGCATTATTAAGACAATAAGCACAGATGTTCAGAGATCAGACGAACAGATAGAGGCTCAAAACAAAACAGTAATAGAGAATCTGCTGAAGGAAATTCTGGTGACGTCATCAATAATATTTTAATCATCTCAATAGGAAAACAAACGTTGTTATGGGAATCATAATGTAACTTCATTGCGTCATAAATATAAACTTACTTTTTACATGGTCCATGCAATACGATGATGTCATCAATAGCGATATCACCGTGGTAACTAACGCCTTGCGTGAACTCTAAGATGATCTTATGACGTGTTGGTGACGTAGGGATTTCCACCACCGCTCTCTGCCAATCGTTTCCTTGGTCGCCATATTTATTCCAGAGCGTGCTGTTTGATGCTCCTTGCTTAAAAAACAGTGATATAAGCTTTTTGAAATTTCCGTTCGATCTATACACAGCAGCCAAAACAAAATCAGAGCAAGATATCCTTAACCTTGACCTTTGACCCAATCTTACCAAAATCACACTCAGGGAGTCCGTATCCCTTCCATACATGTGATACCAGAACGTCAAGCATTCGGGTTCTACGCTGTTGGTAAAATCCGAGGACACCAGAATGCCCTCATCTTTTTTCTGATGGTCAGAGGATTCAAGATACATGTAATACCCTCCAGGACCTATATGAATTCATTCGAAAAAAAAGTAGATTAAATGATCAATTATTCCCAAAATACCAAATCACAGTGGCTTCGGAGACAAATTGAAAGTGGATTGGTGGGGGCGGGGGAGGGGCGCTAGAGGCTTATGAGAAATTTGATAAGCCAAAAAAAAAAGTATAAAAAAAGTTTTTGGATATGGTTATGTTTAACTTTGCAAGACAGCAACCCCTCCCCTCCACCCGCGGTTCTGATGCTTTTGAACCAAATGGTTAGGAATAATTCAACTTTAACGACTTAGATATATGGAAAAGAAAATTATGTGCCTAAAACGGAACTTCTGGTGGTTTGTTTTCTTACTTCCGCCAATCGTGTGGTCCGATGACGGGCCTGTCATGGCGGTCAGTGTGTTGCCTTGGTAACGGGCCAGATCAAAGTCATCACCCCTTCCTTGAGTCCAAGAACAGAGGTCTTTTTCGAAATCACAATCCAGGGGGTCATCTCCTGTCATGCGAATCAGAATTTGATGAAGTTAGAAACTTATAGTTATTGACTGTCAAAAAAATAATCAATATGCATAGTTTTTATTCAAGTTGCACAAAATAAAGAATATGAAATATGTTAAACTGATCAACTCGTCTCATTTCTATTGATTGTCTATACTGTTCAATTTACAGATATCTTGTATGTCAAGGATTCTTGAAGTCTTGTATGTTAATCTCTGGGAGAAGAGAATTCTCGACACTCATCTGATGAAAACTATGCTTAATGAACTGGATGTAATTAGTCCTACAATTTTTTTTGTTTCGAACATGATTTCATACGACTGTAATGGGTAGTTATAATTATTGATGTTGATCACACTGGCTCATTTACCTGATGTCACTTGTAAATCAAAGCTTCCTTGTACTGTTACCGTTTTTCCTGTTTCATCAACAACATATGCATTGCATCTAAACAACGTCAAAACAAAAAATTCAATACATATTGAGTAATCATGTGTTTGCTCAAACCTCTGGAAAAATTAATACTTTCTATGATGATGTTCGTCCCGTGACGTCAAGAAAAATACAGTACCAGACCGAAATGCACATGATGTGATTTATTCACCTTTTTTTAAACTTCAAAGGTGAGAGGTTAAGATTCATAACAAAAATTCTGAGAACCACTTACTTTTCGTTTTGGATCATAACGACGGGGAATCTTATATTAATTTTAACCGATTCATTAATAATCTACCTGTATACACCAACGTCACTGGGGTACACTTCAGGTAAGATGAGGTGATTTCCTTCTCGGGGCATGCGCACTGGTAGTTGACTAGATCCGTCTTTGGTCCAGGTGACGTTTACTAGAGTTCCGTTTCCGGTGGGACATGTCATCCTGATGCGATCCAAGATTCCACTCTGTATAACGTTGTTTCTGTGTTTTGGAGCTGAAGTATTGAACGACTGACTCATTGAACTTAATGTTTGAAAAATAAACTAAGACGGTTAAAAGAATCACAAAAAACAATATGTTGAAAGGTGAAACTGTTTGGATGCCGAAACTTATAACACAGTACCACTTCACTATCAGTTCGCGTCTATAGATTTATCGGAAACGTGCACAGTTAGATCCGCATATCTATGCATTCCGCCGAAGGTCACGTGCTCAGTCTACACACGTGCAAAGTCTACATTACGAGTTAGACTTACTGGCAGTTAAGCAGACATAGCCCGTTAACAAGCTCCAAACAATTTGCAAATAAAATACATCAAAACGATTATCTGCAGAGAAGAAGCTGCAGTCAAGATGCACTTTTATCATTGCTTTTAACAGTAGGTTTGTGTATCTTACAAACCTTTACACAGACACTTTGGGTCCAATCCTTTCCCCGGGGGTCCTCGCGGGCCAGCGTCACCCTTATCACCCGGGAGTCCTGGGGACCCTGTAGATAAACGCATAAGTCTGTAAAACCGATAGACCTATTAACCTATGCTACTAAATAAAATCTTTATGAAATCTATATTTTGTTGCCATTCTCAAAATGATGAGAAATGAGAAAGAGAGAAAGAGAGAGAGAGAAAGAAAGAAAAAGAGTCGTCCTACCTTTGGGTCCTGTCACCCCCTTAATACCAGCTTCACCTGGCTCACCCTGATCACCTGGAAGTCCGGATGTTCCACTTGTTCCATTCTCGCCAGAAGGTCCGGGATCTCCGGGATTACCCTTGTTTCCAATTGACCCAGAGTTTCCCTTAGGGCCCTGAAATCAGACAGCGATTGCAAATCATGAATCATCGATTCCCAATTTAAAGTGGATGGCGGAAGATTTCATATTTTTTTTTTACCGAGAACTTTATTAAATTTTGTACCTTGTTACCAATATCACCCTTTTCGCCAACGGGTCCCATATCTCCACGAAGACCCAAATCCCCCTTTTCTCCCGGAAGTCCATGGTCTCCTTTACTTCCGGGTAAACCGGAAGTGCCTTGTTGTGGTTGAGGTCCAGGATCTCCTTTCTCCCCCATTATACCTGCAATATTAACATTTAACGCTCATCAAGTAAGCGGGTTGCATGGTAAACGTTTCTATCAGGCGATTTGTACCAACTTTTAGCATTTATTGATATTGTAACTTTTTAGATTTTACAAATATTTTACCTTTCACACCGGATGTTCCAATGTCTCCTTTTTCACCTTTAAAAGGAGAAATATCGAGAAGATCATATAATGAAGTAACACGAAAAATACCTTGACAAAAGTTTAAAGATGACAATTGTTTTCATCAAGAAAAAAGTAAAACTATGATACCAAGAGGCGTTACCATATACACACAGTCTTGTATTATTGATGCAATGTTGTTCAAGAACCAATTCCTGCAAAACAACATATATTCTATAGATTTTATTTCATATAGAGACATTTCTATATATTTTTTTGGTCTATGTATGACTTCTTGAAAGAATAATTAAAGCAGAGGCGCGAAAAAGCAACAGATTGCTAGTAATGAGTATCAGATGCACACTTTTTCAACAACAACCCCTATTACAACGGGGCTGTTTTTTGGCTTTGTATATACCTGATAAAACCTACACACAGCGCCAAATGACCAGAGACCATAGAGGTTTTAAGTACATTTGATTTTTTAAAATTACATTTTAATTTTTTAACAACAGATTTCAGAGGTTCGGCGCATCATAGAGAATGCATTTAGCATCCCGGCTCATCGCTGACAGATCCTTGTGACCGCGTAGATTTCACGGTGCTAGGGAATCCGTCTGGAGCTGTATATCCGCCGTGTTCAGTACGGACGGGTGAGGGAATGTTGGCGTCGAAGGTATAAGTATACAGTATAAGGTTTAGGCGCGCTGTGGGCCGTAAGGTAAAAACGAAGGGTAGGTTTGCCGTATTCCCAAAGGTCCACCAGTATACAGTTCCAGAGAAATAAACCAATTGATGAAGGATTCCGTATTTATTATCAATCGAATTTAAAAGATGAATAATAACAAACAAACAAGCGACACAGACGGAAGTGGCCGGTATAATGCGTCAGGCCTCCGAACTGAAGATTGACAAATACGATTCAGTATATATAAGAATCTAAACAATGAGTAAAGGTGACAATTTGATGACATCAAATGAATTGAGTGAAAGATTCACGGGTATTAGGTAATTAGATTAACTCAATGAGTCTTTGATGGCCAAGACATGAAAGGCATATAATTACGCAATGTTGTTTCAAGAGATTAGCAGTTCTTGGGAGAAACATCTGTCTGATTTGTAATAACAATTAAATAAAGAGTCTGCCGAGTGTCAATGGCTAATTCACTTTGTAAACATTAAATTCTAAGAATATATGATAAAATAAATGTTGTATTTGAAAAGTAAAGTCCGAAATAAAGATAATTATAGAACAGTCAATTTTGCACTGTGATAATATTCCCCCCCCCGCTCCGGTAAAACACGTCCTCGTGTTTAAAAGGAACTGTCAACGGTAGAAGTGTCCGATCCCATAGTGTCCGTTGTAACCGTTGCTATGGTTGGGGTATAACTGGTTTCGCAAGTCACAGATTTATTTGCGGTGTTGAGATATGACTTGTTTTAAATCAAAATTTGTTTGATGTAAATCTTCGATATCTTCCATCTGATGTTGAATAGTTTGATCTTGGTGATAAATATCATCACGAAGGTCATCTATGATGTGTTCTTGCTCGGATAAAGAATATTCTAAATCGGAATTTCGAATGTTCAAGTCAGAGATGTCTTTTTCTTGGTCCTGAAAAATATGAAGTTGCTGATGATTTTTCTGGATTAGCGCTTGAATTTCTTCGGATGCCATTTTGTTTATTTCTTTAAATGCGTCCAGTTTTGTCTGTAGCTGTCATATTTCTTCTCGGGAATTCTCTTGAATCGCGTGCATTCTGAGTCTTGTCGAATTGAACTCCTTTTGTATTTCATTGAACTGTGCAATCAATCCTACAAAGTTGTCCTGTGAATCTTTAAGAGATTGTTTTGTTTGGGCAAGTTCGTGTTTGAGAACAGCCGAATAGTCCATCAAATTACGAAGGGCCGAATTTCTGACGTTGTAGAACGGAAGTTCCTTCAGATGTTGTTTTTGTTGGTAATACTCTTGGATCCTGTATTTACCACGTACCTGGTTCGATTTTGATTTCTGTGCTCTGTGAAAGGTGCAGGTTCTGGCGAAGTGTCCAGGCATGCGACATCTGAAGCAAGTGTTGTTGAACCAGGGTCTATGTTGTTTGGAATTTTGGTGAAAGGTCCAAGACATCCAAGCTGGCCGAAATCGATAAGTGTCCATCGTCGTAGGGGAACTCGCTTGCTGTTTAGGTACGGGATCTAGCTACTGCAAGGTATATGTAGCAGCCCCGGGCGTTGTAATTACCCTTAGGATTCATCCACCAATTGTGACCGCGTAGATTTCACGGTGCTAGGGAATCCGTCTGGAGCTGTATGTCCGCCGTGTGCAGTACGGACGGGGTGAGGGAATGTTGGCGTCGAAGGTATAAGTATACAGAATAAGGTTGAGGCGCGCTGTGGGCCGTAAGGTAAAAACGAAGGGTAGGTTTGCCGTATTCCCAAAGGTCCACCAGTATACAGTTCCAGAGAAATAAACCAATTGATGAAGGATTCCGTATTTATTATCAATCGAATTTAAAAGATGAATAATAACAAACAAACAAGCGACACAGACGGAAGTGGCCGGTATAATGCGTCAGGCCTCCGAACTGAAGATTGACAAATACGATTCAGTATATATAAGAATCTAAACAATGAGTAAAGGTGACAATTTGATGACATCAAATGAATTGAGTGAAAGATTCACAGGTAATTAGATTAACTCAATGAGTCTTTGATGGCCAAGACATGAAAGGCATATAATTACGCAATGTTGTTTCAAGAGATTAGCAGTTCTTGGGAGAAACATCTGTCTGATTTGTAATAACAATTAAATAAAGAGTCTGCCGAGTGTCAATGGCTAATTCACTTTGTAAACATTAAATTCTAAGAATATATGACAAAATAAATGTTGTATTTGAAAAGTAAAGTCCGAAATACAGATAATTATAGAACAGTCAATTTTGCACTGTGATATCCTCCTCACTACGGTGCAACACGATCCCATTACAATCGCTATCATTGTTGAAATATGTGTCAATCTTCACAGTTTCTAAAACGCTGACATTGACAAAGAAAATGCCAACCATCAATTTATTCTGGTTCTTGGCGGGCCTTTGCGACTGTGCATAATGTGGACTGGACAACAGTCAGAACATCACGGATCCCAATCGGGACGGTACAGCTGTAACGAAACAGCTGGAGTGTTTGTACTTCAACTCAACTGCTGGTTCTGTTCCCTGACAGGATCGCAGGATCCGAGTTCTACTACATGTATGATACGAACATAATTATAAACAATTGGTTTGTTGTATATGTTTATAAGGGTTGATTTTGTTATTTAGTGCTTTGAAAAGTGTTATAAATGATCGTATAATGTGTGTGTTATGATTATCTCTTCTATGATTATGATTACTAATAAAGGCTAATTTTTGTGGAAATGTTGTCTTGTTTCTTACTTATGTAAGTATCGTCTTATTCAACTTTTCGTTCAAGCTAAGATACCACTAAGTCCAAGAGTAGTTTCACAAACAGTTTTTATTCACGGCGTGATCGTATAATTTTACAAAATTATAAACTCAATTCGTACAGCACACGTCTCTATATGATAATGTAAGAGAAATATCTAAATTAAAATCCAAAATCAAGAAATCTCAGATTTCAAATCTGCAGGGGATTATATACCTTATGACCGACAGTTTTGATTGGCTCTGTCCACCTGTGATTTTCATAAGTGAACAGTAATGGGTAAAATTCTGAAGTTATAAGTTACTTCTATATACAGTAACAAATCTCTTAAAACTGTCCATCATAAAGTCTGGGGACGCCAGTTCTTAGTCTCTCGTGGCCTACGTGCCACATTGAAAGGTCATGTATAGAAACATACATGAGTATATGGCTTTAAAGGTTACAAATGTTGTTAAGCAGGTAATGCATGACTATTTATACAGTATCAGAGCTATCGATGCAGACACTGGAACACCAAATATGACAACCAACTTGCTTATAAACTTTAAATTTGGATATTGTTGTGCCCGCAATCTGCATCTCGTTGCATACCATCATTTAAGACTACTACAAAATATAATTTGGCTTTGCTAACAAAAGCCATTGTTATTTCACAAAGGTCATTCTATTACTCTGCATTAAATCATCGATTACGCAGTATATAGATATCAAAGCATTCATGACTGTATTTGTCATACTGTATTCAGGGAAATATTAGCCCCCAGTCTATTTTCACCCTCGTTGTCTATAAGCCAAAATTTAAGACTGGGTGAATTGCATTGGCTCAAATTATCCCTCTTTAAACAAAACTTTTTCTTGGCGAACTCAAGACGGGGCGAACTACCGGAGGGGCTGTTGCTGAGCTGAAAATTGCAGTTGCATGTTGAGCAGAGAAGATCTGTTGATTGGCAACAGGATGGAGGAAATCTTCACTTTTCTCTTGGTAAGTATACAACAGTGATTGAAGCAGGTTAACCATTACCTCCTTTGTCCAGTCAGCGTAGGCAGGCAGTACTCTGCGTTGCATTTAGTGGAGCCAGCATCTTTAGTCTGAAAGCCATGGATTCCTCACCGCTGTTTGCAATATTGTCGTCCCTCCTCTTGAATGGCTTTCTTCTTGTTCGAAACTGATGGAAGAGACTCCAGCTGCAGAGGAGAGGTAGGTTCTGTTTATGGCAGTTTCTTCAACCCGTCATTCACGTCATTCACTGATGACACGGCAGCTACCTTCTCCTTCATCTGCAAAGACAAGGAAAAACTATTGTTGAGTTGTTACAATAATTATGCTAACCACGATAAAACGTACATGTACGTCATTGAAGGAAAAATGTCATTGCTCAATCCTTATAGAATGAGCGTTATAATTGTACTTACACTGACTGTTGTTTTTTTTTTACTTTGGCGACACGTATTCTCAGTCAGGCAAATTTCTGAAGGATCCAACGGTCCCTTTCTGTCAACTCACTATAGAGTCGTCACGAGGTCTAGACTTTCTTAGGGTCTCCTCAGGTTTTTTTTTAATTACTCAGTGTTTTGCCATTACCGCAGTGAGATCTAGGCTTTCTATGCACAAGGCTGGTAAAGCGAGAGCAGATGAATCTGTACCAGGTCTTTAGGATATCCAAGTCTTTGTCCATGCCTGCTGCTTTGAACTCCAATAGAGAATCTTTTTTTTCTGAAATCTTTGTAGGCGATTCGCTTTGTGTTATAGATGAGGTCGTTCACTTCAAGCCATGATGCCATATATATTCTTCTTGCTCAACAGTCTGCTCAGTCGTAGTCTTGGCCTTTTTCTGAGGCTGATTAAAAGAAACTACTTGACTGAGAGGGCATCAAATAAGGCGAGCCATCGCGTACAGGACAAAGTGATGGCCTTGGGTTTATATCCAGTGGTGTTGGATTTTTATCCAATGGCGTTGTTTTTGAATCACGATGTGTTGCATTGCAACGATTTTAATCCAATAGCGGAGGACTAGTTATCCTCGGTTTAGTCCGATTTTTGTCCCTCTTTCTTGTCATGACAAGAAACTGATCAATGATGCTAAAAAACCTCCGTTTATATACCCATAGTGAGAACGTCGTTTGCACGCAGTCAGCGAATTGAACACGCCCTGAACTCGCGAGCATGCTGCGGGAGCGCCGTCAATTACCGAGTAGAACTCAATGGAAACGCAAAATTCCTAATTAAACGCGAGGAATTAATATCCGCTTAAATCGCGAGAAGCATCCTTCGCGGATTTTAAAATCTCGCCATTATTTTCTGAGAGTTAATAAAATATAAGGAATATGGAGATTTTCGCGATTTTATATTCTCGCGATTTGATACAAACCAGCGGGATCGCGGAATTAAGTAATCGCGTAATATAAGGAATTTACAGTAATTTGTCTAAATTTCCATGCGATCACCCGGCGATTAAAGAAATTTTACATCGTCGTGTTAACTCTGTATGAATGCAACCCGGTGTGATATTCCCTTAAACGAAGTCCCAATTTTATGACTCGATTGAAATGAAAATAATCACCTGCGCCTTAAGGAGGTCCGCCATCATCATTTCGAGGGGAGACACTTGTCTCTTTTTGGCATGATCTTTTACTGCTGATACCTCAATGAACTTTTCAATTTCCCTTTCCTATTAATAGAAATACACAGATGGACTGCATTTTTAGAAAGAAAAGTAATTGATACCAAAAAGAAATAATCCTCATACTAAATACAGACCAATTCAAATGGCTCCTCGTTTGTCCTACAATTCTTTGTCAAAAGGTCCAGCACTTCCGTTTCCTGTTTATATTCTCGACTGAGAGACTGGGACCGGAAGTAAATATACAGATTAAGGGACATAAACAGAACAGTGTGGATTAGCAGCGAGACACTGGCTAATGTCTGAACGGTGGTCGCCATTTTGTTTATACTTTTGATAAAGACATTAGGATAGAACTGACTTAGCTGTAGGTCCTTATCAAAGAGTATAGTGAAGGTATATGGAATACAATGGCAAGTCTTATCAGTGTCATTTGTAGGTCAGTGACATTTATATATCAATGATATAAAATAAGATTAATTCAGTCCGATGATTCAATCATTTACTAGTAATCAGCTCTTCAAACACATAAGATATGTTGTGGTCATATTTTAGCGAAAGACGTGATTTTAATATGAAAAAAAAATGACTCTCAGCGAAGCTCATTTTTTTCCATCTTTAATTGCATGCTTATTTTTGGATATCGTCGGTCTTATAACACACCAGGTCTTGTGGACAAAATGGAGTACCGCGCGATGGAGAAAATTCGGTAAAAAAAAATCTTTTCTCTTTGGACAAACACGATTTGAAATAAATACGAGTGGTTTAAAATTAAATCTTTTATCGATTTTTGATATGTCTCATCATCTGTAGTTTCTTATTTAAAAGGTACATGACAAGTTTCAAATCAGTTCTAAAATTAAAATTACATCACAATAAAATGTACATTAACCAGTTTGCGACAGTATGATAGATACCAATATAGGATATATCCCATTTCCCCTTCCTCATGTTTCACCGGTATTGGACTTAAAATACATCATTTATTCATGAGCCAAAAACAAACAAGGCAGCTTTGGTATACTATGAACATGTATTGACTATTCTATTACAGTTATTGCCGAGATGAAATATATTATTCTCCAATATACCACGAATGTCCTCAGTAAATCTTCAGATCAGATAAACGTATTTGTCTTGCACTGGCTTCAAACCTTAAACAAATTTTAAAACTATGTCAATTTCACGTGTTAGTTCCAGTGAAAACGATATGCATTGCCTCAAATGTTTATTTTTAAGAGATCAATGCGGCTGTTCCTAGGACCTCCCTGGCACATTTTCACTGCGTGTTTTACATAAAATATATAACGTGTAATAGTAATAATCGTATTATATTGCCCTTAAAATATTAGGAATATGAATCAAAGATATTTTACAAATAAGTAAAGAGCATTTAAAATCCAAAGAAAAATTCTGTCGTCTGCATGTGGTTCCTTCGATCGTTACACATTACTAACAAAACCATTAGGGTTACACGGAACAGCTGATAGAAGTATAAAATTACGCGTACATTTGTGTAAAATGAGATTTAAAAAAACCAGGTTTTTTTACAATTGAAAAAATTATGTTGTTTATTTGTATTTATGTCATGGACAATACCAGATATAGATTGAATATTTATAGATGGTATTTTGCAACCAAACTAAACAAAATAAGAACACACGTTATTGTCATACTTAAGCACCAAGAGGGCAAAAGGATTTCATGTCTGAATCCTTGCGTTTGCATTCAAATATACACCGCTGTAATAAAAACTACTCGCTGAGGCATACGCCATTTTTATGTAAATAGCGGGAAAATTCTAAGAGTTTGTCGTTGCTGTTTATTAGTGGATTCTCGTTATTCGGATCATAAAACATAAAAAAGGTATTGATTTTGTCTTTATTTCCATTCAATAACATGATTTAAATGCTACATCTTCTTAACTATACTATTAGACGAATTAGAAAGGTATTTGAATTATTGCTCCTTCAATATTACATTTTTGTCATATTTTAACAAAAGCTTTCAAAACTAGTAAACTGACAATTTATATATATAACCCAAACTGTGTCCAATAATTAACATATCATATTATTTTCTTTTCAGATACACACGACATACATGTATATGGAGAGGACGACAATCGATCATATATTTTGGCATTGCTTGCGGATACTCATTGAATGCCCTTATTAAAAAATCCACAAATATCAAAGTGTGTTAAAAATCGTGCATATCGGGTCACTCACTTTTTAAATCAACAGGTGGCATTTAAGATTTGATAACCAAATAGAATTAGCTCGTTGAAGCTTTTTATTACATGCTTAGCTATATATACGAAACATAACACTCTTGTAGTAGCTTTGTCATAAAACACTATGTATCATTACGCCACATGACGTCATAATTAAACATTACGTAGTTTAAGGACGGAGGCTTTTCTGGTTTTAGACTTGTCAAACGTAAATTTGATTAATTCTTCATTAAATCAAGATGAAAGGAAATGAAAATAGTATAATTTTCTTTCTTTTTTACTATCATACAACTTTGCATAGAAAAAGTAATCAATGTTTAGAATCTAAGAAGGACTATATTTTTGGCGTAATATTGGCGTAGGAAAATATCACATGTTTCGCAATTCAGAATTGCTGCAGATTAAAGAGTCTGTTTTAGCGTCTTAAAAACAGTAACATTAATGTTGGATTTTTTTTTTACTATTGTGAACTAATGATATGTTACCTAGGTTTCAGAATATGTTTTTAAAATATGATTTGCCTATCAAATTACATTTTTATAAGTTTTTTAAAACGCCCATTCTATACATTGATTTTTGCAAAAAAAACACTAAATCGGTTTTTCTCTTTTTTTAAATGGTCAATATAATAGCTTTTCTGTCAATTTATATCTTTATATAAAGTCTTCATAATACATAAAAATCAGAAATATTTAATATTGGAAGCATAAAAAAATAATCAAAATTTCTTCAAAATTTAAGAAAATTAGAGGAAATGCGGGCTAAGCAATATCAATTTTAGTTTAAATATTTATTCCAATTTAGCAGTATAAGCTGATAGACATTCTGATACTCTATCATTTCATTGACGAATAGAATCTTCAAATCTTAAACAAATGTCTTTAGAACTACAAACAGCTACATTTATTTTTATCATCCTTTATATTTAGGAAAAAGGTAGTGACCTTGACCTGACCTTTATGCGATAACAAAAAGGTCAAATTTGATTAAACTGATAGAATCATTTGGTAATATGATCCGTTTGACTGTGTCAAAATTTCATGAATTGCTTATTATAAGAAGTATGTTTGTTAATGAGAAGACTCCTTCCTTAAGTCAATTGATTGAAATTAGATAAAAAAGTTACAAATAACAGCTGAAGGTCTAAAATTGTGATTGTGAAGCATTTAACGCTGTTTTATAAACATTTATTTACCTCATTTGACATTGAGATGAATGTGTTGTGCAGCTCAGAAATACTGTAGATTCCTAATTAACCGCGAGGAATTAATATCTGCGTAAAATGGCGAAAAGCACCCTTTGCGGATTTTAAAATCTCGCTATTATTTTCTAAAAGTTAAAAACTATAAGAACTGAGGATGGAAATACCTTGATCGCGATTTTTTATTCTCGCGATTTGATCCGAAACTGCGGGAAAATCACACAAAATCACACAATATAGATACCCTCCATTTTGTGTCGCTCAATTTTTATGAAATTATTGCGTTATATGCTTCAAAATTGATTCGTAATGTAATTGACTAGTAATGACAAATGACAAAGAAAATGTAACTATATAACTTTATTATTTGAAAACAATCTTTATAAACGTACCTAACAGTCAATTTGCAAAAAGAAAGATAAAACAATAAATGATAATTTTCACCCGGTAGTAGAAGTTGTTACATCAAAATGTAATATAACTAAAAGTCAAAGATCAATGACTGAAATATGACCAACATTTTACAAACTGAAATACTGTATACAGGGTTATTTTCGCCCGTGTTATTTTCGCAATTTTAACAATTGCAAACGGTTTTGCCGCGTCTTGAATTCGCCTAGATGCAGTTGTGTTTATATAGATATTATTTGTAATTCAGAATTCGCCCTGTCTTAAATTAGCCCTTTGACAACGAGGGCGAAAGGGGCGAAAATAAACAGGGGGCGAATATTTTTCTGTATACAGTAATTTGTAAACATTTGCGAATCATTTATGAATTTTAAACGCTACCACAAGACTTCTGTTTTTGCACGTTATATTGTGATACAAAAAATATATCACTTTTGTAAGGGAATGAAAAATACATCATTTCAACATGAGCTAAATACAAACAATGAAGCTGTGGTCTGTTGTGGAGAGAGCTCGATCACAAACTACGGTCGCCGTAGTTCAACTAAAATGAGATCAAACTCACTTAATTCCGACTAAAATGAAACCGTAGTCTAACCAAGGTAGAGACTCTGGTCTGTCTCTGGTCAGGTAGTTTAAAAATGGCGGCGGCAAGCGAAACCTCTAATTTTTGCTTTCGTTAATCCGCCCAACATGCAATATGTTAAATTTGAGCGCACACACATGATTTGTACAGGGTGTAGTCCTTTTTTTTCACGAACAATAAAATCATTAGTAGAAATTAACAACTTTGTCATTAATTTAGCCAGACTTCGAAAAATATGCGTTCGAATGCAGACAAGCGCACCATACGTTTTCCTCACTACATTGTTATTACTCTAGTTAATGATCGAACTCGCCAGTAGAAATGCTGATGCATAATTTCGAGGTATTTTTCCGAGCCTGTGGGAAAGGCCCGAGATGTTGCGATTGCTACGTTGAGACAAATACTGTATATTAAGTTATTATCGCCCGTGTATTTTTCGCTCCTCCTTTCTTGCAAACAGTTTCGCTACGTCTTGAATTTGCCCAGACACCGTTGTGTTTACGAAGAGATACATTTGAGTCATTGGTATTCACACAGGCCTAAAATTTGTACGCAGACATGTTTCTCCCATAATTCTCTGTCAGAAGATCCAGCTATTCCGTTTTCTGTTTATATTCTCGACTAAGAGACTGGGACCGGAAGTAAAGAATAAGATTGAGGGACATAAACATAAGCAGTCTAGATGAGCGAGACGCTCGCTAAAGTCTAAACGGTGGTCGCCTGGATAGAACTGACAGGGTTCTAAGTTCTTATCAAATAGTTCAGACTGAAGTCAAGGCATATGGGAGACACTGGCAGGTCTTATCAGTGCAGACACGTAGCATCAGGGGGAGGGGCAGAAGACGTCATGACTGAAAGTTGAATGTCGCGTAAATTTGATCGGAAAGCATATAAAATAGTTTCAACATTTAAGTAATCTAAGATCCCTAATAAAATATTTTTGTGTGATTTATTGAGAATTGATCAAAAGAATACATGGAGATATTCGTTTTATCAATTGCATCGTATTCGCCCTTTGGTATGCAAATTTGCTTTTATTTCTCGGTCAGGCTTCCCTGTCTCGTTGTTTATGATTTAAAAAATCCAACTAGAAAAACACAACTTCATATACTGAACTTCAAATTTTACATGTATCGCTAGTTTGATGAATGCTTAAATTAAAAAGAATCTCGCGTTATGTGTTGTTTTGATGCAACATAACGTTTTCCATGCGAAATGAAAAAAACTTGAGAAGATTTATAAAAACTTTTAAAGAGTTATTCATTATTGAATAACAATTTAATTGAGGAAAATATAGGATTCTAGCAGTGATTTTGATAAAACTGAGATGTTTTGCCTTCATTTGATATGTTTATTATTTTGTGGAAACCGCGGGTTAGTTTTGTTCTCATTTTATATTAAGCTATTTATAGATGTCACGTGATAATGCACCGATGTGGCAGTAATGTACTATCTGATTTTATTACATTGATATTTATTACAAAGGATGATACTAAGTTTTTAATCTGCAAACATTCTTATCTTAGTAAAAGACGTGATGTTTACAAGAAAGAAAAGTGAAACTCGGCGAAGCTTAATTTTTCCATCCTTAATTGCATGAAGCATTTATTTTTCGGATATCGTTAGTCCTATTTCACACCAGATTTTGCAGACAAAATAGAATACCGCACGATGGCAAAAATTTGGTTAAAAATCTTCTCCATTTTTGACGAACACGATTTGAAAAAAAGAGTGGTTTACAATTAATGCACTAATCGATTTTTGATCTGTAGTTTCTCATTATAAAGCTACATGGCAAACCAATTTAAAAAAAACAACAAAATAAAAGGTATATTGATACAGTTTGCAACGTAAATTCAGAGCCCAATATAGGCCATAGCACATTTCCTCTTTATCCGGTTTCACCAGTATTGGACTTAAAATACATCATTTATTCATGAGCCAAAAACAAACAACAAGGCAGCTGTGACATACTATGTATGTGTATTGTCCATTTTTGAAGCTGATGGTTTGATTCGATGTAAGGTAATAGATATGATAATGAAAAAGATACCTTGTTTTTAAAGAATATAATACATGTAGCAGTATAAAATTAAAAATAATTGAGTCTATTTGAATTTTTGTCATGGACGTTACCATATATAGACTGAATTTTTATAGATCGTAATTTATAACTAAATTAAACAAAAGAACACACGATTTTGTCATACTAAAGCAACAAAAAAGCAAAATGGGTTTCATGTCTAAATCCGTGCGTTTGAAATCAAATATCACCGATGTAATAGAAACTAGGCGCTGAGGCATACGCCCCTTTTATGTAAATAGCGAGGACATCCTAAGAATTTGCAGTTGCTGTATATTCTAATAAAGTTACGGTAAGGTTATTTTTCCTTATTCTAATGTTTCATTTTCCTTTGCGATAATAATTTGCGATTGACTGTTGAAATATCCTTCTCAATGCAGAAAGTTATTTTTTTCAATTATTTTGAATTATTTTTTATGTAAAAGGGTTAGTATAAATTTATTTGTTGAGTTTTATGATGATAAATTTTCGTATGATTCTAAATAGACTTTTGTGTGCCCTTTCATACGGTTTTTTGAAATTATGTTTCTAAAGCACAATTATTATTTGTTTGTATCTTAAAGATAATTTTAGAGTATCTTCAAAGAAACAATCATCCCTCATAAGATGCGTTAACTTAATACCAGCATGGGAACACGCTTAAAGTCGACTTCTTGTTCGCATGCTACAAAATCTTGCGACGTGACGATACATAATAAAAATATTGGGGTGTTAAATGTTCCCATGTTTATGAAACATAAAACTAAAAATATTTTAAATGAATTGCTTAATAACGTTGAGACAGCAGTTTGCAGTCCCAGGTATGAAATAAAAATTTGAATAGACGTCTTAAGAGCTGCAATGCCTGCCAAATTAAAAAAAAACCCTGCAATTTTCGGCACACAAAATAATATATTTGATCTACAGATCTGCAGCTAGCATTGTTACAACACATTTTGAAAAATTACGCAATTTGGAAACTTTTATTCGAAGTGTGTTAATTTTGGGAACCAAGTCAGCGCACTTGATCGTCGATATTTACGCACGAAAAAAATTGTTCAGGGTTTAAAGGGACTTGGACACGATTTGAGATCAAAAATTTTATTTTTATTTTTTATGTATAAAATGGTTTACTGGTGCATTTTAAATGATTGGCCAAAATATTGAATGTTAATGTCAAGGTAAAAGCGAGATACAGAGGTAAGAATTGATAGTTATGTAAACAAAGCTCGAGTCTTATAGTTGTTTACAAAAAATGTAATGTAGAGAATTACCATTTCTTAGACAAAATGACATGTAAAAAACAATTTAAACTAATTCAATATCTTCATATATACTATTATCAACAAAAGAAAGATACATTTGATTGAAACTTACACCAATACAACGCATATGTATAAAATGACAATATTCGAGCTTTGTTTACAAAACAAAGAATTATGAACGCTGTATCTTGCTTATAACTTGATATTTGACTTTCAAATTTTGACAGAGCATTATAAACTTCTATATTTATCAGTATAAACAGTGAAAATAGAAAAATATAACTTGAAAATTTTAAGTCAAATCGTGTCCAAGTCCCTGATAATGTTATAAACAATATTCGATTGTTTTAACCATGTTAAGCTCAATAGGATATATCATCATAATAGGACAAATCATCATAGTATCAACAAGTTAGAAATTCAATTCTAGAAATTGTGATTTATACATATTTTTTCAAAGTGCGTTAAGTGTCCCGATGCTTAAAAAGTTGATGAACCTTCAGTGCACAATTTTGAAAAAAAAATCAAAGTGGGCCAACTTGGCCCCAAATTTACCGCACTTCGAAAAACAATTTCAAAATGCGTTGATTTGCTCCAAAATTGAATGCACTTTGAAATATTTTTTCAAAGTGCGAAATTTGTCCAAAGTGCGTTGCCACAAAGTATTGATAGCGACACATGGTACCGATGTATCATGATCATTTAGAATTTTGAAGCTGATTACCGATGGTCATAAGAATTCAACTTTTTGAAAATAAATTTTACCTATCTGCTATTCATTGCAAAATGTTTATAGTCAAGAGCATAGACGAAAAACTAAAATAAAATTATAGGGCACGCTGAGATCAATCTTGGGTTCAATGCATTTGCGTTGAATATGCTGTAAGGGGTAAAAGGCGGCTAAGGCACCAGGTAGATAAATATATATATATTTTTTTATATTTTAGATGAAGTTCGTACTCTTGATTCTTATATCATTTGTCTTAATGAACGTTGCAGACTCCCTTCCAATGCCACAAGTACGTATGTTAATATCTCTGTAAAATATTATCATTTTTTGTTCAGACAGGGCTACTAGTAAGTATTTATCTGTACTTTTGACTAACATTATCTGGTTCCTTATGCTTCAATTTCTTAAAATACTATAAAACATCAGAACAGAAAAATACAGCAGATACACATACACTTTTTTGTCTTTTAAAAGTCCCTAGCATTTTGTTATAGCCTCTATGTTCAAATCACGTACTATTTAAAGCAACGTTTGTTATAAAAATACAAAGGGCGTTCAATTTGGAAATAAATCAACATGCTTTTTGCCATAGTCTTTTTGAAAAAAAACCCTATTTATAAAGAAATTAAAATTTAATTAGATGATTTGATCGTATAGTAGTTAATTGTCGAATACCTTATCAATAAATTGTCGGTATGCTTATGCAAAGGCTTTAAGCTTCCAGGCTTTATCCAAAAAAAATTTGAAAACAATTTAGTCTTTCGTTGAAAACGGATTACATTTATAGATAAGACCTTTTATGTAGCGATTTGCACTTTCAATTGTTTCAACACTGGTTCTGTGCAGTCAGCATTCATTATTACAATGTACTACGTTTTGCACTTAAAGAAGCTTGATAATCATTTATCAGAAAATGAAATAATTATATATTTACTATATATTATATAAAAGAGGAAACTACCAGATGGTTGTAAGAAGAAAAAGGATTGTACAATCGACCCATTGTCGGATGTTGATCAAGAGGACTTCGTAAGGTATATACCGTATATATCCGTTTTTTTCTCGTTACAAAAAAATTGCCAAAATTGAGAAAGTTTTTTACGCTTTTTTTATGTGCGTCAGCCATTTTTGCAATTTAAAATGTTTCTTAAAAAACGATAAGGATATAATTTCTGCGAATCCAATAATTTTCGATTTAAAAGCGATCGCGAAAATTAGATAATCACGAAATTTACCGTACATTATTAATCATGCACGACAACCATCATCGTGTTGAATAGGAATATGTAGCTTTTTGGTCGAATAAAGAACCATTAGTGTTCATTTTTAAAAAAAATAGATTATAAAATTCATTATTTTGAACTTTTCAAAATATTTTTGATAAATTGTTATTTTTAAAGTACCACTTATGATTAGTAAATGAGTATAAATCATTTGGTTTGTTCGTAACAGGTGCAAAACAGAATGCTTTAATGATAGTTAGTGAACAAGGTTTAGATATGTGTTTAAATGACGTTATTTCTTGTTTGATTTTAAAAGCTAGGCAAACTCTTTTAGAGGATGGTTGATAAATGATAAATGAAATTTAGTGACAACAACAACCAATTGTTAGAAAATAAATAAATAAATAATTTTTTTAATTTCATTTGAATGAGTTGCAATTATATTTTTTTATCTTTCAAAAAAATTATTGGAGTCTGGTGGTTCGGATAATAAAACATAAACTATTTATTTTATCTTTATTTCAATAAAAGATTAATATGCTACACTTTTTTTTTTTCAAAACTAAATTTATTTATTAGATGAATAAGACATGTATTTGAATTTGCTATTCAATATTACATATTTGTTATATTAAAACAAAACCTCCCAAAACTAGCTAGTAATCTTACAATTTATGTAACCTACACTGTGTCCAATAATATGCATTTGAATAGCTCTTTCAATATTACATATTCGCCATGTTAGATCAAAAGCTCCCAAAACTAGTAAAAGTACAATTTATGTAACTCACATCGTGTCCAATAACTAGCATCTGTTTTTTTTCAGAAACAAAAGACGACAACGACAATGAGATAACGACACTTATCGTAATTATGCATGTACTTGTTTTACGATTCAAAATTAAAAATTGCGCAAACAGGGTCGGTCAATTTTAGATCAACAAAAGACATTTAAGATTTGTTAAGCAACTAGAAATAGCTTTATAATGTTTTTTAAATACATTTTAAGCTCTATATTTACATTTGCATCAAGGTAAAATCTTTGACTGAAAGCAGACTATAACTGCTATCACAACACAAATCACACCTATTGTTCTATACCCAATTATCAAATGTGTGCAAAACGGGAACACACCCGTTAAATGAAGGTGAGAAGGTAAAATGAATAACGTGCGTTGGTGCGTTATGATAATTTGTCCGCTCAACTGGCGGCAGTTATTGAGACGACGACGTCAAAAAATAAATTATTCAGTGCTTATATTTTAAATTCCCTTACAGATGAAGTCAATTATTTACTTCAATAAATCAATAAAAATTGCAGTTCACTGAGGTAGTAAATTAGTAACAGCAAGAACAGTTATATCATAAAACCGTTTAAACTGGTTATCACATTTACTGTTGAGATCATTGAGCAGGAAAATATAATCCATAAAAAATACCTTTTTGTTTTTGGTGTTTTGACACTATGAATGAAATATATTTTGAAACCGATAACATAGAAATCACTGTTTCGGAACATGAAAATCAATACGAAGTGATTAGTTGTTGCATTTAGAGGCATTTGAAGATCACAGAATTTAATGGAAAACGCAGTAGAGTTTGAATAAATATAACATGTCGGTAATTTTAGCAATTCTGAAGTTTGCCTTATTCAAACGTAAATATAAGTAATTTACAGCAATGTTCAAAATTTCATAGGGTGTAAACTTGGTTAGTAGGTGATCAAATCTTCTGAGAAACCCTTCGGGCATCACAGGATTTGATCACATGACCAACCACGTTCATATCCCGATGAACTTTTTATATTGCTGTTTATTTTTTAAATGTACGAAATTCACCAATCCTTTTATGACTTTTTAATATCACACTGCATTATTATGCAACATGACGTCATAATTAAACACAACGTAGCGTAAGTCGATGAATTGACTTAGATTGAAATACTAACAAAAATACAATTGAGAAGTCTAGAGTTATAATTGTCAACTATTTCACGTTTTTTGGATGCAATTTTTCGTTCATAATTTTAATAAAAATGTATTAAAAAACGGAACAAAATGTTTGTTTAGCGTGGAACCTTTTTGAGTAAAACTGTTGGCGGCTTGTTGTGAATGTGTTGTATGTCTAAAAAATATGATGTTTCTGAATTAAATCAAAATTTTTAAAAAGTGATAAATTCAATATATGCAATCTTTCATGATTTGCAATGGTATACGATTTTTATCCAACCCATTGTGTTTTCTACTCCCGAGCTAAAATCAAATTATATGCTTTTCATTAAACCAGCATCGCTGAATCAGCCAGCATTGCCTTCTTTTAAGGACACCCGAGACGTTCCTTAATTTTATTTGATTTATTACCCCAGATACCTAATGAATAACATGAAAACCAAGTTATCTGAGAATAGTTTATTTGGCGTTCTGGCTGCGGTGAAATTATGGGGGCTACCGCAGGGCCGCCCCCAACAAAAGCAACAAGCAAAAAGCAAAGCAACACACATTAAGCAAACATGATGTAATCAATACGCAACTATGACGTAATTATGACGTCATCAGCAAGCAAATATGACGTTATCAATTATCAATAAGCAAATATGACGTAAATATGACGTAATCATGCACTTGGTAAACACAAGTGCATTAACGTTCTAATAAATATTTTAACCTTACTTAAGCCATATATATGATATAAGCAACCTTGAATGACAAGTAAATGGACAAAAATTTTCACATGTGCATATCCATCATTATGGATTTGAATTAGGATCAACTGTCCAATATGACGTCATGAGCGTAGAATATGTGTCAACTCTTCCATTTGTGTTGAGGTGCGGTCGAAATACGCCATATGGATTTTTTCACCGCAACGTTATCCAGTGTAGCCGTTTTGATGAACCAGTGCACAGCTGCAATATAATAAAAGGAAAACCACAGCATTATACGCTCTAAAAGATTCACATGAACATAAAATCTTGTAATATGTAATTAAGTAAATCATGCCAAGTAAGAACAAAGACCATGTGCATTCTAACAAGTATGGGTAGTGGGTGGGTGGGATAAAAAAGCAAGATTATGTTAAAAATTATTTAGCAAATTTACTACGTCTTACCTAATCCACGATTGTTTCAGAAAGGGGATTATTCTAGAAGGGAAGTAACTAATAAAAAGACACCCGTTAAAACCCAACCCGATCGTACTCAAAATTTCTGGCTAATAGTTACTGAGATAAATGCGCATATCTGAGACAAGCTCCAATATGCGATATTATTCTTTTTTTTTTTTATTAACATTTAAAGTCATAAAGTTTAAAGGAACGAAAACAAATTTCCTACCGAGATTTATGATGGGGATTTTTTTTTTTTTTTTTTTTTACATCTTTCTACATTTGAAAGTACTCGGGATATCTCGCTCAATTTTTCAACGTTATCATTCAGGCTTATTTGATGGCTGATGCAATGAAAAATCTTCCTAGACCTTCTACCGTTAAACGACTTAGCCTCAAAGTAAAACACAAATATGATATTATTTTTATCGACTTATGTGATGTAAATCATCTTCTTTTTTTTTTATCTATTTCAGGGTTAGTGTTAAAAAATCATCGGTTATTCTCAAAACGTAATCCTTAATCAAAACATACAATTAAGAATTGTTATTTTATATATTTTTTTCAGAAACCTTAGAAAAACCAGAATATAAACGAAGGTTCAAAATTGATCTTCGCGGATTTCAAGTCATTCAGTAAAAGAATTCAAATAATATTATAAATATAATATAAAATACAGTTTAATGTTTGATCTATGTTTGTCTACTCTTGGTTATGTGGATTATTTTACATATGGATATGTTAATGGGGTGTGCTCGTTCATGTTGGCGAATGAAATAAAATTAAAAAAGTCTTATTTGAAAAAAGACTTCTGCAACAAAACTTGATACATCTCTAGACGCCTCTACAGTCTTATATTACATAAAAGAGATTTACTTTTGTTTTGGATGATGTATACGAATTTAAATAATATTGTAAACAAATTTCTAGAAAATTTTCGTTCAAGTTGAGCCCTAGCAAAAAAAAATTTAACATATACTCTTAAAATAAGAAAAATTAGGGCTTTTTGGACATAACTGATGAAATGACGATAAACAGGTCGATATCTAAGACAAATATACGTATGAATGTTTAAACAGTACCAGTATTTTAACAATACCTAATGTAACAGCTACTGTAAATCAATAAAAGCTGACTCGTCTTCTAATACACAAATTACAAATTACTAATTAAAAACTAATTATGATGGCAAGATCATGGTTAGAATACTGTAAATTCCTAATTAAACGCGAGGAATTAATATTCGCGTAAAATCGCGAGAAGCATCCTTCGCGGATTTTAAAATCTCGCCATTATTTTCTGAGAGTTGAAAACTATAAGAAATAAGGAGAAAAGTTCAACGTTCGCGATTTTATATTCTCGCGATTTGGTAGAAACCAGCGGGATCGCGGAATTAAGTACTCGCGTAATATAAGGAATTTACAGTAGATAACATGCCTTTATTCATATGATTTAAGCTTATAGTCTGTACTTTTAGGGTCAACAGTGTAATAAGTGTGCTGCAGTATAGCTGTTCCGAAACTCGCAATATAAATGCATGCGGAAGACCAAACATTCAGGTAGCTGCCACTAGATAAATTATATGGCAGCCGCCAGATAGTCATATGGTGCCCACAGAAACTTATCTGATGTCCGCCAAATAAAAAAAATGGCATGCCTCAGATATTATTTTTTATCTTGCACCAGTGGGCTTCCGTATCAATGTCCTTTAATCATAGAATTATTTTACCCCTTTTTATTGCTCTGTTAACCCTTAGTACGTAAGGTTTCATCAACAATAGCTGTCAACAGAAAGCTGCTTACATGTATCTTTTCGATTTTATATAACACCAAGTATACCTGATTTATCAACATTCTTGAAAGATTTTCATTCTGAACATTTTGATTAATTTTTACTGCGCAGTCATTTGAGTACATGAGCTCTTGAAAAAAAAGTACATTTCATTCAAACATTATAAAAATCTATGTAGATACATGTATACTCTTAATTTAAAAAAATGTCCCTCGTTCCTTTTTTTAAACCGAACACTGATTGTTAGGTGTGTAATTTATTTTAAAAAATCTTGCTGAGTATTTTCTATTTAATAACATCACTACTTCTTGTTCATCAATATCTTTAACGATTTTGATTTTAAATTATCCTCTACAGCTTTTTGGAAAGACAGTTTTAATGGAGTTTAACAATAAGTTTGGTTAAGTTTGTTGATAAAGTGTTTAAAATAGATATAACAAGTAATTAAAGTAAGAGTGTTTGTTTACAATGTTATGTAATTCAACAGCAGAAAACAATGGTCCCCTTTTAATGTTTACCTTGCTTTAGTTATAATATCTGAGAGAAATATTTAAGATTGTTTTTACATCCATCTTATCTTTCATTCTGAAAAATTCACACGAACATGACAAAAGTAAAAAAAAAAAGAAGAAGAAAATGCTGCTTTGTTACAGAAAACGTCAATGAACTTGAGACATTTAAACATCAAAGAGTCTAGAAATGTCTAGTTTCGAGTACCTTATAAATAGAACGTTTTCATAACTTGAAAAACCGAACCTATATTGAACTTTTACTCATACAACTATAAAAAGCTGCTTCAAAGTTCTTCAAAGAACTGCACTTAAAGCATATTAAACGCTGCAATACTCATATTAAAAACATTTCTTTATGCGTGGTTCATTAGAGATACGGAGATGTTACTTACGATATATGTAGCTTTATTTCTGGTTGTGCATATTATTCACAACGAAGCTACAGTCGTCAATGACGTTTTTGCTGTTCGAACAAATGATTATCCGAAATCTACGTGTCACAGAATTTCTAATATAAGAAGTAAGGGCCAATGTCTAGGAACATGCATAATCTCGGTGGATCGCAATGTCATGATCAGCCACGATGAATCTACAAACACCTGTATGTGTTGCAATGACATCACAGGAAGTAACATAATTGGTTCAAATTGGAAATCTTATGTCCCACGTAAGTATTTCCTTTTTTTTGGTCAAAAAAGGTTTAGACTCAGATTTCAATGCTGTTTTCATTGGGCAATTTTCTAGCGATTCAAAAATAATGTATCATAATAAGGTTAAAAAATTATATTCTGCTAAAAGTGGTGATATATTAGCTTGGTGTTTTGAAGTGCCCTGTGCTGAAGGTTATGCGACGTTTAAGTTGATGTCATACGAAATATGTATGAAGTATATCCCAGAGCCAGTCTCGTATTCAACAGCCCAGGCGAACTGTCAAGCTGAAGGTGCCGATCTCATAAAGATTGATTCCCAGGAAAAGTACAACATATTCAAGGATTATCATGGTATGTTTAGATTATGTTACTATATTTTAATTAGCTTGAATTGAAGGTGATGTGATAACTTTACGAAAACAAAATCTTTAGTGATAGACAATATTCGGTTTGATAAAGTTGTAGCATTTATCAAAAGAATATAATGTTTTGCTTCTAATTTTATATATAGACAAGATTGTTTTTGATATCATTAAATCAACTTCAGATTTACATTTACTCAGGGATTCAGTTTTTTTTAACATTCTTTTAAACGTTCAACATCTTAAGTAAAAAACTGTTCTAACAGACAAAATAACAATGCTTTTCGTAATTATAGTTTTCTTATTCATATGTTCATTTTTCTGAAATATGCAACGACAAAGGTAAATTTATTTTAAATAAAAAATGACTTAAATTTTCATTGCATTTTTTGCTTGAATATTTTTAAGGCAATTTATTCCCAAAGAATTAGTTTAAATGATATTTCATGTACTATTTTGCACATTTGGTGTTGGTAAAATAACGATGACATTTTGGATAGCTATGTGATGCGCAAAAACATTGATGATTTTATTTCATTTCCCATGTAATTTCACCCCAACAGAATGCCGACAATATACTGTAAACTTATGACATTTGGCTGTGTATTCTGTTTACCGTTCTTGGCGGAAGGCGGCTTCCGCTAAAATGAAGTACATTGTTAAATGCCATGAATATATACACTAGAATAGTTACATTCAGGAATACACTAATTCAAATCCACGTGAACTTGTTCAAAAACTATTTGAAGCCAAATATTGTGGAAGCTAAATATAATACGTTTACAGTAGGTAAACATAATATTTGGTGTAGAATTCCTTTTAGAAAGGTTTTCTAACTACGAATGAAGCTCATAAAAAATAAGTCAAATTACAAAAAACGATAGATGACAATTTGAATTAAATAAAAATCTAACTTTGGCGTTAAATTGATTTTTGCAAAACACGTTTTTATTGTTAACCACCCCTCAAATGTTATAATCAGTGATAACTAAAAAAAATGACTGTAAAATTTTAGAGATGTTTACCAAACATTCAGTTACTACTAGCAAGAAAAGTAGATATTAATCTTAGCTGTTCAAAAGTGAATTTTAGCACTACTATAGTAAAAATAATTTCTTATTTTAAAAAAAAAAACCATTATATTTAAAACAACATTACACCACCACAACAATTTTTCCCTTCACAAAATAATGTTGAAAAAAAAATGTATTTTTCATTTAAAAAAAGCGTGACAAGATAGGGAAAACACTACGTTAATTGTAAAAAAAAGTTATTCAAAGGTTTCGCCATTTTTAACAGACATAAATTATTAGTTATGAAGAAATCAAAACAATGTTTCATAATTCAATATCGAAGTAACAGTAAGTCACATATGCTTCTCTGCTATCTAGTCCGTTTTATATTTACAGAGTACCATACAAATGATACCGTTAAAAAAAAACAATTTTAAATCATGTCAACTTTAGTACCAATCGCCAGTTATGATCTTATTCAATGATAATGACCATTATTTTGATAAATTAAATTTAGTTCCAATTGCCAACAATGAAATACTCCAAGTCTGGGTTCAAGGGGAAAAGGTTGGAGGTCAGTGGCAGTTTGATGACGGAACTCAAATACCTGGCTTCTGCCCCATCGGTATGACTAACGAAGCGGACGAAATACGTCTCCGGGCACGGGGTACTACATTGTTCGAGTGATTAGACGAACATTATAACAAGGGACATCATTATTCCTGCGAATACCGTCGTCTGTTATACTTCAATAATTGATATGAGATCAATAAACGAAATTCTGCAATAATTTTATGATATGTTGATGTCACTGAAAAATTAAGGCTAAGTACCGCCATACTCGAATGTGTCTGTCTGTTATATAGATACATTTGTTTAATGTAAAAGTGCTGCTTGTTTGGTTTGCATATTTATTGTAGATTGAAATATTATACATCAATTTTTCCGTATATCATATTTTGCTTGATGAGCATATAAACATGCAAAAATATATCATATTACTCTAATAAGCGTTCATTACCAAAAACGAAGATTTCTCTTTTGAAATGATTATTGAAGCATACTGGGTTAAAGGACAGGATTAGGTAAAGATAAAAGTCTACCAGGATTTTACATTACAAACGAGTTGAAAATACGTATATAAATTTGTCTAAAAGAATTCCCAGTACGGACATTCGAGTCTTTAAAAATGAAATAATGAGATATCTCTTGCAATTAAAATGATTTGATTTACTGTTGAAAATTTATTCGGTTTACAAGAGCCATAGTTAAATCCGCATTTTTTCCCCACTAAATTCGTATGTTTTATCTATGAAAATCTGTTCATTTGAAATAAAATAAACACATTCGGGAATACAACAACTGTCCCAGGATCTTTAATGGTATTGGTATGCCATCATATAAGCTAAAATACAGAGATTCATTAATCTCAAATTAAAACACAATACACAAACTATGATCTAAAAATATATATACATTTGCATGATCATTAAAAAACCCATCGAATTTGAAAATTTTCATTGAATACATATAAAAGTACGTTTACCTAGCAAAATATAGATTTTCTTTTCACGGTTAACATAACAAAAATTGCATTGTTTGATAATTTTACTGCTACCGCTGATGATGAAATTTTATGCAATGCTAGCTACCTTAATATTACTTCAAATCAACAAAGAAAAAAATTAATCGGTTAATATAAAACTCAGCCATTTTGTAAACGTTTCTTCATGAAAGGACTATGTGCGGTTTTTTGCATTTTTTGCCCCCAAAATCAAAGTTTTAGAAAGAGCTTTAAAAATAAGGTGAAAGATAGTTAAAATTATATTAGAGAAACAGGTGTAAAAGGTTATCACAAAAGTGACGTCATAATGTAGAAATGACGTCATGAAGATTGCATTAATTTGATAAATTGATGTTTTGTAGCGAAATATGGGTGTTTTCCGATGGTTTTTCGACTGGAAAACATCGAGCGCATGCTTGCTCAAGTACCATATTTTAGTATAATGTGTTTAACAATCTGAAGAAAAATGTATGTTAAAATCGTACTTGAGCAGACCTGCGCTCTATACTTTTGAATGCATAATATAGAGCCAAAATGAGAATATTTTCATTTGATTGCAAATTTGCGGGAATTTGGCCATTTAGGTGACGTCATAGATACACAGCGAATGAGCAATGATGACTAAAATCATTATTAAATTTAAAGGCATCCGTTATACAATGATTTGTGAAGATTTTATTTTTATACGATACTATTTAAAAATTGGTTGAAATCGGGGGCAGATATTTGACCATACCGCACATAGTCCTTTAACATGATGTGATCATAATTGTCTGAAAACGTCCTTTGTTGCATGACAATTTATAACAAAATGCTTTCTAAAAGCAATTTGTTATCTTCTTGCTTTTAAATCGCATTAGCCTAAGGATTTGATTCATGATCTATTTGAAATAATATTAGTGACAAGTAAACCCATCCAATGCTGACGCAATAAATTCATAATCCGATAAAGCCAGCAAATAATTTTTTGGTTTGCGTTGATAAAACACAAATAATTAAGCTTATTTGAATACATTTTTTTTTCTATTTTTTTATTCGATAAGGTCTTTTTTTCACAATTTTCATTTATTTTTGTTGTGTTCAATTTTTTTGACATTGCAACAAATGTTGATCTTATATTAAGTATGCTAAATTTACATTAATTTAATCTCACAAAATTATCAACACATAATTCTAATGCTCACCAATGCAAATCAAGCATGTACCCAGCGCTATAATTTGGTATACAAATATATAATTGAAATTGATTCTTCTGAAATATTTTTTTCAGAATTGCAAGATAAATTCTTTTATCCAATTTTTTTTAGATCATTTACCTTTTAGTATGAAAAGTAGATAAAACTCAATTAAATATTTGTTCGTAAAGCCCCCTATATAAAAAAAGTGTTAGGAGGCAGTAGTCGACGTTAAACAGCATGTTATTTGTGCGTCTTTAGGTAGCAAGAGACAGCTTCGGATAAAGTACCCATATCAATATTTTTGTAAAATCAAGAGTTGCTGTTCTAGAAGGCATTTGAGTGTTTTTAAAATTCATGAAATGATTTTAATGATTATCATTAGTTAGAGGGATGTCACCTGTTGAGTTTGATATGCATTATTTAGTCCCCATATGTTAGGTGCATAAAAATCAGAAGTAAAATTCGAAACCTGCGGATATAACTGTTGTGTTGACTTAACACAGTGAAATTGGAAATTACAGATGGGAGGTAAAATAACACGAAAAGTAGTTAGTTTCTGACATGTGATGTGCAACAGTCACGCGGTACGGAATGTCAACCCTTTTTTCAGGGAATCACCTGAGGGAGGTCTAAAAAGCTGAAAAATCATGAAAAATTTGCAAAATATGAAAGAGTTCATTAAATTAATTTTTTTAACAATAATTTTTTTTATAATTCTAACAGGTTTTGTTTTAAATTTTTATTTTTTTTTTCAAATCGGTGCAACATACGTGTGCTTTGGTTTTTGATATATCCTGAATAAGTTATCAATATTTATGTAACACACAAATCAATGGTTAATAACATGCTAAATTAAGTTAATTATAAAATGAATGTAGACAAATAACATTATAGAATTGTTGATATACAAAATTCTTTGTAACATTATAACATACTTTTGTCTACAGTCTCTTGTCTTCGTAGCTTACACTTGTTATAGAGGAAAATTATAATGGTTACTGCTGGGACGCATACTGAGCTTAATGTACAATTTTTACGGTTACTTGCTGAAAAACAATATCTATTTTGACGACGTGTTCTTTTCTACGAATGTGATATATAAGCGTTTGACTTTGATTTTTAAACCTTGAATCATAATTTGGTTACGAAAAATCTAAAAATTGTATGTGGTCAAATGATTATTATCGGTTTTAATTTATCATGTATTACTTAACACTAAACTAGAGACTGGCGATTCTACCAAAATAAAAGGCCTAAGCCAAAAGTTGTCAATACATTACAATAGTGGCTCCTTATGATACAAGTATTTTATTGTGTGGTGTATATTATTATTATCTTTTTGTGTGTTAGGATTTTATAAATATGTTCTTGCATGATTTTAATTCTCTTTTTCTCGTTGTAGATATATATGTACGAGCCACCTGAATCACAGCGAAGATCCGCATAAATTCAAAAGTATATTGAATGTTTTTAATCTTGAGGACAATATTTATTGTTATTTGGGGGAATTTATCATAACGGAAATTCTATAGAAATTGGTTAAAGTACATGCGTTAAATAGATAGCGTATGTTTATTTATGTTCATGGAGAAATGTGTTATTAAGTCCAGTGATGAGCCTGTCGACACCGGTTAGAAATCTAAATAAAACGCTACTACTGACCACGGTGCGTCAGATCATTAGTATGCACTTGATCGCATTTACTTATTAGGAGGAGAATGTTGTAGCGTAGGGTCCGTGCGAATAAAATGGGGGTGCGGGAAACACAGCTCTCCAGTAGTCATCTGGAAGCTGTCTTTCTGCCTCCTCTTTTATACAGGTAAGATAAATTATAACGCTTGCGCGCATTCTCAAAAGTACGGTTAACAGATTCAGGGGGTTCAACTAATATTTTTTTCCAGAGGTTTCTGTAATAAATATTAATGTTGATCAATTTCATTGTAATTAATATTGATATTTCTTGTTAAAATGTCATATTAAATTAATAAAAGAGTAGTCATCTGGAAGCTGTCTTTCTGCCTCCTCTTTTTTACAGACTGGGACACGGGCTACTCCCCATGTAGAGGAGGAGACATTCCGGAAACACCTTGGCTAGGGCACCCGCCAAGTGTGGGGATGTTTGAACAAAGATCTCGAGGATCTTAATAACACTCCATATAACCCCAAGTAGACTTTCATAAAATAGACTGGAGGCATTATGATATAGGGGTGGACATTAGGATATTCTCATAAAAACCAGTTTGTAGAAAATTTTAAAAGCTTTTGATCTATAATGTTCTTTAGAAATTGGTGATTGGCATTATAAAGAGTGAATTAAAGGTACTTCTGGTGAATGGGAACTATGAATATTCTAGATAAGGAGTTTAAAAGGGTGTGTGACCGGTCAGCAGAGGGTGCTCATTCCTCAATGGCATCTGATCCTACCTCTATCTTTTTAGAGGCCCGTGTTGCCCTGCTTTGAATTTGTATTTCGTTTAATGGATTTTTGAGATGGATGACAGTTTGTTATTGTATTTTTTTCATTGTATTAAAAAAATTGTCCCGTGTCACCTTAACAACTCATCAAACTTTATCTTAGTTATCTTTAAATGTAAATACAGGCGCTTGTTAGAATTTTTTTTCTTAAAGGGACATGGTCACGAATTTGGACAAATTTTATTTTTCCGTTTTGACTGTTTACAATTTTGTTAATGCACTTCTAATAGCCACCCAAAATTTGAGCGTCAGTCGTTGAGATGTAAGCGGTATACAAAACTTACACTTCTTTGTTATGTAAACAAACTCAGGTTATATTTTTGATTACATTATGTGATTTGGAAAGAAAACTTAAGTTTTAGACTTGAAATGAATGTGATGAACATTAAAATCAGTCTCTTTAGTGTGTTCAAAAAGAATTAAGAGAAAGACATGCATTACTTTTAGAGGAAAGCATTACGCTAAATGGCACCGTTTTGTTGATATCCGAAATAGCAAGGCATGAATAATCTTTACTTTTAGTTGGCGAATTATATTTCCTATAAATAATCAGATGCATATGTAAATAAAAACGTGATTTGAATCATAATGTATTTAATTGTATTTAAATGTTTCATTTTCAAGGCAAACGGATAAGTGTAACATTTTAGTAATTTATGTGTAATTCAAGATTTAAGTGGGGTTGTCACTGCATAGTAAATGAAGAAGTGCAAGGCGCAATGCTTGCACAAACAGTACAATTTGCCGGATGCCTCATATGGACACAACCGTGATCAGCCAATCACAAAAAAGCTTGTAAAGGATCTTTGACTGGAATATTAAGGGGGAACAGAATACATATCACATGACTATCATTGCAATGATGATTTGATGTGCTAACTCTATCATGGCATCATAATTGATTTGATTGAATATTGCTTTGATCATTTATTTATTATGACGTCATACAGAATTTGATAGAGCTTTTTTTAGGTTGTAAACGACTCTTAAGAAGTCATTATCAAAAAATGAACTGGTGGATATTTAACCTTTTTCATTTTAAAAAATCTACAAAATTATTAGTGGTTAATATAATCAGGTATATATTTTGATAATGATCCTTTTATGTTGATTGATAAATGTAAATACCTTTTTTATGGTTCAAAACAGAATTTGTCACAAAAGTTCATAATTCCAGAATAAGGGGAAGGGGTGATTTCTCTTGTAATATCTATCTTAAATGCCAAGAAAGTTGCCGTGAAAACTTTAGGAGGGTTGTTCGGAAATTATTGAGACACCATAAATATTTTCATTTCTAATTGATAAATTTTGATGACAATTGAAATAAACATTGACAAAACCTAAACAAACAATGAAACAAAGTCATATTAAAATTTTTTGTTTGTTTACAACAGTACATAAACATGTCGGTGGGTACCCGGCGCAGGCATAAACTCGGAGATTAATAAACCTACACAGTTACTTACTAAGTGTCGGTGGACCAACAATAAACTTTGAAGGAAATCAAAATTATATATTTTGCTTTTCATTGTCACTAACTTGTGTGCAAGTTTCACTATTGTTCGAGTAGAAATACAGAGATAGTACAAATATATGTACCAAGCAAAAAAAAATCAGACTAAGACGGTATACTGAATTCTGACGTCAAGGCGGCGCAGCGAATATACATCAAATTGGTAGGAAACACGGCGAAAGACCTTTACAGGCCAAGTAATTGCTTAAACAAGAACAATACAATAAAAAGGAGTCTAGAGCTTCATTTATTGAATTCTTTTTAATTACTTTTCAGCTAGATTTAAAACAAACAGACTAAATGTCTACTACTTTTTACACAAAAACTGATGTCAATATTTCTTATATATGTACTTTATATGAATTACTTTAACAGATGTTTCACAGAATGCTGACTTGTGGGTAGAAATAACTCGATTTTTTCACACAAAAAATAAAAAATGGAGAAGATACTTAAACTTTGATATCTTGAAATTTTTTTTTCATATTTTCAGTTTGATTGTGAGGATAATAAAACAGAGAAGCAAGGAAAAGTTTGGGATTGCGCTGGGTCACAGGACGTAAGGAAGTTTGACAGCTTACCAGAAATGATCTAATGATGTCATTGACTGGATATTGTTCAGAATAATTAATGATATCCTGGTAAACGTTTTTGTGAAATTTCAATGGTTTATGTTTTTTCTCAAAGAAGTTAGAGAAACTGTCTCAATAGTTTCCGAACAACCCTCGTAAGTTATAAACCTGATAAGGTTGATATATGAAAATTTTAAAACAATTTCATTGATAATATTTTATGTGCTATCACATTTTGTTCAAATTTCGAATCAAAAACTCAAAAAATTGAAGAGCTGATTTCAGCAATAAATTGATAAAATTATGATATGGCTATGTAAATTTTTTTTTTGTTTTCGTTCTCAAAATTAATGAATATGATTTGCAAATAAATTATATCAAATAAAATAATTATTGCTGAAAATTGAAATTGTTAAAAAGATTCATAATGCAAGAAAAGGGAAATAATTCTTAGCAAATTATCTTCCTTGCAAGGTAAGAAAGTAGTCGTGAAAATGATATATGTTGTAGTGGACATCTTAATGTAAATGTGTTAAAAAAGGCAAAAAAGTTAATTGACAATGTAGATGAAGTTGAGGGAATTTAAAAAAAAGAACCTTTGATCTAATCACCGACGAGGCTCTCTGCGGAGTTTTTCTTATATGGACACATATCAAATCATATATAGTAAAGTGCAAAACAATTTAAGTCGTTTTATTTTATCAATTTGCAACATTATCATCATTTTGAAACGAATGAATATAGAACCACTGAGTTCAAAAGCATAATGTTAATAATCAGTCAGACCCCCGGTGTCGCTCTATACATTGAGCGATGCTTCGTTGCATACTGTCTATCAGACTATCCATATAATTTGGGTCCAGACCCATCCACGTTTCCATGATTGTAACTTTCCAGTCAGTGATAATTTCTGGCTGAATCTTTCATGTTCTGCCAAACATTTTCTATCGGATTTAAAACCGGGGAAGCGGCGGGCCATTCCATTACGGTCACGTGATTCTGTGTGAACCAGTCACGGGTATAGGCAGCAGTGTGCGGTCTAGCGATGTCATGTTGTAAAACATACGGTAAATCGTTTGTCACAATATTAGAGAAATGTAATCCCTCCCCTAAAATTTCACAGTACTTGATTCACACCTCACAGCCTACTCAATATTCAGGGTCATGAACCCTGGGGAGCATTCATTATTGTCCCCAAGAGAGACAACTCTTGAAAACGTGCATTTACTATAGTCCGTTTCTTAATCTTATTAAAATAAATAAATTGAGAAAAGTTTTCAAAGTATTTTAATTATAAATAATACATATAACAATGAGTAAAAGGCATGAAAAAGGCATGAAAGAAGTACATTTATTATATAGCAGGCTGGTACATGTACCTGGTGAATATTAAATGTATATTGCTTGTAGGTACATGTATAAATCTACACAACTTTTTTAAAAATGAAAAACAAATTAATGAAATTGCATATATCATTCTAAAAAAATCATAATACTAATTTTGAAAGTCAAATACTGAGTTAAAAGAAAGATAAAGAATTAAATATTCTTTGTTTTGTAAACAAAGCGCGAGTCTTGTTAATATTTTCATATGTGTTTTATTGGTGTAAGTTTCATTCAAATTTTGCTTTTTTCTATTAATAATATCATTTATGATCACATCGAATCAGTATGGTAATTTCATACTTTATATTATTCGTAAACAAACATAAGACTCGAGCTTTGTTTACATAACAATAAATTCTTACCCCTGAATCTATCTTATAACTTGACTTCTAACATTCAAATTATGGTCAATTATTCAAAAAAAGCAAGTAAATAATTTTATGCATAAAGAAATTGAAAACAAAATTTTGATCTAAAATCGTGTCCAAGTCCCTTTAAAAAAAATTTGTATAAAATAGTAAGGCTAAATTCCAATTTTAAAAAAATAGCTGTTTCCAAAAATGTTATGTAACATGTATATGAATATGTAATATAAAAACATATGTTAGATGGATGGGTAGGAAAAATACGAATTAAGTGCACTCGATAAAAAGTTTGCTGGTATTCATTATGTGAACACAATCCATCCAGTAACATTTAAAGTTTTGCAACATAAATAAGAATGTTATGAATGATGTGTATAGAACAAATTCTTCTGTGGTTGGCTCCATAAATCTTGAAAAGATGGTGTGAGTTGGTAAAAAGGCAGAATAAGGTCCCATTCTAATCCTCATGCATTCCATTCAAGGAATATTCATTAATGTCATGGTCTGGAAACTAAAATAGAATAAACATAAAGTGTTAAGAGAATTACATGTAATTTTTGCAAACATTGTGCACTCATCAAATACTTACATGTATATATTCAATGAAGTTATTTATGGAATGTGCAATTACTAACAATGTAATCTTTTCTAATATTGTACATACATGTATCACATCATTTTGCCACTAATTTTAAATCCAGCTGACAGTTTCTTTTTGTTATATATACAGCGTCAAAAGATAGTTGCATCATGTGCATGTACTTTCAGTAATTTTAAAAGCCATAAAAGCATTTCAGTACTACAAAACACTTTAAATTTGTCAAATGATTTTACAAATGAAATATGTACTAATATACCAGTAAGTCACAAGTGATATATACTTTTTAAAGCAGTACAATGTATCACTTATATGACAACATCAGGAAACATCAGGAAACCTGGCTCAATCAATTCTGCACACACATGATAAATGTAATGAATGTGTAACTTCAATGGTGTAACTTCAAAGATATTTAGATATCCAGTGGACAGAAAGATTGTCTGTATGAGTTTCAACTATCAACATTCTATGTACACCAAAATATGATTGTGTCAATAACAAAAACTAATCTGAAAAACATATTTCCAGCATAAGAAATTCATGGGATTTCTGCAAATCCCATTTTCTCAGAGAGTGTAAAACACATCTCTTAAAGTTTATAATATTTTCAAACTCCTGGTATTCCTTTCAGAGGTTCCCACCCCTTAAAATACAGATAATCAAGTAGCTGCAGATCTGTAGCTCTCTGGTTGAAAAAATTCGGATAGTCTATCCAAATTTTTTCAACCAGAGAGCTACAGATCTGCAGCTAATAATCAAGCAGATTTGCAACAAGATGCCCATACAAACCTTTCTCTTTTACACAAGACATTGTAGCTATTTAGATGACCTTGCTTGGCTTTCAATCAGCTTAAACCAAATGTATCTACATATGGAAAACAAGTTGTAAGTTTATTACATGACAAAGAAGTACCTTCTGGGCTTCAGCAGACTTGACTGGGTCATTAGCAATATCAAATTGACAATATTTTCTATATTCCTGATCTTCAGATCATCTGGAAGCCGCAGGTAAACCTGTAGATTAGAAGGAAAAAGATACACTAGCTATCATTACAAAGCTAAATGCTGTCATTATCAAACAAAAGGGTGTGTCCTAGATTACACTCTTTTATGGGCACATGCAGTATCTGAGACATGGTCAAAACATTACCATGATAACAGCTATAACAACTCATTAAGTGGGAAATGACATATAACTATAAAATTTGTTGTGGCTTTTCATACTCTCTCTCTCTCTCTCTCTCTCTCTCTCTCTCTCCATGATCTCTCTTAACATCTTTGTCAGCAATATTTCTAGTGCAATGTGGCATTATTGAAATATATATATGGTTCATGGAAGCTAGGCAATCAATAACAATTACATGTACGGTACACTGTAATTACACACACACACTCTCTCTCTCTCTCTCTGAGTCTATCTCTCTCTCATACTCTCAATCGTATAATGTTATATTTACATAACAAATGCAGACCCTTGATTCATAAACAGTAGCACTCTCATCGTTAATAGATAAATAAGACATAAAGTTAACAGTTTGAATGAGATACAGATATCGAGGAAATTCTGTATGGAAATGAATGAAAGCATGATTGACACAAACACAATATTCTAGGAAAAACATACAATTTTTTTTTAACGTATGCTACGTTACAATATGTGTAAAACTGACTATAATACACCTGCATACACATTTCATACTAAAACATGTCTTTCAAGTCACATTTCACAACGACCATTAATTATCGACATTTTTGTAACACTTGTACTAGACTTAATGCATTGTAGGCTTTTAAAAGAGTTTTTGAGTAGTTTAACAATGTAAGTAAGTATGTTCTTACCGACGAAAGACTACTCCTTAGCACGGTTTAGATTATTGACAAAATCGAGGATTGCTGTTCAGACTGTTTCATGCTGAACAAAATTTAAAGAGATAAGGCTAATCACCCCAAACTTCGACTTCACATTAATAAACAATTGTTCTGCAACTTTAAATAATTTAAAAGCTTGCCAATATAAGATACACAAACTTTTACTTACTTTTTCCATTTAAACTCCTCTCTCGATTTTCACGAGTATGAGACTGGTCTCGTTAAAATCCCGAGATATACGAAGTTTTGACTTTCTCGGGTTTTTTCATTCTCTCGGGAATATAAAAACCAGAAAGGTTCCGATTATGCTAATAAGGCTGTGAGGTGTGTGATTGTGGATATATTTCCATTCACAGAAACTAATGGAGTTAAACCCAACTTGCTTATTTCACGCCACACTGTAACAGCTGGTGAGAACTTCGGCACCATTTTTTGACAATGTCCAAATTTTGCCCACCTCTTTCTGCTGGCTGCCAAATAAATAAGTGGCGGGCGCGTTATATATTTTTTTTTTCACTTCGCACTAAAGTAACTCCGTATCAATGACCTTGAAATATCTTTTACTTCTTGTTTTATTGCTCTGATAATCTTTTAATATGTAAGTGATTAGCAAAAGCTGTCTATCTTTCCGTTTTTATGTTTGACAATAAAACCCTGAAATATCAGTAATGCTGATAAGCTCAGTGCTGAACATTTTTATCAATTTTTACTGCGCTGCCTTTTGGGGACTAAAGCTTTTAAAATTACATCTCATTTAAACATTAAAATAAATCTATGTAGATACATGTATACTCTAAATTTTGATAGAGATGCCCTTCGTTCCTTTTTGATGTACCGAACACAAATGGTTAGCTGTGTACTAAGATATATAATAAAAAATATTGCTGAGTATTTTCAGTTTAATAACATCAAAATCCTTTTGTTTATCAATATATCTAACGATTTTGTTTCTAGTTATCCTTTACGGCTTTCTACTTCGCCGTAATGGAGTTTAACAATAAGTTTGGTTAACTTTGTTGATAAAGTGTTCAAAATAGATATAAAAAGTAATTAAACTAAGAGTGTGTGTTCACAATGTGATGTAATTCAAAACAAGAAGACAATGGTCCCGTTTTAATGTTTTCCCTGCTTTAGTATTGATATCAGAAAGAAGTATTTAAAATTGTTTTCACATCCATTTTATATTTTACTCTTATAAATTTCCCACGAACATAAAAAGTAAAAAAGTAAATGTTGCTGTGTCAAAGAAATAGTCAATGAAATCGAAATATTTAAACATCCTTGGGTCTAAAAATATTTAGTTTCGAGTACATTACGGATAGAACGTTGCATAACTTTGAAAATAAACACAATTTAAAATTTTTGAACAATTACTCAAACAATTATAAAACTCTGCTTGGATGCTTAAATCTGTACTTCAAGTATATTATATTTAACGCCTGCAATACTCAAATTATAAAAATATATTCCTTTATATATGGTTCATAATAGATAAGGACATGTTACCAATGACATATGTAGCTTTATTTCTAGTTGTGCGTATTATTCGCAACGATGCTACCGTCTTCATTGATGTTTTTGCCCTTGAAACAAATGATTATCCCAAATCGTTGTGTCACCAGATTTCTAATATAAGAAGTACGAGCATATGTCTAGAAACGTGCATAATATCGGTGGATAGCAATGTCATACTCAGCCATGATGAATCTACAAACACCTGAATGTGTTGCAATGACTTCACAGGAAGGGACATAACTGGTTCAAATTGGAAATCTTATGTCACATTTAATTTTTTTTTCGCCAAAAATGGTTTAGACTCGGATTTCAGTGCTGTTTTCATTTGGCAATTTTCTAGCGATTCAAAAATAATGTATCATATTGAGATTAAGAAGTTATATTCTGCTAAAAGTAGTGATATATTAGCTTGGTGTTTTGTGGTGCCCTTTTCTGAAGGTTATGCGACTTTTAAGTTGATGTCATACGAAATATGTATGAAGTATTTCCCAGTGTCTGCCTCGTATTCAACAGCCCAAGCCAACTGTCAAGCTGAAGGTGCCGATCTCATAAAGATTGATTCCCAAGAAAAGTACGACATATTCAAGGATTATCATGGTAGTTTTAAATTATGTTACCATATTTTAATTAGCTTGAATTAATGGTGATGTGATTACTTAACCAAAACAAAATCTTTAGTGATAGACAAAATTTGGTTTGATAAAGTTGTAGCATTTATCAAAAGAATATTATGTTTTTCTTTTAATTTTTATATATAAAAGATTGTTTTTGATATCATTAAATCAATTTGGATTAACCTTTACTCAGGAATTCAGTTTTTTTGAAACATTCTTTTAAACGTTCAACATCTTAAGTCAAAAACTGTTCTAACAGACAAAATAACAATGCGTTTTGTAATTATAGTTTTCTTATTTATATGTTCATTTTTCTGAAATATGCAACGACAAAGGTAAATTTATTTTCAATAAAAAAAAATTGACTTAAATTTTCATTGTCTTTTTTGCTTGAATATTTTTAAAGCAAAGCATTCCCAAAAAATTAGTTTAAATGATATTTTATGTACAATTTTGCACATTGGGTGTTGGTAAAATAACGATGACATTTTGGATAGCTATGTGATGCGCAATAAGAAGAATTTTAAAAATACACCAAGTCAATTCCAGACAGCCTGCATTCAAAATTGATGATTTTATTTTATTTCCCATGTAATTTCACCCCAACAGAATGCCGACAATATATACTGTAAACTTATGACATTTGGCTGTGTATTCTGTTTACCGTTCTTGGTGGAAGGCGGCTTCCGCTAAAATCAAGTACATTGTTTAATGCCATGAATATATGCACTAGAATAGTTACATTCAGGAATACACTAATTCAAATCCACATGAACTTGTTCAAAAACTATTTTAAGCCAAATATTGTGGAAGCTAAATATAATACGTTTACAGTAGGTAAACATAATATTTGGTGTAGAGTTCCTTTTAGAAAGGTTTCCTAACTACAAATGAAGCTCATCAAAAATAAGTCAAATTACAAAAAATGATAGATGACAATTTGAATTAAATAAAAATCAAACTTTGACGTTGAATTAATTTTTTACAAACTAAAGATTTTCCACATTCTCAACAACAGGGTTTTCAGAAGGAACTAGGTTGTCTGACAGCGTCATTTAATCTCCAAGAGACAATAATACATAACTTAGAACAAGGAAGCAATGTATTCGTATGTCTTCTTGACACCAGCAAGGCATTTGACACGGTGTGGAGGCCTGGACTAATGTTTAAACTATATGAACTTGGTATTAAGGGCAAATTATGGTCTCTCATTAACAAATGCCACCAAAACACCCTAAGCTCAATTGTCGTAAATCAAACTCGTTCAGAGTGGTTTCCCGTACAACAAGGTGTTCGACAGGGTGGCATACTATCAACGTTCCTTTATCTTGTCTACATAATGATCTCATCCATGCCATACAGTCCGGTAGTCCAAACACAGGTATACTCAATATACCTAGCAGCTGCACTTCCTTAGCAGATGACTTGGCTCTAATTGGTATTTCTCCGCTTGCGCTACAAACACTGTTAAATATTGCATACAACTATTCCTGCAAGTGGCGATTTACATTTAATGCGTCTAAATCATGTGTTCTACAGTTTCGCGCTAAAAAAGCTAAACTAGATAACACAAACTGGCATCTAGGTCCTGCAAAAGTGTCTTGTGAACAATCTTACAACCATCTAGGAATCGTAATCAACCACAAGTGTAAACTTTCGGATAGAATAAACGAAGCATGCAACAAAGGACGAAAATCCTTCTTTGCATTATCCGATCTTGGCACACCATTTCTTAACCCTAATACGTTATCCCATCCATGCAAAAAAATTGTACTCCCATCAGTGCTTTATGGATGCGAACTTTGGTGCAACTTGTCTCTAACAGACAAAAACACACTAAACGCATTTCAACACTTTGTCTGTAAGAACTCGCTGGATTTACCAAAACTGTGCAGATCAGACATGTGCGAATCCTTTTTTGATGTCTTACCTATCAACGCAGAGATTGACGTTCGGAAGCTTTTATTCTTTGGGAGACTTTGTCGTTTAGACCTAAAAACGTTAACAAAAAGGATATTTCTAACGAGATTATTTTCTTACTTACACGATCTTTCCGTAAATCAGTTTGGCTTTATTCCTGATATTATAAAGGTTCTCCAATCTTACAACCTTACAGTTTACTTGTGGGATTTTCTAAAAAACGGAATCTTTCCCGAGAAACCTTGCTGGAAGAAAATTGTCCACAACAATGTTACTAATTCACACCTTTCTCAACGAAAAGCGCGGATGTCTCATGACCCTGACTTCCTAGTTTTCACAGAAATTTTCAGAGAGTCAAAACCCTCCTCGATTTGGAATATACCTGAAAACTATTCGGAAATCAAACTCTGCAAGTTCATCTGTAAACTCTGCACAAGTGTAAGTTTCAATGGAAATCCCTATTCATGTATTCTGTGCGGTAAATCCTTTGTCGACGTGTTTCAACATTCTTCTTGTGTCTGCCCAGCTACTGTGGTAATACGTGAAAATTGGTGGAACATAATAACAAACTGTTTCAACATAGAATTATGCGCGGAATTATGTGGTCTTTCTGAAAACGACCTATTTCATGTACTTCTCGGGCGTCGTACAAATCATGAATCGGACAATAAATCATTCCACATTCTGAACTTCAATCTTGTTCGGGCGACAGCGGCAGCATACTTCCGATCAATAACAGTTGCCACTTCCGCTACTACCTGATCAACTTCAAGGCTATTACCCCATGGGACACTGTAAATAACTTTTTCTCTTGTTTTCATTTTCATGTATGTGTACATGTAATGTGTGTGTGTGTGTGTGTGTGTGTGTGTGTGTGTGCATATATAAATTGTATATAATCATATGCTAGTTGTATGTTGTCATATCTCTTAACAGAGGAAATAAAGTATGATTGATTAAAAAAAACCCCAATTATATTTAATGCAACATTAAAGGACATATCGCATGTTTATAAAGTATACGACATTTTACAATTTTTGGCTTCCTTGTGTATCTAATAATTACTCCTAACAGTTTCTTAACGGTATAAAAGCGGTAATTAGCCATATTATCAATTTAAATTATAGCCCCGATCGTTTAAAAACTCGTTAATTAGATAGCGTGTCACGTGGTACAGTGACGTCACATGCGACCTTCTTCGAACAGCTGATTGTAAACAAATTGTAGGATTAGCATTATCTTCTTTAAATTTTGACATTCAATCACCATATAAGTTGTTTTTTTTTACATGCTGACTAAATTAAAAGAATCTTATTATTCAGTCGTACATGTTTGAGCTACTAGTACGGATAAAAAACGATGATATTGCCGAAAAAGCGACGATGAAGTCGGCAATGACGATCAAATTGATCGACGTGTATACATATTAAACACAACTTAGCAAGGATTGTAGCTCAAATAAATCTGCTAAACGTGTTTATTTATTAAAATCTACAACAGTCTTGGTTTTTGGCGTTCCTAACGACTCAGAATGTTCATTATTGTAAAACTGTGGTGCACAAGAAGTTTGTTTCTTCGGCAGTAACTGATCACAACTTTCTAAGGTTGTTTACTCTTTAGTACACTGGATGATAAAAGTAGGCAAGTACGTTTTCCTTAATTATTGTTTATTTCTGTAAGATTCCATCTCCGTATTTTTTTTATCCATTTACGTATAAATGTATATCAACAAACTTTGTCTATTTCTCGCGTAAACAATCAATATCGACAACTCGATTCATGACTTCTCCCACAAAAAATAAAACTCACAGAAATCTCACCTACCGTACTAAAATTTTGATTTCTGCAGAGGTGAGCTACATGTATGAATGAAGAAATCATGTATACAAAACCGATGCATACATGAACGTATAGTTTAACAATAAGAAAAAGAAAACAGCTAATAAAGCGAGGCGGTATCCAAAATGGCGTCCCCTCTCGTTATTTTTCTCCTATGAACTTGCGTTTTGTACACAGGCCCCTGTGCATAAACTTCTATTTTTTTCTTTTTGAGAAATGAATACGACTATAATTACAAAAATGTACCATATAATTAATAATATATGAATCGAATATTTATTTATAAATCCTCTCGTCAACAGATAGACCCCTATTTGTCACAAGATTTTCGCATACTTTCGTAAGGGAAACTTAAAAAAAACAACAGTCCAAATCCCCATTTTCGGTGGCTAAATCACCCGCAGGAGGCTCAGAACACCATCATGTTCCGTTATCGGCAATTTAATAGGTGATAATTAGTTTAATTGTCGTTAAAATCTAATCCAATTACAAAGATGGCTAACAGCACCTTCTCGCTCGAGGTCGCATATGACGTGACACATCATGGCGGGTAGATGGAGAGAGAAAATATGCATATCGCGACATTTGAATTTCATCGCTTTCAAACTCACGAATTAGGCAGAATATTTTATGAAAACGTTAATAAACTTCATTTTAAATGAGTATAGAATGATTTTATTTAAAAAATTCCGAAAATTAAAAAACATGCGATTTGTCCTTTAAACCACCACAACAATTTCTACCTTCACAAAATACAATGTTGATAAATTGTATTTTTCCAAAAAAAAAAAAAAAAAAAAAGCGTGACAAGATAGGGAAAACACCAAGTTTATTGTAAAAAAAAGTTATTCAAAGGTTTTGCCATTTTTAACTGACATTAATTATTAGTTATGAAGAAATCAAAACAATGTTTCATAATTCAATATCTAAGTAACAGTAATTCACATATATTTCAATGCTATCTAGCCCGTTTTATATTTACAAAATAGCTTACAAATGATACCGTTAAAAAAGAACAATTTTAAATCATGTCAACTTTAGTACCAATCGCCAGTTATGATCTTATTCAATGATAATGACCATTACTTTAATAAATTGAATTTAGTTCCAATTGCCAACAATGAAATACTCCAAGTCTGGGTTCAAGGGGACAAGGTCGGTGGTCAGTGGCAGTTTGATGACGGAACTCTAATACCTGGATTCTGTCGCATCAGCATGAGTGGTAACCCGGAGGAAGTACATCTAAGGGCCCCAATAGAACCATCAGTTTCCTGTGTTGATGATCCTAATAACTCTCAACATCATTATTCTTGCGAATACCGTCGTCTGTTAACCTTCAACAATTAACATGAGAATATTAATCGAAAGTTTGGTTTTATAATATGTTGATGCCTCTAAAAATAATGGCTAAATATTACTAAGTTCGTGTTTGTCTGTCTGTCATAAAGCTTCAATTGTCTAATGCTTAAGCACTGTTTTTTTGCTCGCATATTCAGTGTAAAGTGAATTAATAAAACATGCATCATTTATTCTGTTTATCATGTTTTGCTTGATAAAAATATAAATATCGGAAATACCTAAAATGGTTCTAATTAATCATTATGTATATTTGTTTTAACCGATGATTTCTCTTTTAAAATGATTATTCAACCATATAGGGCTATGGGACGCGGCCACGTATAAATAAAACGATTTGACATTACAAAGAATTATAAATTCTCATTAACGATTTCATTACCAAAAGTACGCCCGGATTCTCAGAAGGGATTTTTATATTCATCAAATTCATATATTCTATCAATATGTGCATTTTAAATGAAATAAAAAAACATCCGGAAATACAACGTCTCTCTCGTGATTTTTTTTTACCGGTGATGATATGCCGTCATAAAAATTACAGTACATTACTTGAAGGCCTATGAGTGTTGCTAAAATTCATGAAATGATTTTTAATGAGCATCATTAGTTAGTGGAATGTATCTTATTGAAATTGATATGCAATATGTATGTGAATCAGAAGTAAAATGCAAAACCTACATATAGTTTTGTTGACTTAACACAGTGAAATTACAAGTTTTAGACGAGAGGTAAAATAACACGAAAAGTAGGTGGAATGGCATTGTAAACTATACACCGGTATGTTTCTGACATGTGATAGTGCAACATGCACACGGTAGGGAAGGTCAACTCTTTGCAGGAAATAAGCTGGGGTAGGTCTAAAAAGCTGAAAATTCATTAAAAATTAGCAAAATATGAAAAGGTCAAAATCTCTTAAAAACCTGTTGTAAATTTTTTTTTATATGTTTTGACAAGTAATTTTCTTTAAAAATTGGTTATTGGTCTTATAAAAAGTAAATTAAAGGTATATGTGCTGGATGAGAACTGAGGGAATTCTAGTTACAGAGTTCTGAAGACACACAACCCCTGGCTACAATGAATTGTATAAAAACTGTCCCGTGCCACCTTAACAACTCATCAAGCTTTGTCTTAGTTATCTTACAAGTACAGACGCTTATCAGAATTTTTTTTTTAAAGGGTATGATCAGAATTTTGGTCAAAATTTATTTTTACCGTTTTTATCGTTTACAACGCTTTGTTAAGGCATATCTAATAGCCACTTAATTTTTAGCGTCAGTCGTTGAGATATAAGCGATATACAAAACTCACTGAGTTCAATATTTGTAGACAAAGCTCAGGTAAAATTTTTAATATTTTGAGATAAAAAAAGAAAATTACAGTTTTAGACCAAAAAATGAATGTGTTTAACGTTAGAAACTGTTTATCTAATATGTTCAAAACGAATAAAGATATAGAATTAAAAGAAACTTTGACTGTTATATTAACCCAATGTAAACAACACTGCACGAGCCTTGTTTACACAACAACAAAAATGGTAAGTTCTGTTTCTTGTGTTTAACTTCTCATCTGACTATCAAATTCTGCTTGGTCACTAGAAGAAATACATTACTTAAGCAATATAAACAAAAAAATAAGAAAATAATGATCACAATCATGACCATGTCCCTCTACGTCTACAGATGAGCTTTCAGTCTGCTAAAGATAACGATGTTATCTATTGTAACTATTAGATAAAAAAAACTAAATATGATGAAATTCAAAGTTTTTCATTTTAAGTGATAAATTGGTGGGAATGCATTTGCTCTGAATATTAATTACTATACTGTAGATAAACGTATTTTCGTTGGGTCAAATTTACGTTGTTTTTAAATAAAATAAGATTTCGTTGGCATTTAATTTCTTCATATTTTAATATGCTTGTATTCATTCATACTTGGGATAAAAATTTATCATGGAATTATTTTCGTTGATTAATACTGCCAACGAAAATAACGATATTAAATCCTCAACGAATATTTCTGCTTCTATAATATATGACAGCCCCATGATCCATTAGCTTTTACCACAGATGGACATGCTGTACATTTACCTGTATTAGCTTAAGTACGTTCCAAATTTCATACAGTCATATAGTCATACAGACCACTGCAAAAAAAGATAGCCAAACACAACTTTTTCGGTTCAAGAAAGGTCTTAGCTCTTAACTTGCCGGAGGAAAAAAAGGCCTAAAATCTGATAAATTCCAAGGATAATACAACCCAAATAAAACCCTACAATAAATCAAAATGTTTGCCTAGGTATGCAATACTCAAAATCAAATATCTGTACATGTACATATATAATTGAAATTTGGGGAAATGAAAAAAAAAATCAAAACCGTTGACCTTATCACCGACGAGGCTCTCTTCGGACATTTTCTTATAAGGACACATACATCTAATTAAATACTAAATATGATGACAGATCTGAACAAAAAATATTAAGACATTTAATTGTTTAGGTAACATGGATGGAATAGATGCCTTCATTGGTATTAATACGGGGACAACAGTATATCAAGTGTGCTTCAGTACAGCAGTTCGCAATATCACAAAAAATGCATGCTGACGAAAGACCAAAACTTCATCTAGCCACTCCGAGAGAAATTATGTGGCAGCCTCCAGATAATCATACGCCAAAGAAATAAGTGGCGGGCGCCAGATATATTTTATTCACCTTGTTATTGGTATTCCGTATCAATGACCACAAAAACATAAAAAAGTAAAGGTCAAGGTCAGTACAAGACATTAATGGTCAATATAAGTAAATCATCAATTATCTATCAATACAGGTCGACGACTGACAGGTTGACCTGTCAAAATGTCTACCCGTCAACATATCAAATTGTCGACATTTCAGCCTGTACACCGTCGGGCTGTCTACCCAAGGACCTGTCTGACCATCGACTTGCCAACTTACCTACCATCTTTACCTGACAACCCGTCGACAAGTCAACCCGTTGACCTGTTAACCCATCGAACTGTCAACCGGTCAACCCGTGGACCTGTCAACTTATCGATATGTCAACCCTTCCACTTATCAAACGTTCAATAAATATCCGATCTATCAACAACAAAATTTAATTTGTCATAAGAGCTACTGGGGGTACTGTCAATACGCCACTATTGTCTTACCTGATGAATTATATAGATAACAATTTTGAATCACTACGCAAACATTATTTGACATTAGAGCTACTTTTGTCTTCTTCTGTACATGATCCAAAATTATTCTAATCTCTTTTTTATTTATCTGATAATCTTTTAGTACGTAGGTCATTAGCAAATATAACTGTCTATGGTTTTGCTTCAAAAGTAAAAAATCAAAACAAAAATATTTTATCAGTATTATTGATAAGCTCAGTGCTGAACATTTTTTTTTCTGCGCTGTCATTTGGGGAGTTAAGGTTCAATTGAAACAAAATGTACATTTTATTCAAACATTATAAAAATCTATGTAGATACATGCACGCTCTTAATTTTAATAAAGATGCCTCTCGTTCCATTTTGTTTTAGCGAACACTGATTCTAAGCTCTGTAGTTGTACTTTATATATGAATAAAAATTCTGCAGAGTTTTTTTTCTTTTTAGTAACATCAATATTATTTTGTTCATTATGTTATCTAACGATTTTGTTCCTAATTCGCAGAAAACAGTCTTCATGTTTAACAATAAGTTTGGTAAAGTTTGGAAAAATTTGTTGAAAAGTGTTAAAAATAGATATAAAAAATTTAAACTTACTAAAGATGTATGTTCACAATGTGATGTAATTAAACACAAGAAGACAATGGTCCCCTTTTAATGTTTACTTTGCTTAGGTAATAATATTTGAAGAAAAAAATTTGAGATTGTTTTCACATGCATTTTGTTTTTTACTCTATTATATTTCCCACGAATATAAAAGAAGTAAAAAAAGATAAATGCTGCTTAATCAAAGAAAACGTCAATAAACTTGAAACATTTAATTATCATAGAGTCTAAAAATATTTAGTTTTGAGTACTTAATGGACAGAACGTTTGCATAGCTAAAAAACCCCTCAAAGTTAAATGTTCTGAACAATTACTCATAAAACTATAAAATGCTGCTTGGAAGTTTAAATCTGCACTTAAAGTATTTTGTTTTAAAAGCCTGCATTACTCATAATAGAAACATATTTTTATTTATGCGTGGTTCAATATAGATAACATAACAAAATGTTACTAACGACATATGCAGCTTTATTTCTGGTTGTGCATATTATTCGCAACGAGGCTACGGTCTTCATGAATGTTTTTGCCATTCAGACATATTATTATCCAAAATCTTCGTGTCACCAAATTTCTAATATCAAAAGTAAGAGCGGTTGTTTAGGAACATGCATAATCTCGGTGGATCGCAATGTCATGATCAGCCACGATGAATCTACAAGCACCTGTATGTGTTGCAATGACATCGCAGGAAGTGACATAACTGGTCCTAATTGGAAATCTTATGTCCCACGTAGGTGTAAGTATCTAATTCTTTTTAATCATAAAGATATTTTATTTGAAAGTGACTTGAAACTACACCTTTTTAGGGTAAAGCAATAGTAAGACGCTTCTTTTTTTTTGACGTGTAAAGTATTAAAATACTCATTGAGTATTCTGTAATAGAACGTGTCTTTTATCATAAACCCTTCGCAAAAGGTTGTGACGACGCATGTTATACAGTAGTTATGTGTATCAATGAATAAAAATATACCTCTTATATTTCCCAGTAACTAATACTTAAAAATACACTTTTAATGCGAATGGATACCAATTTACTTACGTTATAAATATTGAAAAAGAACTTAGTTTTGTTTTTATGTTATGGTTTGTTCCCCACATCTTCGTCCCGATATTTTTTCTCTTATTTTTTTTGGAATGCATTAACATATATGCAACATGTTTCTTTAAATTAGAATAATTCTTACTTTGTAAATATCACTATCTTAAATTCATTCTATTTGACATTTACATGTTTAGTGCTTTAATAAGGCTATATGGCTGTGAATATTATTAAAACGCTGTATCGTAATAATTTGAATATACAGTAATTAAAAACTATATGGCTGTGAATATTATTAAAACGCTGTATCGTAATAAACTTAATATACAGTAATTAAAAACTTCATATGGCAGTGGTGTGCAATAAGTGTATTTTCTTTAAAATTCAGGTTAATGATTTTCAATTTAATTCATGGACACAAACATGTTCTAACAAAGGGTTGAAATTCACTTTTAACTATACTACTACTACTACTACTACTACTACTACTATGGCTTATATTTTTACGTATACAGGATAGCACATTTAGCTAAAAAAAACTAGTGCACATTGTGGTCCTTGAAACGTATTTACAGACAACTATATGCAGAAACTGATAGAACATACAACACATATATTTCTGAGAGATGAATAAATGTAGATTATATGTGATTTAAAGTTCATGTAATTGCCAAGCGTAGAGCCAGACATTATATAAACCTTCAATGAAAATAAAATACAGGCTATTACTACAACGCCGAATGAAAATATTTTCTGAGGTATGCATATTTATAAGATTGTAAAGTTTGGCGACATGTTAAAAATAGAGATAGATTATTCCATAAAAGAGCGTCGTAAACTGTAAAAGAATAGGAATTATAAGAACTAAACAGATCCGTTTGTAAATTTGACAATCACTTGGTAAATTTGTTTTTTTTTGTTTCAGATATAGACTCGGATTTCACTACCCTTTTTTACTAGCGATTCAAAAATGTTGTACCATATGCAAGCTTAAAAAATCACTAAAAAGTAGTGATATATTATCTGTGTGTTTTGTAGTACCCTGTGCTAACGGTTATGCGTCTTACTATTTGATGCCATACCAAATATGTCTGATGTATTTCCCAGGACCTGTCTCATATTCAACAGCTCAGGCCAACTGTCACGCTCAAGACGCCGATCTCATAAAGATTGATTCCCAGGAAAAGTACGACATATTCAAGGATTATCATGGTATGTATTAATTATATAAAGGTATTTAAATTTGATTATATGGAAGGTGATGTGATTGGTTTACAAAAACAAAATTTTTAGAAACAGACAAATTTTGGTTTGATGTTTCTTTAATTATATATATACATAAAATGTTTTTGATATAATGAAATCAACTTAAGATTACCCTAAACTCAGGGTTTCAGTTTTCTAATACATTCTTTTAACTGTTAAAAATTTCAAGTCAAAATTGTTCTAACAGACAAAATGACAATGTAATTCATAACTATAGATTTTTTGTTCATACTTATTTGTCGAAAATATGTAACGACAAAGATTTATTTATTTTGAATAGAAGAAAATAAATAAAATTTCAAAAAATCTTTTTTGCTTTATAACCTTTTAAGCATTTTTCAATCTATATTATTATACACATTTTTTATCGGTAAAACATCAATTTATCAATTACATTTCAGGATAAGTACTTGATGCACAAAAAAATAAAGTTACACAAAATCAAATTTAGATGGCATATATATATATATATATATATATATATATATATATATATATATATATATATATATATATATATATATATATATATATATATATATATATATAAAGAGTTATATATATATATAAAAAATTACGATTTTATTCACTTTTTTAACTCATTTTACCCCCACTCATGTTATGTTAATGCAGCAGAGTTTCTGTTAGTAAGATTTTTGTAAAACAGAACCCGAAAAAAACGAAGCTTATCAAAAGTGCTGTTGATTTATTGTTTTAATGAAAATTAGATAATAAGACAAGTACAATTTTACACAATTCACTGGTTTGACAGTTCAGCAACTTTACATGCACAAATCAATTGTCACAATGTTTTTCAACAAGTCAGCACAACAATTCATAGGCACCAGTTGATTTGGTGTGTGCAAACGAAACACGGGTATATGCCACGACGAATATTCGAACTGTCTTAAAAAAATTCTCACAATCGAACATCTTCGTCCTCATTAATGACCTGAAATACGTAAAAAACACAACAGCAGGAAAAGGAAAATATGACTGTTAGGGAAGGGAGGGTGGGATTTTGACAGATGCAGAAAACAAGCTTAAATTTTTTGAAAATACATTGCCCACCTTTTCTGGATTTTATCATCTCAGAGGGATGATTTGAAAGGACAAACCTAACCCCAGTAAGTTAAAAGTCCCCCCCCCCGAACCGATCCCGACCTAAATTTTTTATTTTGCATACAAGATACAGTAATTCAAATATTTTCTCGTGAAATAAAGGCACCTTTTTTCTATGGAAAAAAATAAATGCTATTTTTTCCAATATACTGCACAATAGTTAATATCATATGGCTTTTGTTTACGCTGATATTAAAATACGATATGTGTGGATCGTAAGGGAATATAGTTTTGATAACATGGAATATAATAGCAAAAATATATCACTACAGAGTTTTGTACCTTTTTCAAAAAAATTTTGATAAAAATAATTGTTACAAAATACAAAGGTTGAGTCAATGGTTAGAGATTTTTTTGTGGGGGATGATCGGCATTAAGATACCAACTACATGTATATATGAGTGAATATTGAAGAAATAGTAAGCCACACGTCCTTCCAAACTATCTAGTCACTTTTACATTTTCATAGTAGCATACAAATTACAATGTTGGAAAATAACTATTTTGAATTAATTTTACTTCAGGACCAATTGCCAAAAATGTTGAAATTGAAGTCTGGGTTCAAGGGGAAAAGGTTGGAGAGCAGTGGCAGTTTGATGACGGAACTCCGATACCTAACATCTGTCCAATAAGAATGGGGGATAATGCAGATCAAGTACATATGCGGGCCAAAAGCTCTAATTCTTTTAAATGTAGTGATGCTGAGAACGCCCGTCTATGTAATTATTCGTGCGAATACCATTTTCTGTCGTCATTCAATAATTAATTTGAGAACAATAATTGAAACATTGAATTGATGATACGTTTATGTCACGGAACATTTATGGCAAACTATTGCCACACTCGCCTGTTTGCTGTCAGTTATATAGCAACATTTGTTTAACGTAAATGTGTTGCTTTTTTGCTTGCATATTTGTTGTAAATTGAAATAATAAATTATTCATTGAACATTTTGTTTGTTATTCAAACATGCAAAAATGCCTCAAATTGTTCTTATAAATGCAGATTTATTAAAAATGATGATTTCTCTTCTGAAATCTTTATGCAACCATATCGTGTTTAAAGACGCAACTTCATATAAATAAAAGTCTCTATGGATTTGACATTAAGCACGACTTGAAAGAACTTTGAGAATTACGTCTAAATGAATCCCTTCTAATACCGACATGCAATGTTTTTGATGGATTAATCAGAAAAAAATATGCAGTTATTTATTCTTGTATATGATAAGACTTGCTATTGAAAATTTTTCAGAGGAAACATGGTTTGAAATTTTCATATTCATCAAAATTTTGATAATTTATCAATAAATTAATCATTCGGGAGAATGCAACAATTGTTTTTTGAATTCTTTTTAAAAGTGATGGTATGGCGTAATATAAGTTATATTGTAGAGTTTTTACTCACCTAAAACTAAAACATAAGAAACTTTGAACTAAAAATATTTAGTATTTTCATTCCTATCATATAAATAAGATACAAATTAAAAGCGCATACAATGTATAATAGTACGTTTTCTTAGCAGAATACAAAAATACAAATGTCCTGCGATAAAATCATTTTAAAATCCAATAAATCCGACAATTTGATTGGGATAATACATCAAACAATTAATCCTAGTAAGATACATGTTTTTCCTTTTTATTCGAAAATGTCTTTTACTCACGATTTTCATTTCTTTATGCTGATCTTTTTTTTAGTTTTTGGCAATGCATTGTGTGTCGATCTTTTATCTTGTATTCTTTCAATGAAGTAATGCAGTCACACACAAAATTAATTATTATACGTTTATGGTTTAGACGCAGCTTATAATCCGTTATTTTACCCTAACCATTTGCAACACACTTAGCAACAGGTAATACTATATAATTAGTGCCTGTTTGAGAGGGTAAGAGTTGAAATTGACACCCCGAGAAAACTAATGTCAACCTCGGTTGAGAATGGTTTTCGAGGATTGTCAATTTCAACTCTTACCCTCCCAAAAAGCCAATATTTATTTTATTATACTGAATGTTTTCATTTTAAAGAAAACTTAACTGCTTTTATAAAGGAATGACGTGAAATCTATGGCGAACCGTCCGTGCATAATTTAAGCGCATGTAATAGTTTGTTGTGTTGCCCGTTGCCAAGTGTGTTGCTAACGCTAAGGGAAACAGATTTCAGTATTTAACATGATAAATAATAATAAAAGAAATCGTTACATGCGCGTGAGTTATACGTGAATTTACCTCAACGGTAAAGTTTCTATAAAATTAAAAAATGAAGTATAGAAAAAAAATCGTGCCTGCTTGGGATAGTAACAATTGAAATTGACTCCACTTCGTATCGTTAAACAAGGATTTTCTCGGCATTGTCAATTTCAACAGTTACCCCCCTCCAAAACAGGTACCATTTATATAACATAAACAACATGTTCAAATGCAAATGCTTTGGAATCATTAGATTTCGTGGTTGCTCAGTTGTCGAGGAATTCGTGCGTAACATTTATACAAAACTTAACAGCCTCCAGGAATTATTAAATTAGGGTTATAAAATCCTTTTATAGGCATAACATCCCCACAAACCTGTAAAAATTAAGCAATCCACGAAAATTAGATCCCACGAATTTTAATGATTCCACAGTAACTTGAACTCTTTTTGGCACAAAATCTTTTCCCGTGTCTTATACTAACTACATAACTCCACTTGTCTATGCAACTGTGGTACATCCCTAGCAAGAGCAGTAATAAAAAGTCAAGGAATGCATATAATTAATATTGTGTTGAATGCTGTATATGTTTATACAAACTTTTATAATTAATTTTACTCAGTTGTTCGTTATTTTCATGTCGACGGTCGGTGGATTTCTCCCAGGCCTTGCAGATGTCAAGTTAATAAAATTTATCCATCTCTCAGTCAACCTTTAGACTATTACGAAATCTTAAATTTTTTCAAGTAAGCATAATATTATTACTGCTATATCATTATCTATCAACAAAATATTAGACACACCCACCTCCACCCAAACTTTAATATTAATGTGCTGTATATTAGTTTGATTATATAGTTACTCAGTAAATTTAGGGGATTAAAAAAGATACATGTAGATAGTTCATTTTTGTATTGCAAAATTATCTTTGGGTCTAAACCCTAATCTGATATTTTTTTTTCGTCTTTTGCATACAATTACAGAATTCACATTAATTTGGGTAATTGACTCAAATTTTTACTCAACAAAAACCTAGTTGCAGTGAATTTGTAAAAAAAACAAAAAACAAAAAAACAAAAACAAAAACAAAAGAAAAAAGAAAAAAAAGAGAAAAGAAAAAAACCCATATACGTCGTATTTGTAAGTCAAGAGTTCGATTCCCGCTGTAGCGTGGAGATTTTCACCCACTTGTCAATAAAAAAAGCATAACCTTCCACATATCTGACCTTGTTGAAATCAGACCTTGGATATTTTTTTTAAATGTTGTAAATTTAGCTGGTTTAAATTGTTCCACAATTCATAATCGTAGTAGTATTTTTTTGAAGAGTTGAACAAGAGTTTAAGATCCGTATTATGAGATAGGTCGTTTCATACTGCAAAGTATGCTTTTTTGCCTTTGTTACAGCTGTCTGTTATTCGGTCACTTGATTTTAATTTAGCGTGTTGGATAATACCTATACGTTTATAAACATCGTTGATTGAGATGTCCTCCTTTCCTATTTCCCAGGTTTGTTGTGCTGGGGACCTTCCCTTACCTAACCTTACAATGCTGGATTTTGTGCATTAAAGGGAAAGCGCCATGAACATGAACATCTATATGTAACATTTAACATTTTTTGTAAGCGAGCAGGACTTAAACATGCAATATCGTAGACTAAGAATGAGTTTGTATTGTACAAATTGAAGTTAGTGCTTACATTTTCAACATGGTACAATAATTTCAACATTTTAAAACGTAAGCCGTGTAATGAATTTAAGTAACTCATTCCTCGCACTTTGCCGTGTAGAGTTATGGCGCGTTAATCGACTAGAACGATTTGTGGTTATTTTGTACAAGAGCTTCGCACGCTTAGACTACCTTAATGTAGAAGGACGTGAAGTTTATGTGTGTCGCCATCAATGATTTGGAACTGTACATGAATCTTCCTCTTTTGTTTGATTAAATGAAAACCCAAAGATCTTTATATTTCTGTATTTTCACTTAGTTAACAGTTTACCTGCGATGCCTACACACGCGACGACAGACATAAGCAAGATCCTTGTTTATGCATTTAAATATTAAAAACTAAAATCAACATATATGATTGAAATATAGATAAAGACGATCAAGCATATATTCTGTACCAATTTGTTAGAAAACTGCAAGCATTTTGATTCGACCTATAGACCCCCGACTTTTTTGTACATGATTACGTAACTTCTCCTTAAAACATTGGCGAGGAGATCTATCGCGTTGGAACCGGCGATCTGCGATCAACAAAATAACATCATTCTAAACAATGCTTCACTCAATGATACAAACATGAATTCGTGTTTTTCAACACCTCACCCCCTCTAGATCTGCACTCTTTAGATTTTTACGGAATTTTAATTTCTTGATATATAATTACATGTATGATAAAATAGAAGAATGCCAAAAAACAAACAAAACAAAAACATGGATCAAACGTGCGTCGAGCTTACTTTATGTACATGTAACCCCCAAAATCCGAACGAATATGCCAATTTGTCACATTTATTCAAAATCGTTAAATCGTTAAAATCGTTACACCATGGTGTCCCGCCTATTTTATAAACATTTTCCCGGGTTTTTTTTCAATATACATAGGTAAACTTTCTCCGAGAGAATTACTTTTGATTGATCATCTGATAAAGAAAAAAAAATTGACATGAAATAGGGATTTTGCATATTATTGCATGTCGAAAGAAGTAATATTCATTTCAGTAAATGTGGTTATTTGATTTCACGTCACAAGCTGTGTCTTTATGAATTACATCATCTGGTGTAAGATTTAGACGTTCACTTATAACTCATAAATTCTCCCGCTTATCTTTGATATCTGATTATCATTTTAAATGTCCAAGTCTACAGGTATCATTATATAATATCAAGCGACATACACTTCTCTATAGAAATGTTCAGAGATACCATCAATTTTGACTAATTGCTAAATTTTGACAGCACGAAACAATATCAACCTTTTACATAGTCTTCAAAAATTTAGAAAGATTAAAATACAGGAGTTTTCTAAAAAGAAAAAAAAAATGGTTCCGTGTTTTGCATGCAGGTTCATGTTATTTTTTGTAAAATACAATTTCTGACATGAATTATGAGTATATACCAATGCTGGTTACCCTGTATAAATACTCGCCATTAAACGTCTCATTATTTAAAGAATTTCTGAAACGATTACACAAACTCTGTTCGACAAATAGTTTGCCTTAAACATTTTCCAAACATGTTTTTGTACAAGTCTTCAATCACAACACGTTTTCATAACGAAAGCAGAACTGAAAGTTTAGACATTATAATCGTTCGACACCAAATCATACAAATAGTGTGAATAATAAGTTCTCGCATTGTTACCTGTGTGAGATCAATTTCTTTGGTATGAGGTTATCAGTATGAGATGTAGGCACAGCCTCGTTTTAGTCGGTCCTAAACAGTAAGTTTTGTCCCTCTCGGTGGAATTCCAGTATTCTACACTCGTAATAAAGAATGATACTACTTATTTTTGAAAACAGAATATGCCTTACTGATATATTTGTGTATGATGTTGAACAATATATATCAATAATTTAAAATCTCAATTACAAGATTAAGTAATGCAAATTTTTATATTAATGTAATAATGTAATGTTTATTTACCTATTGCTAAACCCTGCTCATTTTAAATTCAAGAATATTTAAGATGATAATATACCACGACAATGTATTATTTTACATAGTTATATTGATTTAATTTTTTTTCTGAAGTAATCGTTACAAGATATGCATATAAACTTGAATTTGAGTGGGTATCAATGGCCACTATATAGATGTTAAAACGTTATATAAGTCATTTTATAAAAATATGTAAGTAAAATATGAGAGCATACTATATAAACTATTCTGTACACATAATGCACGTGAAAAATATAATCATTCTCAATTCTTTCTCAGTTACTTTAATTAAACTTCCGATTGCCAACAATACACTCATACAAGTGTGGATAGAATTAATAAAGGTCGATGGTCGGTGGCAGTTTCATGATGGTTCTCCAATGCCAAACGTTTGCTGGATCAACATGAGAGGAAGAAGTACATGTCCGGGCTCGTGTTCACAGTAGTACAGATATATACTTCCAAAATGGCGTGAACACAGATTTATTTCCTTTTTCGTGCGAGTACGGTCGAAAGTCGCTCATATACAGCTATCACAAGAACGAGATATTAACATTTGGATGCTACCGCAGTCCGAATGCAACAGCTGGTATTTTGTTCGTTTTTCTCTTATTAAGACTAAATATTTACTTATGCAAACATGTACCTTATTAGAACCTAGAGAATAACTATAACGTTCAATTCTGTATGAGTATTTTCGTGACGCCAATTGACTTAAATTGTTGTGACACTTTTTTTTTTTTTTTTTTTTTTTTTTTTTTTTTTAGAAAAAACAATGAGGAGTTAGAAGAATCAATAATATTTTGTATGATATTTATTTGTATGTTAAATTTGCAGTCACACATATATTGTTTTTGTTGTAAACGAAAATTTGAACAAGAGGTTGACTGCACGTTATTTTATCTATATGTAAGGGCTTTTTAAAATGATACAAACACCTGACGAAATGCGATATTTAAATAAATAAATCTTTAGATCTTTCGACATCTTCCAACCATGGTTTTGTACTCTAACAAAAGGAGACTCATTCAAGTTAATCAATAGGTATAGATTGGTTTATTGTTAAAATGTAAATAATGGATATAAAAAGTTATATAACCTCCAGATAATTATACAATTTATGTCATGCAATTCGATACCAGAACATTGTTTTATTTGTTTACCTTGCTTTGGTATGATGCACCTTGATAATTATGAAACATTAAAGACCGCATTACAATCCATTATATACAGCATTATAATTAATTTTACATGAACATTAGAAAGTTAAGTCAATGGAAAATTCTTTTGTCAAAGCAATAAATCAAAAATCAAAACGTTCAAACAGAATAAAAAAAAATGTAATTATAAGACTACTTCATAAACAAAATTATTCTCATAAATTTCTTTTTCTAAATCACGTGATGTTTTACGTTTTCTCATTCAATCATAAACGAATTCCTATAAGTATAACACTTCACTATCATTGTATCAGCAGAGGCGGCTAATTACGTAAATATTTCTTTTATACGGTAAACCAGGAATAAAGATATGTTACCAACGGTATCTCTTGTGATATGTTTGGTTGTTAGTATTATTGGCATTGAAACAACAAAAATCAAGACCTTTTACGGTATCAAAACAAAGGAGTATCCGAAATCTTCGTGTAAAAAAATTCCTAATATCATAAGCCAGAACGAATGTCTTGGACATTGTATTATCACAGTGGATATGATAGTCATGATCAACCACGATGAATCTACACACACCTGTATGTGTTGTAATGACACCACAGGAAGTGACATACCTGGTCCTAATTGGAAATCTTATGTCCCACCTACATGTAAGTATTTTATTATTTGTTTTAATCAGAAAACGTTTTTGTTGAAAGTGATGTGATACTACATTTGTACCCCTCTTAGGAAAAACAGTATTATTTTCTTTTTTATATTTGACATGTAAAGTATGAAATACATTTAATATTCTGGAGGAGGCCTAACACATGTTCATTAGATTATAAACCCCTTGCATAAGGTTGTTACGACGCAGGTTATGTAAAGTATATATGTTATAAATAAATGATCATATCATTTTTTATTTCTCAGTATATAATATATAGAAATATATTCTAAATCTTTTTTAATATATATGGATAACAGTTTACTTACGTTTCAAATATTGAATTACGAGGGTTGTTCGGAAATTATTGAGACATTTACTCTTACTCACTTGTAAAAAAAATTAAATCATTGAAATATCTCAAGGGAATAGAACAGGGCGTCTTTTATTAACGTACACAATTTGAAGCTAATAACTTCAATTGGTCATTTCTGGTACACTAACAAACTTACCAGTATCCAATCACCCGGCGCAACCACAAACTAACGGAAACGTCATTTAAACGTTTTTCGTTCGTTTTTTGTTATAAACACTTTACAAACTAACGGAAAACATAAACTATTTTTCATTTTCCATCTATTCTTTTTTCAAAATGGCAACAGTTAGATATATTTTCCATTCTTGAATTTTTGTGAAAAATGAGTTAGTTCTTCTCAAAAGTCAACTACTTACTGTGAAACTTTTCATATTCATCCTGTATATATCTTACAACTGTTAAAATCAATTTGTGCGAAAAATGTACCTGGTATTTAATCCATTTGTTTTAATCTTAGTTATACAATCACTAAAACAACCCGATTAACTGAAGCTTTTGATCCTTGTTAATCCAATAATTTTTATTTAAGCAATTTTTTGGCCAAACAAGGCCTTTTCCGAGTTTCACACCAATTTTCTGTATAATCGCCTTGCCGTCTTGACGTCAAACTTCAATAAAACGTCTCAGTTAGATTTTCAATTGCTTGGTAAAAATTTTAGTACTCTCTCCGTGTTTCACCTCAAACTCTAGTAAAACTTAAACAAAAGATAGTCACAGTAAATAGCAAAATGAACATACATAATTTGATTTCTTTTATCATGAATTGTAGGGCTTACAACACTTAAATTGCAGATGTTTCAGTTTTTTAAACTCCGAGTGTCTGCCTGCGCCGGGTACTCTGACCACCGACTTATTTGTGTACAGTCATAAACAAACTTTTCATTATTTTGTAATACTGTGGTTTCATTAATTTTCGTGGGTATCAATTTTCGTGGATTTTCTGAAAACCACAGTTTCAAGGATACGTAATTTCGTGGCCAATGACCCTATCAATACAAAATGTTTGTTGAAATTGAATTTTAATGAACATTTAATTTCGTGGATCAACTTAACAATGAAATCCACGAAAATTGGTATTCAACGAATATTGATGAAACCACAGTATTACTTTGCTCAATTATTTGGTTAGGTTTCGTCTATGTTCATGCCAATTTTCATTAAAATTCGCCACTTAGAATTATTTTTATCACCACTATCCTTTCAACTCCTTTATATGTATTATGATTCAGGTTAATCATTTTCAATTACAGACTTGGAATCAAAATAATATTTTAAGAAAGGATTAAAATCAATTTTGATTAGGAATAACATGAACTGAAAAACACCCGTTTCCTTAAAGCTGGAAGGATTTGGTCTTTGACAATAACTTTGTAAATATTTGTGTGCAGAGAGTAAGACTCGGATTTCAGCGCCGTTTTCATCGGGCAACTTTCTAGATATTTTAAAATGTGTTATCATATTAAAGTTAAAAAATTACATTCTGCAAAAAGTTGGAATATATTAGCTTTGTGTTTTGTAGCGCCCTGTGCCGATGGTTATGCAACTTACTATTTGATGCCATACCAAATATGTCTGAAGTACTTCCCAGTGCCTGTCTCGTATTCAACAGCCAAGGCCAACTGTCATGATGAACGTGCCAATCTAATAAAGATTGATTCCCAGGAAAAGTACAACATATTTGAGGATTATCATGGTATGTTTAAATTATGTAATCACATTTTAATTCGCCTAAATGAAAGGTGGTGTGATTGTTTTTCAAAAACGAACTCTTTTGTTAAAGATGTTTATAACAGCTTGGTAAATTATTTAATAAAATTGTGAAATATTTTGTTTTGCTTTTTTATACTAATTTTATATATACGTAAAATTGTTTTCAACATTACTAAATCAAGTAAAGATTTACCTTTACGCAGGGTTTCATTTTTTCCAAATCATCCATATAAACGTTCAACATCTTAAGTCAAAATTGTTCTAAGAGACAAGATTACAATGTTATTCATAAATATGGCTTTTCTTAGTCATGTCTTAATTTATGCAGAAATATGCAACGACAAAGGTAAATTTAATTTGAATAAAAAAAAAAGAGTTTTATTTGTCGTTTTGCTTCATTGACAGCGATATTTTATAATACAATGGTTAAAAATCGTTAATTTGAGAGCAAATAAACCAGATTTTATTGATTTTGAAATGAAATATTTGCAAAGTTGTTGCTTTAAATAGGAACATTAACAAACATCTGGGAAATTGTCATTTTAAGGGTATGCGTCATATCAAACTGTAGTGTTTCTTTATTATACTCTTTGATACTTACTAAAGTGGTTACCAAACAATTAACTGGGATGTCGTTTATTAAGCGCAAACTTTCATGCATGTCTTGAAAAAAAGAACTGCCAGTGTGTTTCTAATTCAAAACTACGATATAAACTGTGAATTTTAAATTTCGTATACATGTAACTACATTGTAAAATAAAAACTGAAAGTATTACTATTTACTACAACAAGTTAAATAACATAAGAACTATGCATAATGAAATAGGTATAACTAGATGATATCCCACGCAAGCGCGGGTATCAACATTTTATACCTTAATATGACATACTACTTAATAAGATAAGATGCTTATATATGGTAATATGTTGAACCATTGTTTTTTTTTCAATTTTGTATATACGTTGTCCGATTCTTTCTTAACTTCTTTAAACCTGTAGCAAAAAAAAAAAAAAAAAAAAAAAAAGAAAAAAAAAAATCCAAACCCCCCCCCCCCAAAAAAAAAACCCAACAAAACAAAACAAAATAAAACAAAACTGCATGGTTGGATATTCAGAAGAGCGGGCAGGGATAAAAAATGGAAACTGAAATGTATAATATATACATGTACTGTTCAAAAAGATATCAAAGAAACTTTTTAAAATTTTTATTTATTTCAAACCAGTTAGTGGGTATTTACTGCATCTCTCACCAAATTTGGTTCTTAAGGTCAATTTTCATTATGGTTTTTATTACTGTCCAAATTAAGAATTTCGGATAAAAGACTAGTTTGAGAAAACAATTTAGGCAGAGGGGTCATCCCCATTAAACTTCCCCGTTTTATGCTTACATCGTTTATCCATAATAACCAAGAACACAATAGTCTGTTCATTAATGTGTGTAAGTTTACAACAAATCTGTCATGGTATGAACATGTATGAGATTAAAACATGCTAGGTTTTGCATTTCTGTTTGCTTAACTTAAACCAAAGTTATAAGATTCAAAGTATCTGCCCGATGGTCAACTTGCCCTACACTTTCCGCGATGATGTTAATTAGTCAACCCGTTTCTGGGAACCCCGTTCTGGAAAAATTATTTCCATCAAAACAAAAATCGCATTGAATTGTGCCTTTTTTATTTATTAACTTTTTGTTTTAATCGATTCCAATTTAAGGTATCTGACCGCGGTACATGATGAACTCATCCCACTCTTTTCGACAATCATCAACCCGCGTTTTTGTTACCCCGTTCTGGAAAGTTCTATCCCATTCTTACACCAGAGGGCGTTCTTCGCAAGCGAATAAGTATCCAAACTAAAATCGCCCTTTCAAGAAACGAATTGTGTCATTTTATTTATTTAACAATGTCGATTTCCAACTTTTGTGTACATTCTAAATAAGTTGCCAGTAGATATATTCACTCTTTACGTAATCATTTAACATTATTTCATTGCAAGCATATATACCCCTGACTTTGATCCGCTAAACCGTGTCAACCACGCTCTTTTATCGAAAATGGAAGTAGGCTTTTTTTTTCATTATTAATTCCATCATGATAACATATCAGTTAATTCAATTAAAGCTTACGGACATCATCTCACACGTGTTGGAATACCAAAGATGTAAGAAGTTACTCTGGTGCAGGCATTTTGTAGTTTATTTGCAAGCTGTCTTCATTTATAAGTATAGATTTTGGTTTGAGATATTCATCAATGGAGAAAGCTTAGCTTAGTATTCGATGTTTAACATGAAGACGCTGATGAAGGAACTATTTTTATATTAATTATAAATGTGTTAAGTTCTGTTATAAACTACAGCCATGTCATAGCATGTAAAACAATTACAAATATATTCCAGCTGAAGCATATAACTTGAAGATTTAAGATGAACACAGCTCGTTATAAGGCACTGTCCGCCTTATTTTTCTTTTTATCACTGCTATCCTTTCAACTCCTTTATAAGCCGTATATTAACAGTTAAAAGTATTTTGCTGTAGAGGTCTCACTTGCATGGACGTACATATTGCCTCGCTGTGTTACTCTGTCGTGATGCAACTTTTACGCACTTTTTTCAAGTCAGGGGACTTAAAAAATATCAAATAAACAGGTCAATGCATTTTTTACAAACAGAAAATCTGCATGAAATAAGAAATAAATGCATAAAATCCCAAAGACCACGAAATGAATACTACACGTCTGCTACGATTTGGGATGTAAATTTTGGTGTAACGAAATCAGAAAGTTTATCTAATACCTGTGGGACGGTTTCATGAACTGATCAACCCTAATGTGTAATCTATATTAACTTTGCTTAAAATGTATTCTAAAATTCAAATTCAGTTTAATTTTTACATAAGAATGAATGAACAAGAAGGTTAATCATGACTTATCGTTATTTTGAATTTCTATAATAAAATTCCGTAATTTTCATAGATATAAACAGTGTTCTTACCGCAAGTAGACTAAAATCTTTCGAGAGAAAAAATTAAATAATTAAATATGTTAGACATTTGTGTATATTCCGTTCAGATGTAAAGCTCACACATGAAGTTCGCTTAGTATTCAGAAAATAGAATAATAAATATAAAATTTACATCTTTTTAAAGATAGCAGAATACATGGTGAACTTTACTGACAATGATGAGAGTTACGATTTAATAAAGTCGTCCGCTAACTGAAAGGCCAAGTAATATGTGTAATCGCTCCAACTGAGCTAAAAAATTCTAACCAATAAAGCAATTGGTTTGTTTTCTAAATTAGAATTTGAATTATAGATAGAAGATCTCGGAAGATTTAATATGCGTATTTTAAAAATTATATTCACTTAAGTACATGAGAACTTTCTGTACTCATTTATTTTACGTAGATTCAATTGATGTGATTTCCATGCGGCTTCCGGTTTGAGCCTTCGTCTGACAGTAAACTAAAAGACGGGTCACGTTACCATCTAGCGTGTTGTGAATCTATTCAAATTTTATATTTTCCGCAACATACTAATGATAGTATATGACTTGAAAAAGCTATGACCATATGAAACCAGTAATTGAGAATGTATTGACATTGCAAAGAAACACACAAGCAGTTTAAATCGTTTTATTTCTTAAAAAAAAACACATTTTTTTTTTACCAAATAGATACTACAATATGCAATTTTATGATAGTTATGACACTAATAGAAATCAAATAAGAAGTTTTTTTATTAACTTTGTAATATTTCACAATAGTTCAACCTGTAAATGTATTACATTTGCCCCCCCCCCATCCCTGTAGGGGGTAACATGTAAAAAAAAATTGCAAATTTTGACACATCTTCAATAGGATACAATAGAATAACTGATTTGAAGCAATCCCCTAAAATACCGAAATTGTAGATTTAGATAATTAAAATATAAAATTAAATTATACAGAAGTTCATGCAAGTTTTTTTTGTTGTTTTTTGTTTTTGTTTTTTTTTTATCAAAATATCAATGATAGATATAATTAGATACGGTTCCGTTTATTCAATATGTAGTGGAAACTTTTCACTTTAAAGCTTTTACTAATGCATAGAATTTTATAGTTAAATATATGTTTGAAAAGTAACTCTGCCTTTCTATTATTTTGTATTGTTTCGAGCAATACATATCATTCGGTTGAACTCATGTCTCAATCAAAGTATAAAGTATTGATAACCATTGTTTAAAAACAAATGGATTTTTTTGTCTTGTTTCTATTTTGTATCGATTAAAATCACATGTGGGTGAAGGTTTTGTTTGTAAACGAATACTCACCTCAATTTATTAATCTTAAATAGCTTTTGTTTACGCTAATATTAAAATACGACATGTGAGGTTCAAAAGGAAATGCAAAGAAATTTTCGTTTTTTTTTATACGATGAAAGACAATATACTATAGTAGTTTATATGAACATGTATATAGCATATTTGGTCGAAAAAATGACATTGATCTGCTTTGGTAAAAGTTTAAACATTGAAAATTATTGAAGCTATTTTGAATAATTCTTTGAATGATTCTGTGTATAGTTCTTTTTTTAAATTCAAAAGCAACATCATATCACAACAAAAGTGTGTTCTTTTCACGTAATGGGTTGATAGAAAAATATTTTCCATTTCAAATTTAGTCGATTATTATGAAAATAAATTTATTCAAAAGTTAAGTTTTGTTTGATAGTCATATAGTTTTAATCGTCAGTAAGACAATGTTTATAAGTCAATAACAAGGTAACAGTATGCCACATATCTTTCCAGACTAACCCGTTTTATACTTGTAAAGTAGCATAAAAGTGATAACGTTAAAAAGTAACCATTTTAATTTTTTTTTTAATTTTAGTGCCAATTGCCAATAATTCAGTCATTCAAGTGTGGGTCCAAGGGGAAAAGGTCAGAGGTCAGTGGCAGTTTGATGACGGAACTCCAATACCTGAATACTGTCCAATCGACATGAGTAATAAAACGGGAGAAATACATCTCCGGGCCAATGGTTCTACATCGTTTACCTGCATTGACTTTTATAATAGAGGCCTATATCATTATTCATGCGAAAACTATCGCGTGTTATCCTTCAACAATTAACAGAACTTTGCATCTTAGGTATGTTAATGCCCCACAAAATATAAAGCAAAATGTCGCCCACTCGGATTTGTCAGGTTGTTATATACGTACATTTATTCAACGTAATATCGCTTGGGTTATGTTCATGAAATTATCATATAATTCATCTAATGACATGTCCCACGATATATCTTAACACATATCTTAGTATCACTCTTAGACATATCTTTAGATGTCAAATGAAGATGTTAGACGTATCTTAGTTAAGATATCGTATTTTGACGAACTCTCTATTCTAGAGAATAAAAAGTCAACAAAATATAATGTGAAAATATTTTTATGAAGCCCATTATAAACAAAGATGAATAAGCAATTACGTTTTTAAAGACGTGTTACTAATATGATATTTTATCCACCAATGACTTTAATCAATTTCGATTTTGTATCACGCATTACATGATTATACCAACAGCAATATGCATGCCTAAAAAAGAAACATTTTCGTCTTCAAATTTCATCACCAATGTCAAATATCAGTGAGATTTTTAAAGGAAATGTAGAGAAATATTCTTTATGCAGTTTACACTGTACTGATTACAAGCATGTTTTGCCCAAGTTAATGAAGACAATGGTGTGTATGTACATATGAACACGTCATAATATTTATTATGTGTTCATTGACTTTAAATTGCATCACAACAACCGCTAGTGGCCCCATAAATGTATATTCATTTTTTACATAATCACATGCGCGGATCCAGAAAGGGAGGGGTAGGGGTGTTTAAAGTTCAAAATTATTTATTCACATTGTAAAATTACTGGAAATAGGCCTTGAACACCCAATACCAGCTGGTAAAATACTATTCCTCGTAACCACCCCCCCCCCCCCCCACGGATGAGCGCAGGTAAGCACACGTAAAAGGCTCAAATAGTACTAAATCAGATCTGTATAGGTAGGTACAGTATATCAAAAATTTCAGAAATGGTGTATTTTCACATAACCTCCAAATACATGTACATATTAAGCGGTTTGTTTATTTATATACCACGATGTAGATATCGGTTTCCTCTTATTTTAAAACGTGGTGGTTCACTACCCACATATTTAATGGTGAGTTTATTTAGGATAAGACAGCTGTTTGGGTGTCTTAAAGATAATTAATAAGAGGTGTCGTAATTTAGGATTGCTTTGGGAAACTGTCTTAGAATAAGATGTGTCCCAAGAAAATTCTGAGACATATCTTATTATCGGAGAGCTTCATGAACATCTTCACTGCTTATTTGCATATTTATTGTAAATTGTAGTAGATCATACATTAATTTTTCCGTTTATCGTGTTTAGCTTGATGAATATATTAACATGCAGAAGTACCTCAAATTGCTCTCATAAGTGTACACTTATCCAAAACGATGATTTTTAAAAAAAATTATTATTCTTTATATGGGGTGAAAGGATGCGACAGCTTATAAGTCTGCGAAAATTCGACATTGCAAACACCTAGAATCTACCCGATTAATTCTTATTTTCTGAATGGATTAATGAGATATTCTTTTACAATTATATATTATACAAAATGATTAGAATTTACTGTTGAAACTTTATCCAGGTTAACATAGAAACATAGTAATCTTTGATTTTTTTATAGTCACCTAATTCATAAATCTTATCTATAAACATCTGTGAAGATTCATCAATCTTATATAAATACGTAGCGCATTAACTTTGAAAACAAAATCTTTAAACATTTCCGTTTTTTCTCATATAAAAACCCATCAATTTTAAAAGTTAACATTGTATACATTTACAAGATAAAAAGCACACATGATAGTTAATTTACATAGCGGATATAAAGGATCACTTGTAAATAACAAAAGAATTAAATTATAGGGGAGATTGATTTCCCGAAAAGAATCACTTTAAAGAAAAAGAGAGTTCATTTGATATTTTCTACAGTACATAGTTCTTAATTTTTCGAATTTTCATTTAATACCTAGCAGATTGCGCTTGTAATTATCAAATTAACCTTCAAAGTTGGCTAAAACATCATTTTGGCAGTAACTGGTCCATTTTTGCATGAATTTTGGCACATATATTCATCCTGGCAGGCCTGTTACCAAAACACTAAGATATTTTGATAAGATTTTGATCAAAGAAATACATTAAGATAGGATTTTTAATGTGCACCCTGCCCCGAGGTTGAAGTTTGCAAAAATCATACAAAACATTTTAAAACTTATCTGTATTATAGTAGTTTATATTTATGTGATAACTTGTAAAGTTTGAATAGCTCAGTTGCTATGCATGGTTTTTCTTTTTAAATTATCGTTTTGAATAAAAACTTTTTTTAAAAAACCAGGATTGTGCTGTTTGTAATTTACTCGTTTTTCCTTAAATGCACGTTTGCTGTTCAAATTGGATTTATATCGTAAAATCAAAAGTAAAAATACGTTTTATCAATGTGATTTTTGTTCTTTCTAACTGTAGCATGTATGTGTGCATAAATATGAAATAAATATTATATAGACAATAGTAATAAACGAGATTTTTTTGTCATGACTTCAGGAATAACTAAGGTTTGACAGTTGCATTCTCCGAAACAGTCAGGTAATGGGAATTAGCAATATCAAGATTTTTCATAAAAATAACGCGATCCATATTTGATTTGTCAACATTCAATTTATAAATAATAAAAATGTTTTAAGGGATGCAACGAGTAACAGTGGGCAAGATGTTTCAAGTGAGTGAAGTTCACCATGCACGTGTTTTGCCCTGATATAAAAAAGATAGCCATTCCTGATCGGTGGAAAAGTGGGTAGTAATTATCTAATGTCTACTTTGGTAGAATTTAAGTTATATGATAACCATTATTTGAAAAATCATCTGTTTGGATTTAAGTTAAAGCACATGTACCGGATGAAATATTTACTTATGTACTAGACCCCCAAAACGAGGCGTTTTCTTTCATGTAACCCGATTTTTCAATCAATTTGATGAATCCATATATTTTTAAAAAGGTGTAACTTTTTTGAAATTCACTTGTTTCAAATAGTTTGTCTGTCAATTCAATATATATTCTTTCTTATACTGTTTATCTTAAGTGTAGAATTTTCGATGCTTAAACAATTTTTTAAAATTATTTATTTGACCGCATCCCTATGTATCAATGGACGAGTTCATTCAAAGCATCGGAACAAGATCTCGAGGCATAACATGTCATTTATATTTTTTTTTCAAAGTTTTGACCTGTGATTTTTCTCCGGATTTCTCGGATATATATATATCTTGGATATAATCCTTTCTACAATTTCAGAATTGCACTTCTTTGTCATGTGTGTTTATTTTAATTAAAAAAAATCTTCTGAATGTGACAGTATAATTGCCTTAAAACTGTTCCTTTTCTGTTTCTAGAAAATGACAGAAATGCCTTTGATTTTGCCATCTTAATTAGCCAATACAATTTAAAACTTTACTGTTTTCTTTTCCACTTTGAAGCTTATAACTTGTATTTTCTTAAAATAATTGGGAATAATTTCAAATGTCAATAATATCTATGCACTAAAGTAAAAGGAAAATAAAATAACATGTATCCTCCGAATATGTACATTCCGTTTGGAGCGTAAAGTAAAATTAAGTTTTTTTTTTTTAGAATAATTGATACATGCTTCCAATGAAAAAAAAAAGAATAGCCATGCAAGATATTTGAAAAGCTATTACATGTATCTATTATGCTTTCATTTTGCTAATTTTAACTCGCACAAAATCAAGTTCATGTACATTATTTTAATGCAAATTTTCCATTGTCTTTTACTAACTACATAACGCCACTTGTCTACGCAACTATGGGACGTCACTTGTAAAAACAGTAATAAAAAGTCAAGGAATGAATATTACTGATATTTTTCCTATCCAGGGTAGAGCTTTATTTGGCAATATCAAGGTGGAATTTGACACCCTTATATTTTAACTTATTTCCTATCGAAAAAAACCCATTAAAATCAAGTATAATTTTATCGAGGTTTTCTTTACCAATTTATAAACCTAACAGCGTAACGCAATGAAATAGAATGTTCATCAAAAATCCTTTTTAAAAATTGCTTTTAAGTGTTAAATGCTGTAATTTATATATGTTGTTATAATTAATTTACTCAATAGTTCGTTATTTCCCTAGTCGACGATCAGTGTGTTTTTCCAGATTGCAAGTTATGTAGTTTCATCCATATCTCAATCACCCTTTGGACTATTATGTTTAAGATGTCTTTAATTTTGCACAGTGGATCCATACTCGATGGTATTCATTCAGCCAAAAAAATTAAGCTATACTGTCACTTGTTTTGATACAGTCTATAACTGACAAGTAAGCATAAGATCATTTTAACTTTATTTTTGTCTATCAAGAAAGTATTTGACACACCCACTTCCACCTGAACTTTACTTTTATTGTGCTGCATATTGATTTGATATATATCAATACTCAGTAAATTGAGGAGATCAAAATAGATAGGTCAGTTTTGTATTGCAAAAATAGCTTGCAGTCTGATCCCCTATTTGATATATTTATTTTCCATCTTTATTTCGTCTTTTGCAAAATATGACAGAATGCATTTCATCATGGCTGTTTAAATGAAGTTTTTACTCAACAAAAACCTACTTGCAGAGAATTTGTTCAGCATAAGAAAACATATTACGAATTTGTAAGTCATGAGTTTGATTACCGCTGTAGCGTGGAGGCTTTCACCCACTTGTCAATAAAAAATAAAACTATTAGTCTATTATTGGTTTATATTGAAGACTTGGTAGACAGGTAATAGCAAGATCCTTGTTTATGCATTCAAATATAAAAAAATAAAATTAAAATATATGTTTTAAATATAAATATAGCCCCTGACTTTCGTGTACCTAATTACGTATTATCCTTCGAACATTGGCGGATAAGATCCATCGCGTGGAAAATGGCCATCTGCGGTCATCTAAATAACATAATCCTAAACAATGCTTAACACAATGATACAAATATGGATTCATGTAACAAACACTTCACCCCCTCTTGATTTACACATTTTAGATTTTTACAGAATTTTAATTTTTTGATATAATATCGACAGATAAAATAGAAGAAAAAAAAAACAAAAACAAAAACAAGGATCAAACGTGCGTCGAGCTTACTTTATGCTTTAGTTGATTATCATTTTGAATGTCCAAGTCTACACACATCGCTAGATAATACCAGACGACACACCCTTCTCTATAGAAATGTTCACATAAACCATCAATTTTGACTAATTGTTAAATTTTGACAGCACGCAACAATATGAACCTTGTACATAGTCTTCAAAAATTTGGAAAGATTAAAATACAGAAGTTTTCTAAAAAAAAAATGGTTACGTCTTTTGCATGCAGGTTCATGTTTTTTTACAAATACAATTTCTGACATGAATTATGAGTATATCACAATGCTGGTTATCCTTCATATATACTCGCCATTAAACGTCTCATTATTTAAAGAATTTCTGAAACGATTACACAAACTGTGTTCGACAAATAGTTTTCCTTAAACATTTTCCAAACATGTTTTCATACAAGTCTTCAATCACACCACGTTTTCATAACGAAAGCAGAACTGAAAGTTTAGACATTATAACCGTTCGACATCAAATCATACAAAACAGTTTGAATAATAAGTTCTCGCATTATTACCAGTGTGAGATCGATTTCTTTGGTATGAGGTTATCAGTATGAGATGTAGGCATAGCCTCGTTTTAGTCGGTCCTAAACCGTACGTTTTGTCCCTTTTGGTGGATTTCCAGTATTCTACACTCGTAATAAAGAGTGTTTCTACTTTTGAAAAAAGAATATGCCTTTCTGATAGACATGTATTTGTGTATGATGTTGAACAATATACCCGGTATACCAATAAATTAAAATCTCAATCACAAGATTAAATAATGCAATTTTTTTTTTATTAATGGTATAATGTAATGTTTATTTACGTAGTGCTAAAACCTGCTCATTTTAAATTCAAGAATATTTAAGACGACAATTTATCACGACAATGTATTATTTCACATAGTTATATTGATTTAATTCATTTTTTTTCTGAAGTAATCGTTACCAGATACGCATATAAACTTGAATTGAGTGGGTATCAATGGCCACTATATAGATGTCTAAACATTATATAAGTCATCTTATAAAAAATATGTAAGTAAAATATGAGAGCAGACCATATAACCTATTATGTATACATAATGCACGTGAAAAATATAATCATTCTCAATTCTTCTCAATTACTTTAATTAAACTTCCGATTGCCAACAATACCCTCATACAAGTGTGGATAGAATCAATAAAGGTCAATGGTAAGTGGCAGTTTCATGATGGTTCTCCGATGCCAACCTTATGCTGAGCGGGGGACCGGAAGAAGTACATGTCCGGACTCGTGTTCACGGTAGTACAGATATCTACTATTATGATGGCTCAAACGCAGACTTATTTTATTATTTGTGCGAGTACAGTCGAGAGTCACTCATATACAGCTATCACAAGAACGACATATTGAGATTTGGATGCTACCGCAGTCCGAATGCAACAGCTGGTATTCTGTTCGTTTTTCTCTTATTAAGACTAAATATTTACTTATGCAAACATGTACCTTATTAGAACCTAGAGAATAGCTAAAACGTTCAATTCTGTATGAGTATTTTCGTGATGCCAATTGACTCAAATTGTTGTGACACTTTTTTTTGGATTTTTTAGAAAAAATAATGAAGAGTTGGTAGAATCAATATTGCTTAAACCATGCTATATTTTGTATAATATTTATTTGTATGTTAAATTTGAAGTCACACATAAATTGTTTTTGTTGTAAATGAAAATTTGAACAAGAGGTTGACTGCATGTTATTCTTTCTATATGTAAGGACTTTTTTAAATGATAGAAACACCTGACGAAATGCGATATTCAAATAGATAAATCTTTAGATCGTTCGACATCTTCCAACCATGGTTTTGTACTCTAACAAAAGAGACTCATTCAAGTTAATCAATAGGTATAGATTGGTTTATTGTTAAAATGTAAATAATAGATATAAAAAGTTATATAAAAGTTAGATTTCAAGTCAAAATTGTTCAAACAGACAAAATTACAATGTTATTCATAATTAAATTTTTTTGTCATATGTTTTTGTCGAAAATATGCAACGACAACGGTAATTTTTTTTTAAATAGAAAATTGAATAAAATTTCCAATTTTCCTTTTGCTTATATATCTTTTAAGCATTTAAGTCTATATTGTTATGCACATTTTGTATCAGTAAAATATCAATGACATTTCAGGATATGTACTTGATGCACAAAAAATTAGAATTTTCCAAAATCAATTCCAGATGGCATGTATTCAAAATTTACGATTTTATTAACCTTTTTAAATAATTACACCTTAACAGAATGAAGACAATATAAATAAATGTAATCATCAAAAGTTTATGGTGTAGAGTTCCTGTGAGTAAAATGTATGAAATACAAATGAAGCCTATCAAAGATAAGTCCAATATAACAAAAAAAGATGGATGAAAATTTAAATTAAATGAAAATCAATCTTTGACGTTGAATCAATTTTTGCAAAATACTTCTTAACTGATTACAACGCCTCAAACAGTTTTATAAATAGTTTTATAATCAGTAAAAAATGGAAAATCATGTTGGAATATTTGTTTAGAGAATTTCAACAATTTTCAACAATCATTTTGAGGGTACTGACAAGCAAAGTGGGCATTTTGCCTAACCACTTTCATTCTTGAAAGGTTGTTCTGTGTTGTATTTTAACATCGCACACGCGGAAACCATACACTGTTCATGGTAGATTGTGCAGTGACAGCATGGACATCAGAAAAGTGTTTTTTAGAGACATCCTTGAACTGACTTTTGTAAGGTTACCTTTTTATATGAAGACTATTCCTTAAACCGTTATTGTGATCGGCTTCGGCCGATCACTATTGTGTCCATATCCGGCAAATGCTTCCACGTGCGCACACATTCCGCTTGCATAAGTAGTTCTTATAAAAACTTGAAGTTTGGTTTAGTATTTATATAACATTTTACTCAGTTTTATTTCAATTCATTTTCATTAAGAGATGCAAACATACATAAAATACAGTTCGACCTGTTAATTCAAGAATGCACATTTTGTGTCACGCGTAAGAATTTCGATCGAAAAGTTCATTCAGTAATGTAGTTGACCTCGATTAACTGACCTCAATTATTAAAATGATCGTGACGAGATAAAGAAAACGCCAAGTCGGTTATTAAAAAATATATTTTATTCAAAGATGAAGTCTTGATTAACTTTCATTATTTTTTGTGGGAAATGTCGTCATTAAAATACTAACTTTTTATAAGTCAATATTGAAGTAACAGTAAGCCACATATCCCTCCACGCTATTTAGCTCGTTTTTCATTTACAAAGTGGCATACAAATTACAGTGTTGAAAAATGACCTTTATCAATTATTTTTATTTCTGTTTGAATTGCAAAAATGGATAAAATTGAAGTGTGGGTCCAAGGGGAACTGGTTGGAGGTTAGTGGCTGTTTGATGAAGGAACTCCATTACCTGACATATGTCCTATAAATTTTAGGGGCCCTGGAAATCAAGTTCATCTGCGGGCCAAAAGCTCTTCACCGTTTGAGTATAGTGATGCCGAGAACGCCCGTCTATGTAATTATTCGTGCGAATACCATTTTCTGTCGTCATTCAATAATTAATTCTAGAACAATAATTAAAACATTGAATTAATGATACGTTGATGTCACTGAAAATTGAAGGCAATATATTGTTGTATTGACGTGTGTCTGTCTTTTATAAAGCTACATTTGTTTAACGTAAATGTGTTGCTTCTTTGCTTGGATATTTGTTGTAAATTGAAATAATAAATTATTCATCAAACATTCTGTTTATTATATGAACATGCTAAAATTCCTAAAATTGTTCTTATAAATATACATTTATAGAAAACCTTGATTTTTCTGTCGAAACTATTATTCAATCATATTACGTTTGAAGACGCGATCAAATATAAATAAAAGTCTCTGAGGATTTGATATAAAAAACAACTTGAAAAAACTTTAATTATTACGTCTTAATGAATCCCTTCTAAATATCGACATTCGACGTTTTCTAGTGGATTAATCAGGTAAACTTTTTTTATAACAAGAGAATATAACAATTGTCTCGTGATTTTTTTTCAACCAGTGATGTTAAGCCCCTATTAAAAGTTAAATTGTACAGTTTTTTCCCACCTTAAACTAAGCAGGACACAAAAACTATGTTCAGAATATGCATTCATGTTAAATACGATGGATTAAGACACAGTTTATAATCCTGTTTTTGCCCTCAGCATTGGCAATATGCTTAGCACTGGGTAACACAACGTATTGCTACATGATCGTAAGTAATGCTTGTACGGTTTGCTGTTGAATTTACGTCAGCAGAAATTTTTTTTCTATAAAACTAATATGTTCAGTAGAGGAAATATATAGTGCTTTTTTGGGAAATAACAGTTCTCGGGGTGTCAATTTCAACAGTTACCCCCTCCGAAACAGTCACTATTTATAAGTAACATAAACATAATGTTCAAATGCAAATGCAAATTCCCCATTATATATCTGCGTTTATGTGGATTTTGGCCGAGTGAAAACGATAATGTGTCAATGAATATATTTTGGAAATTTTTTTTTATTATCGATTTCAATTGCACTTCTTTCACAGGTATTTGTATATTTTTTTTAAATCATGCAGCATAAATATCTTGGGACAGACATTTGCTCCGGTGAGTTTGTGCAGCATGAAAAAGCATAAACTTCTAGCTTGTAAGTCATGAGTTCGATTCCTGCTGGAGCTAGAGGTTTTCACCCACTTGCCATTCAAAAAAAGTTTTCCGAATCCCTAATGTATTTAATTTAAGCCAATAAATTCAAAAAAATCTTTTTTTCTGATTTTTTTTTAAAGTTTGATATTTAAATGCTTTACTTTTGAATACCAAAAATTAAATGTTGAATTTGTAATTCTATTTTTCTGACACAGTTGACAATTAAATTACTCTAGATTTTACATTTAGTTTAACAACGCTTCCGAAACTCCAATTTTTAAAATGATAAAATGATTTTCAGTTTCGGTTTATTTATCAGTTATGAAAGTGTTAAGGTACATGTATATGTTATAAATTTTTTGATAAAATTTAAGTCAACTAAGTTGAAGTTAGTGATGTATTACAAATTTCGTATGGGAATTTATAACTTAGAAGTTACCTTTAAGGTTTTTTCGTCAAGTATATACAAAAGGGGGTTGGGTTCATTTTGCTGTGAATCATGAAATGCAAACTATGACTTCCGTAGAAATAAACTTTTTTTTAAAATTTATTTTTTTAGTGATATATTTATATTCATTCTATTCACATTTTACCAATGTGTTGATCAAATGATTTTTTGTGTTTTAAATTGTCCGTATTTCTAAAAATCTTTTGTTGAATATATCAAACACAAAAAGTATACACGTATTGCGAACCTAATTCATTCAGTGAATACGATATTTGACGGAAAGTCATTTTTCAAAAAGTTAGCGTGTATTTGAATTAACAAGGCGGGGTCTTATTTAATTTGTTCTGTCCTAGATTTTTGAATGAAAGTTCCTACATATAATAATTACTTTAAGATAAAAAAAAACCAAGACATTTATCACATCGTTTGTTTAAGGGGTCATTTCAAAGTTTGTTAATTTTTAACGAAGGACCCTATGGGATTTTGCTTAAAATGTATCAGTTTTGCACATTTTTAATTTTTTAAAAAACTTTGTGGATGCCTAGAGCGAAAAAAATTAGACCCTTTTATTTGATCTCTTGGCTTATATAGTCATAATTTGTAGCAAACTTCTCGCTTTGAAAGAGACAGGTTGTGTTCATCTAAGATGAAGTATTGGTGATATTTGCTGCACATTACAGAGTTTGAGAGACAAACAAGAAGTGAGCAAATACACGAAAAACTCGGGAAGAATGTATGGTGATAATTATGGTAAAAATAAGTTACAGTGGCGTCATAACACGAAGCGTTACTACTGGTTACAGAGACAAGCAAGATATAAGCGGATATACTCTATGCTATAGAAGACCGTTTGAATAGCACAAAAAGGGAAGGCATTAGATTTACATGCAAGTGATTCAGCTGTTTGGCTCCTTGTCACATATATTTTAATATTGCTGATTGTGAGAGCTTTTATTGAGTTTAAAAAATTGTTTTAAAATAAAAGCTATTAGGAGTAGAAAACCTCTTGTAATGACTTAAGTGAACATCATGATAAGCAAGAAAACCGTATGTATATGTTTTTGACGTTTGTTTTCAGCAAGAGCTGATATAGGTAGCAAATATTGCAGTTTCAAATGCAATTAACTCATATATTTGAATGTTTACGTATAAATAGTAATTAATGCACCCAGCCCCCTTCCTCCCTGACCAATCAAGAAAGAAACATTCTTTAGATAAATACTGCAGTAATCCTGGGTTGGAACAGTTTTGTTCATGGCAAACATTGATAACTTATACCCAAGTTGAGAACACTGGCTGGATGTGTCAATAATGTTCAAACTTATACATTTAGACGTTTTGAATTAAATTTTATGTATCATCAATTAAAAAATCTAAGGACATTTGCAAAAATTATGATTCAACAGGCATTGTTCTTTAAAGTTAACATTATTTTATGAAAAGCTGAAGCAATAAAAATCACATTACATATACTTTAAAGATATATGTTTTCCCAAAATTCATTTTCTCATAAAACATTTTATCTCAGACTATTAAATTCGTCAATTTGACGTATGCCTTTTGCTCTTATCTGTTGTTTTCATTTAAATGTTTACCATTCCGAAAATTATTAAACTCTTATGTGTGTATCAAGTTTCCAATTTCAAATAATAATATTAATTTATAAAAATATACTTTGAACGATTGTCAGTTTTGTGAACAAAAATTTAAATTACTTATATGTGCATATTGTTGAAAAAAAAAACACGTTATCAACATCTTAAATATGTATTGAATGAACATAGATAATTAAAACATTTTTTTTATTAGTTTTGAGCAATTGTGCGGGACCATTTCTACTGCTTTAAAAAAAGGCCAGAAGATCTTAGCATTGGCTTTTGTTCGAAACCATGTTTAATATGTAAAGATTGTTGGCATAATTATATGAATAGAAAAAAGTAAACAGTTGTGACACGCTACCTTGTGTGTATTGATAAAAATAACTCTCAAATTAATAACTCAGACGTGTGAGATCGATTACTTGTAAAAATAATTGGAATATCGTCTACCATTTACACATTGTCAATAAGATACTGTGTACTCTAATGATTTTACATTCTTTATTTAAAAATAATGAGTATTAATTAAAACTGGTAAAAGTCAAGCTGCGCAATACATTAATTTAAGTGCCCCCTAAAAAAACCCAATAAGCATTACATCATACTATGCAAATCTTTTAATATTGAGCGAATTTTAATTATATGTTTTTAAAAAGACGGATGGTCTTAGCTGAGGGATTTGTTTGAAACCATGTTCAATACAGAAAGATTTTGTGTATAGATATATGAACAGAGAGAAAAGGTCAACAGTTGAGACTTGCTACCTTGTGGGTATTGATGATACACAAAAACGTATCATTTATAATTTACAAGTTATTGATAAGATTTGAATACTCTCAGACGTGTCAGATTGATTTCAAAACTAACGAGCATCAGTTCGATACCATTACTCAAGATGCAACAAAGATACCGATGCAATAACATAAAAAATAACTCATTTTTTGATTTCTTTGCCTTTAGAAATTAGGACGATTGTGCTTTTTTGAGGTCAGTTAATTGTAGCCAATATGGAAGCTGAATTGTCCCAATTATTACAATCAGGTCTTTCATATTAATGTTATTGTGCTTCCGTCAGCGTAAAGATTTACTAAGTTAAGAAATATTCTAGGTAATTTGGAAAGGAATTTAATATTTCCTTCATAGTTATACAAAGCTCTAAATAAAATCTACCAAAATAGCCACAACCATTGAACTGTTTTAGATCATAGTGTTTGCTTACGATTATAGTTTAGATTTTTTTGAACTGACGTTACATATCACGAATATTAAACCTTCAGATTTACATTTTTATTTACATCTATTGCTGTTCCTTAGTTCAACATCAAACGATAAGTAGACTCAAACATACATCATTCATTTATTACAAAATATCATGTATATATGTTGTGTAAAGTTAAGTATGTATAGAGTTAAACAGCATGCGAATGATGTAATGAAATAAAAAACTACTTTCATTTTATGATTGCTACGTTCTGAGAACAATTAAGTCCAACAAAACGCTTTAAATGGTTAAAAAATAAAAGCAGTTGTATATAAGTTAATTGACGTTTGCATGCAAACCTTAGCTGAGTCTGGAAACGATACATCCCGCTATAGTTAAAATGGCGTGTTTCTTATTGCAGAAACAAAGATTATATCTATGAAGGAATTGAGATTTAGCTTCATTTGTACAAGACTTGTATAAAAAGATGCGTTGATATAAATACCTTTATATTACACAATTTTTTTTTTTTATCATATTTACATCTACCCAATGGTATCACCTTTTTTATTGAACAAACTTATAGAAATCCATAGCTATTTATAAATTTACAGGACTAAAATATATACTTCCAGTTTATTGGTCGGTCGAAACCTATAGCGATCAAAGAAAAATCACGGACTGCACGAAATAATCATAAGGATGTCAAACACAACATCCCATAGGAGAGGATTTGGCTGTATATCTTAGCTAACTTAGTGATGTACATTAACAATATTTTAATTAATCTAACTTACGTTTTACTTACAATTTATTATTTTGGTAAAAGGAAAAAATTGCATAACCCATCATAGCGCAATGATGGTTACCTTCATAACCCGCATGAATCACTAAAAAAAGCATTTTATTGTCTAAATATTTTCAGCCTCCTCAGCATAGATAATGATTCAAGGCAAACGAATCGTTTATAAGATTGTTTGCTCTATTTGTAGCTATTCTGTGAAGTCAAATTATGCAATACTAATGATCTGATCAATAATCAAAATAATCAACAGCAATGTCTTCTTTTTTTCATTTTAAAGTACTTAAACTTTAGTCAAAGATGAATAAATATCGCATACCTTATCCTTCTGATAAGCAATTTCATAAAAGTAGCAGATGTATAGGACCAACCTTTACGAAGTTTTAGAAAGAACACGAGATTCCATATCTATATTGATAATATATTCTGTGATTATCGCAATAATTCTAATTTTAAGAAAAATTTTGAAAGAAAAAAAAATAAAAATACATGAAATGATAGTAAAAAATAAAAAAAAGAACAATCAAAGGCAAAAAAGGAACGACTGAAAAAACTTCTGTCCAGGCATTATATAGATAAATAAAATTTTGTGCATTAAGTATATGCAAATTTAAAAAAAACAACCCCAAAATCATGTAATAGTGCATAACGATCAGGACATCTTCATAATGTCTTTATTGCAAGAACTATTTTCCTGTACCTTAACAAATGATATATATTAACAGCTACAAATACCGATTTTCATAGTATCTTGTGGAACGTTCAAAGATAATTTGTTGTTCAAACACCAGTTCATGTTAATTTTTTAGTAGACAGTCATTCGAACCATCTCTTGTCTTTTGTTATCATAAACGACATGTGGGCTTTTTAAAAGAAACATTTTGGGCCATGTTTTCTTTTAAGAATGCATATGGTAATAGGAAATAATATTAATAACCTTTTGAGTCAATTGCTTTTTGAATGCAGAAAAACCATTGGAATATCGTCTATAATTTTCACATTGTCAATTAGATGACAGTGTAGTATAATGATTTTACATTCTTTACTCAACAATAATGATCACCAATTAAATCCATATACAACTGAGAATACATGGACGTAAATATTGCTTTCACAAAGTGATCCTTGGGAAGAATAACCATCAGAATTACATCAAACGATGCTATTTTAAAACATGTTAATGGTATAAGGTATAACTGGCATATCATTTCCCCCAAAAAATTGATAAACAGATTTTTTATTGACGCTTCGATGTATCGTAATAACAATTCATTTAAAAACCGGTAGCTTACATTCAGAATCTTCACTTTCAAACTTATTGCTAGCACATTAAAATAGAAATAATATACCAAAATATCAGCGATATGTTTCAAGCGACATACGCTGTATTTCTGATCATTACTATTTTGTACAACAAGACGGCCAGTTGCTTCGATAGTTTTTATGGTGTGAAAACAAATGAATATCCGAAAACGTCATGTCACAAATTAACAAATATAGAATCTGCTGGTGGAACTAACAGGTTAACTCATGCCAGGGGTGATCTTCGAGGGTGAAGATCATTTAAGGGGGGAGGAATGTGACGGTCAGACTGGTTTGAATACCGGAGCCAGATACATGTAGCTCAGTTGGTAGAGCACTTGACTAGAGATTCAGAGGGCCAGGTTCGAATCCCAGTTTGTTCCGTCGTTATTTCTCCCATCTTGTACATATATATCAGATATATGACAGATGATTAAGGGTCATCACATGTTTTGCAAGATGCAAGAAGTGTTAAAAACCTTTACTTTACAACACAATACATTTAAGTGAATATTTATGTTTCTTGATATTATTTGGTGTGGTTTTCTTGACAGTGTCGCATAAAAAATTTACCCGCTCCTAAACAACAAACTTTCTTATTAGTGGATTCAGCTTACCGCTATTTGGCTGCTGTTGCAGCAGACAAATAATATATGCACGCACAAAACAGAATGAACTTATCAGAGAATGAGTTGAGTTTATTTCAACTGTTGGAATTTGGGTATTTTTTTAAAATGTATACTTGTGACAAAACATATATTTATATGTGGTACATACAGCTGTAGCTTTATGAGGAAAATTTGGGTTAGACCATATATACCTACCATGCAAGTAAATGATATTTACAAAAAACTTGCAATTTATGGCGCACGGAATATACGCTAGTTTTATAAAGATTGACATACATGTAATGTACCATATTCTGTGAAAAATAATCTATTAAAAATTCTTCATTAAGTTTACTCATACATTTTTTATGCTTATTACACATAATATTGTTTTTAAAACATGTAATTTATAAGAAAAGAAACAGAAACCCTCGCTAAATTTATTTGCAAAAAACAACCCCCCAGCAGAATTGATAAAAAATGGTATACCAGAAGCTAATACATGTACTTTGACGCTGTTCGGTGGGTAATATTCCTTTGTAATTTACGAATTGAAATATTGACTGTTGCACTACAAGTAATAAACTCTCTCTTTCCCTCTCAAACTCTCTCTCTCAATTTGATAAGTGTCTATACCTATGAAAATTTTTTAATATTGTATTATGACTTGATATGCCAATTTTTGATCTTGTACTGCCTAAATGTTATGTCATGTATTGGGGTATGTCATACTTATTACACTGCATGGTCAGTGTATTTTTTTTCAGAATTAATATGAATATGTTAATGTAAACACAGCTATTACTAGTACTATAGCATTGAATGATTTATTTTTGACGTCGTCGTGTCAATAACTACCGTCAGGTGAGCAGACAAATTGAATAACGCGCGTTAGCGCGTTATGATAATTTGTCTGCTCACCTGACGGCAGTTATTGACACGACGTCAAAAACAAATCATTTAATGCTTATATTTACATTCCCTTACTGAAGAAATCAATTGTTTACTTAGATAAATCGATATAAAGTGCAGATCACGGTTGGAGTGAATAAGTAACAGCAAGAACAGCTGTTTTGTAAAATCGGTTTAAACTGGTTTTCACAAAGACTGTTGAGATGAGATCGACGAGCATGAAAATATAATCCGTGATAAATAACTCTTGTAATGTTGCTTTTAACAGTAAAGTCACCTTTTTTGTTGAATAATTGAAACACATGGTGTTTTGACAACATTCATTTCATGAAATACATTTTTAACTGATAACATAGAAATCACTGTTTGAGAACTACTTATGTAAATTACTCGTAAATTCATACGCAGTGAATAGGTGTTGCATTTATAGACATTTAAACATCACGGAATTTAATGGAAAAACACAGTAGAATGTAAATATATGTATGTAAACACAGCTAATTTTTTTTTTTCATTTCAGCTCAAAACAGACTCTTGTTACCACATTGCACTACATGGCTTTTACCTGTTGATTATTGTGGGTCAGCTCTTGAGATTAACCTGTCACCTCTATCCACATGCATATTCCTTGTGTTCTACAGACTATTTACCGGTAATTCAAATTAAATACGATAATGCATGAATGATAATGGAACTTGAAGAAAGCATCATGCCATGTTGTGGTTTTTGTTTGATAAGAAATTATGAAAACAAAATTAAGGCTGTTTAAAGAAATTCATGATTGCTGTGAAAATTTGTTTTTCAATAAAAGTATGCAATTATGTTTCCTTTATTTTTTATTTCATCAAGATATTTAGATGTGTTTACATAATTGACCCCCCCCCCAATCCAATTGTCTGCATTAAGATTACATGTAGGTATGTAAATGTACATTTGACTTTGAAAAAACATCTGCTATGATAGTTACTTTTGAAATGATCAAGAAACAACCTATTTCTACTTTTCATATAGTTATATATGCATAAAAAAAGTAGAGAAACATGTCAAATTTGAACATTTTTAATGGAAATCAACTCTGTCTCCAGCTACCTGGGTGTGTTTGAATTTAATTTTAATTTAAGGCAGATATCTAACTTGTAGATTGTAACTTACTGTTTTAGCATGGTTAGAAGGAGACTAGAAATCAGAATAGATTAGATATTTACTAAATATGATTGTTAGCTTACTTTTTTTCATGAAAACAAGAAATCACAAGCAGGACAGCTGTTTATTTGTTAATTAAAATTGTAAAAATCATACAATAAACCAATAAAGATCAAATTTTAGAATCATTGATGATTGTTTTCAAATATGTGTGAGAAATGACTCAAGGAAATTGCAACAAGTTTCATAAAATTAGGTAAAACATTTCAAACCATGACTTTTCATGAAAATCAAAAGATGGGGGGTGGGTATACATGTAAGGGTATTTCAAAGTGATATGGAGCTTGTATCATGATATTATTATGTAGATGTATGTTATATTGAATAAGGTTTCTTTTTAAAGGTGGTTGAACAACAGTTTACCTCTAAAAGGTCCGGTAAAGATGTTTTACTATGGAGAACCCTGTAAATCTGTGTTTACTAAAGGAAATTGGAAATAGTGGGTTCACTTAAATGGCCATATTTTTGTTAAACCTCAATGGAATTGGCAATATGTGGTATTCTTTTTTCTCAGAATTGCATTAGCTTTCTTATTCTAAGACAAACCGTCTTAGAATAAAAATGTTAGTGTACTAAGTTAAAGGTAAAAGGAACAGTTTCAGATAAAGTACCTCAATATTTTTGTAAAATTGAGAGTGACTGTACTTGAAGGTTTATCAGTGTTGCGTAGATTCATGAAATGAATTTTAATGATTATCAATAGTTACAGGGATGTCTCTTGTTGGAATTGGTAAGAAATATTAAGGCCTCTAATTTTAAGTACATGAGAAGCAGGAATAAATTGTGAAACTTGCGGCTATGACTGATGTATTGACTTTACACAGTGAAATTGAAGGTTACAAACGGGAGGTTATATAACATGAAATGTAGATGGATGGGATATTATATGCCTATTTAGTTTTTACTGGGTATGAGGACAATAGCAAGTTTATTGTCCCCCAAGACAGCAACTATTTCATGAGGCAAAGCCAAGGGAAATAGTTGCTGTGGAGTGGGATAATAAACTTGCTATTGTTGGAATAGTCAGTTAATTGGTATTTAATTATACAGAAGAAAACTTTATTTGTCAGCGATGCAGAATTTCTTGATGATAAACAAATTAGAGTTAAATCAAACTTTGTATTTAATACGGCGATCTTATTAGGTCAGAGGTGTTCCGAGTTTAAGGTGATATGGGACACTTCCATGTTGTGACGTATTGTTTATCGAAATAAACAATAAAATAAAGTGTAATTATATAAGTACATGTAGTTTCTTTTCAAAAATGGTCACCTAACTCCGTAGCGGTTTACTAGGAACCTGTAAGTCATGAGTTCGAATCCCGCTGGGGGTTTTACAATTTTTACCTTTTCAAATATTTTTAAAAGCTATTTTTTGGTTAAATATTGTAAAATTTGAAAATTCTAAACCGGTGAAAATTTTTCAATTATATAGTACTTTAATCCACATTAATATCGGCAGATGTCCCATACCACCTTAAAAAGGAGGGAAATCAAATTCTGCTGATGAATGGTTTTGATGACTATTCACCATGGGCAGATAGCATGGATACTATTTTAAATTAGATAAAAAAGCATGTTTATGTGGGCGCCTTCTAGTGATCAGTTTGTCAGTCTGTCCATCTTAGATGGCATGACCGGAGCATTGCTTCTCTCCCCTTGACCTAATCTGGCTCATACCTCATCCACAGGGTTCCTTTGGGTAAAGGATGTGCAGTGACCTTGGACCAAGTTTTTAGGTATAAGGTTAAGGTCATAGCAGAATTATATATATAAAATCCTTGTCTGGGGCATATCTTCTCTCCCTTTGGTCCAATCTGGCTTATACTCACAGAGTGTCTCTATGGTTAAACGATGTGCAGTGACCTTGCATGAAATTTCTAGGTAAAGGGTGAAGATCATATCGGATCATGCAAAAATCCTTTTTTGAGAGCATATATAATTTCTACTAACCCCTATTTGGCTCAGACTTCACATAAGCAGAGCTTTTGAGTAAAGGGTGTGTAGTGACCTTGAACCTATTTTCAGTGAAAAGAAACTGTAAAGGTCATAGCAGAATTATATTTTAAAAAATCCTTGTCCGGAGTATATCTTCTCTCCCTTTGCTCCAAACAGGCTCATACTTCACCCACATGATGCCTTGGATCAAAGAATATGCAATGACCTCGAATGATATTCGTAGATCAAGAGTCAAGGTCATATCAGATCACACAAAAATCCATATTTTAAGAGTATAGATATACTCTCCTTATAGCCCCTATTTGGCTAATATTTTACCTAAACAGAGTTTACAGAGTTTCCAAACACGAAATCCTCGCCATGCTTTTCCGATTGCCCATTCATGTACCGGAAGTGCCACCGGGAGTGCAAAGAACCATCGGAAACACGAGGAGGTGTTTCGGGGGGCGAGAGGGTATTGTCACCGTGTGAGAAACACTTATTTAGAGTGACATACTGTTTCTTTAATTTAGTGCTAATTATTTCTAATTAGACCTTCACCGCCGGACATTAAGATGTCACCTGTTATTGAACTAATTATATATCTTGAGTAATCCTTTAAATTAATTATTGTATGTGTCAAGAGTAACTCTATTTATTTACACCTGTATGTCTGTTTTATTTATAAGTTAGTCGTTATCCACAATGATCATCAGTTGGAGACTGGACCTTGTATTGTCCATGCCGATTGCATAGATCGTGTAGAAACGACAAGTTTGGATCGTTAATGAATTGTTATTCGATATACCGACTTGTGTATTTCTACCAGTCATAAAACTTTAACAACTTCAAATACAGACCATGTTTACAATTGGACTACCTGTGGTGTTTATGTTAAAACATGAAATGTTTGACCGAAGTTGAAAGTAGCAATTTGCCTTTAAAAGATGGAAATAATATGTTACAATTTCTTTCAGCCATTATATTATGTTTCGATTTGTTAACCTATAATTAGATGAGAGCTAAAAAAATCGCATAACGATATCATCATCAAATACAAAACTAATTTAAATTTACCTGCATTGTCTGTAATGTATATTTAGCTAAAGCAGAAATTGCCAACTTTGTCTTTTTAAGTTAAAATCTATATGTTTACTTTACTTAATGTCTTTCCTGGCCTTTCATTTATTGTATTATAATCATTAATTTTATCGCTTGAACAAACGAGTAATGATAGCCCTTACCACAGCGCAAACAGATATTGGGTATAGAAGTAAAACATTGAACTTCCACGATGGTGTACTTTCACATGCACGTGATTGACGTAGAGTACAGAACATGCATACATACATGTATAAACTGTTGAATTTCTTATCTAACCTATTACATTCCGCGAACTCAAGCATTCTTAGGATAATCACAGGATTATCAAGGTATACACTGTATATAAGGATTGAAAAAAAGAAGGTTCATTCGAAATTAGAGATTAAAATACGAAATTCGAAATACAAAATTTAAGAATCTAAATTCATTATCTGAATTAACAAATCAAATCAAGGATATGAAAACTTGTTTTCTTAGCGATATTAAACTGTTCCCAATTCTAGATAAAAATCACATGTACGTGCTCTAGTATACAAAATACATGCTAAGTTCTCCCAAACAGAATAACTTTTTTTATTGATTTATACACATAAATATATTACACTTGTAATAATGCAGTGTGTTTCGCGGATCTAGGTGATTGTGTTCGCACTGTGTGCATTACCATTTGATGCGTTTGAACCCTGGGAGATTGACCATCAATAGTTAAAATCCGGAGTTTATTCTTCCTTTCTGTAAGATGGCTCTATACACCAGCAGGCATGTTCACGACACTTTCCTAAGATATTACCTTAATGTGTTCCTAAGATATGACTTAAGAAAAAAGGTTAGGAACATCCTAAGATCAACTTAGGACACATCTTAAGATGTAACTCGACGGTATCTTAGGAACATCCTAAGTTATGATATCCTAAATTGTGTTATGATCATTATTCATTTGATCACAGTGTCTATATTTTGATAATCATGTAAAACTTTGCACGTTAATACTTTGTGTGGGTTAAGTGTTCATTTATGATGCTAGGAATTATAAAATTTGAGTTAAGTTGATGTACAGGTTTTTTTTTTTTAGCCAGAAGTAAGTCAATAGCGATAGGTATGAAATTAAAAAAAAAATACTCAAGTCAACTCAAATATATTTTTACACAACAACTCACATGATTAAAGTAATAGAGAAACCTCGTGCTTCTTTTGGCAATAATATATTGTGATATGTTTCACTGCATGGTATTTTTTTTTCCCACAGAAGAGTGTAATTGTTGAAACCAAAAATACTTTGACATTTATTTAATGTTTAAAAAATTCCTTTAACAATAAATATTTATCACTATAAAGATTAATAAGCTCTTGCAATATTTTTTATTAATCAACTGTTATCAAAATGAAAATTGATTGAGTCTTGCGGGGTTCAAACCACTGCTTTTAACATTGAAATATTTACAGTTACTTAAACGCTACGCTTAACCACTGAGCCACGAAACTAATCGTTGTGAAAATGTATCTATGAAAACAATATTAAAAGGCTTTTCGGACTAGAGGCCAAGCAGTAGAATTAGTGAATAATTTTCCCTCTTGGGGCCCACACGGACCAAAACGGTACGAATCCTTTTATGAACTGCATTATTGTCTCAGTCATGAGTAAGAAAAGAAGCCCGAATTTTCTAGTGCCGAAATACAAGTTCTTTTGGACGAGGTGGAAAAAAACCAAAGACATAATATTCAGCAAACTATCAAACGTCGTGACCAATGCAGCTAAGAGGAGGGCTTGGGAAAGTATTTGTGAGAGAATAAATTCCTGTAACTCCTCCGCCAAAACACGGACTGTTGAAGAAGTTAGAAAGAAGTGGTCTTCGTATACAAGCGACACGAAGAAGAAAGCTTGGAACAAAGGTTGGAACAAAACGGAAATTTTGTGAGCATTGGTAAGTACTGCAATTAAATTTGACCATATTGAAATTCATATAAAGAGGACTTTGTTTATTAGTTTATAGTATTTGCACTTTCAACAACCATCATATCTTTAATTTGTACAGGAACAGCGTCAGTCATCAGATTCAAACACGTCGAGTACGAATGCTGACGCTGCGCGTACTACTCTAGATGGTAAGTAGTAGTGTATTTTAAAGAATTTGCAAAACACATTCCTCTATCATTTAATACTTTGGTTTATATCTATTTTGATATATTTCACTAGAACCAGACAATCAGCCATCAGTGGAAGCGTCAGCAGAGAAAAAGAGGAAACCAACACGCGCTTCATCAGGGGGAAATCACATGCAACAGCTCCTGGAGGTAGAAGAACAGAATTGCCCAAGAAAAACTGAAAATCAAAAAACGGAGACTCGCTATTGATGAACAAAGGCTATATTTGGATCAGCAAAGGTTTCATTTGGAACTTCAACGCCACCAAGTGTATTTGGCAAAATACGGTGTATCATTCAGTGTCACGGATCAAAATCAGTGAAATATTTTTATATGCGGAATAATTTGTCAAATATATAAATTGTAACTTACTTTAATTCTGTATTTGAAAATTATATTGATACATTTACAACAGTTTATTTACTTGTAATTCATTGTCTGCAACATTAGAGTTACAGCTTTGTAAAATAAACATACAAACATTAATTGATATTTACAAATACCTATAATCATAATTTACATTGAAAATCGTCCAATAATTAGCTGATCACGCAGTCCAGCGCCATCTTTAAACCGTCCTCTGTAGTCAATTCAAATTCTACCATTGTCGCATGGAATAGCGTCATTTGGTAGTGGAATTCGATGTCTAATGCACATGTTATGCAGAACAGCACATGCAACAGTTATGTTACAAGCCCTTTGTGCACTGTAAACAAGAGTAACACCACTATTATCAATGCATCTAAATCTTGATTTTAAAACTCCAAAGGCGCATTCGATAACATTTGTTGTTCTTATGTGCGCTGAATTGTATCTCTCTTGCGCTCCCGTGGTCGGATTAAATACCGGGGTCAGTAGCCATGGGCGCAACGGATACCCACTGTCTCCGAGTAACCATCCTTGTTTTATTATTCCGTTTTCAAAGAGGTCGTGTATGGAAGAATTTCTCCATATGTGTGAATCGTGTGTCCCGCCGGGCCATTTAGCTACTACATTTAGAAAAATCAAATCACTATCACAATCCTCTTGCACATTGATTGAATGGTAACCTTTCCTGTTAACGTATAAATGTTTGTCTACAGATGGGGATTTTATGCGTATATGCGTCCCATCAATAGCCCCTACCGTGTTTGGGAAATTGGAAATTCTACTGAAGTCTAGCATCAGTTTAGAGAGTCGTTGGTGGTCAACTGGCATACATATGTTTTCTCGTGATATCTGCACAAGACATTGATTCATGTCGCTTATAACGCGGCTTACACTTGCTCTTGATATGTTGTGAACGTCCCCTATCACTGCCTGAAAGCTGCCTGTTGCGTAAATCTTAATGCAACCATGACTTGCAATGATACAAGCAGTGCACGTGATCTTGCAGTAGGTATTTGAAGTCTATCCCCAAACATATTGCAAAGATTGATGATCAGAGGACGTGAAAGTCGGTACCTTACCGACGATAGCATCTTCATTTAAGTAATCTAGAGGGTTATCAATGTCTCTGAATATCCTTTCACGATTTCTGTGAGCGATGTGCATCAAAACAATCGCTGCCGCCATCTTTAAAATAAAGTTAGGATGATCTTAGGACATGGTGTATGCTGTCCGAACTTTAGGACGTACTTATGGCGAGGTCCTAAATTTAGGAGAGCTTCCAGAAACAGACTTAAGACTAAGACGTATCCGAAGACGTACCTAGGACACGCCATAGTCCTAAGATAGATTCGTGAACATGCCTGCAGTTTACCCAAGGACCTTTAAATCCATCGATATGCCAACCTGTAAGTCCTTCCACTTGTCAGGCTGTCGGTAAATATCCGATCTATATTTTATCATTTATTTGTCAAAACATTAAAACTACTGTTTTGTCCTTTTACATGTACAACTAAAAAACCTTTAACAAAATTAATTTTGTCAGAAGAACTACCGGGGTACCGTCAACACGCAACTTTTGTCTAATCTGATAAATCATATAGATACCAACTTTGAACCACAAAGCAAAAATTTTTTGACGTTAGAGATGATTTTTTCTCGCATTATCACCGGTGTGAGATCGGTTTGTCCGGTGTGAGACAGCAGTGTGAGATTTTTCTGTCTTACACTGTGTTTTACTACGCCGTTTTAAAACATAAACAAACGTTGTCTGCTGTAGGGAAATGCAAATTGGTGCATTGAGATTATCCATTAAGTAATTGTGTTGCTTAATTAATTACAATTTATCATATTTTTAATTAAAAAAACTGTCGTATGCTCTCATTTTGACTTGCACTATTTGAAGCACGCGGAGGAATAAACTAAAAGTAATCTTTTGAAAGTCATAACAGAAAGTTGTCAAACATCATTTTTAAGGTAATATATTGCGAGAAAAATAATCATTCATTATATACTCGTGTGGGATAGTGAAATTCCACCTCGGGGCCAAGATTCACGGTCTAGGACTCGGCAAAGCCTCGTCCTAGACCGTGAATCTTATCCCCTCGGTGGAATTTCACTATCCCACACTCGTAATAATGAATGATTCTATTAGTCTTATTCTGTACTTAATTATTTTTATCTCTTTACTATTTATCTGATAATCTGTTTATTAGCATCGATAACTCTTAACGGAAAACCGTCTATCGCTTCGCTTTATAAATTAAAAAGAAACATGATTTATAAATGTTGAAAAGCTAAGTGCTTAACATTTTTATTTAGTTTTACTGTTCTGTCATTTGGGGACTTAAGTTTCTGAAAAAAATGTACTTCTCATTCAAACATTATAAAAATGTATGTAGATACATGTATACTCTCAATTTATAAAAAAAAATACGTCCTTCTTTCTTTCTTTTTTTTTTACCGAACACTGATTACAAAAATATATAATAAAACATCTTGCTGAGTATTTTCTGTTAAATAACATCAATATATTCCTTTTTATCGATATCTCTAACGATTTTGTTTTTAAGCTATCCTTTATGGCTTTTTGGAAAAACAGTCTTAATGGAGTTTAACATAAAGTTTGGTTAAATTTGTTGATAAAGTGTTAAAAATAAATATAAAAAGTAATTAATCTAAGGGTTTATGTTTACAATGTAATGTAATTCAACAGCAGAAAACAATGGTCCCATTTTAATGTTTACCTAGCGTTAGTTATAATATCTGAGAGAAATATTTAAGATTGTTTTTAAATTCATCTTATCTTTCACTCTGAAAAATTCACACGAATATAACCAAAGTAAAAAAAGAGAGGAAAAAAATGCTGCTTTTTCATAGAAAACGTCAATAAACTTAAGACATTAAACATCGAAAAGTCTAGAAATATTTAGTTTCGAGTACCTTATGAATAGAACGTTTGCATAACTTAAAAAACCCAATCTATATTTACTCATACAGGTATAAAAGGCTGTTTCAAAGTTTAAATCTGCACTTTAAAGATATTATATTTAACGCTGCATTACTCATCATAAAAACATTTCTTTATGCGTGGTTCATTAGAGATAAGGAGATGTTACTTACGATATATGTAGCTTTATTTCTGGTTGTGCATATTATTCACAACGAAGCTACCGTCTTCAATGATGTTTTTGCTGTTCGAACAAATGATTATCCGAAATCTACGTGTCACAGAATGTCTAATATAAGAAGTAAGGGCCAATGTCTAGGAACATGCATAATCTCGGTGGATAGAATCGTCATGATCAGCCATGACGAATCTACAAATACCTGTATGTGTTGCAATGACATCACAGGAAGTGACATAACTGGTCCAAATTGGAAATCTTATGTCACATGTAAGTATTTTTTTTTCATCAAAATGGGTTAAGACTACGATTTCAGTGCTGTTTGGATTTGGCAATTTTCTAGCGATTCAATAATAATGTATCATGATAAGGTTAAAAAATTATATTCTGCTAAAAGTGATATATAACCTTCGTGTTTTCTAGTGCCAGCGCCCTGCGCTGAAGGTTATGTGACTTACAGGTTGATATCATACGAAATATGTATGAAGTATTTCCCAGTGCCTGCCTCTTATTCAACAGCCCAGGCGAACTGTCAAGCTGAAGGCGCCGATCTCATAAAGATTGATTCCCAGGAAAAGTACGACATATTCAAGGATTATCATGGTATGTTTAAATTATGTAACCGTATTTAATTGACTAAAATAGAAAGTGATGTGATTACTTTACGAAAACAAAATCTTAAGTAATAGACGAAATTCGGCATGATAAAGTTGTAGCATTTGTCAAAAAATATTATCTCTCAATTTTATATATACACAAAATTGTTTTTGACTTAGGGTTTTAGTTTTAAATTTCTAATACATTCTTTTAAACGTTCAGCAGCTTAAAAAATGTTTTAACAGACAAACTAACAATGCTGTTCATAATATTCATATATTCATTTGTAGAAAATATGCAACGACAAAGGTACATTTATTTTGAATAGAAAAAAAATTAACGTAAATTTTCATGTTTTTTTTTGGCTTGAAAATTTTTAAAAGCAATCAAATAAAAAAGATAAGTTTAAATGAAATTTAAATTATCATTTCGCACATTGTTGGTTGGTAAAATATTGATGGCATTTTGAGATAGCTATGTGATTCGCAATAAGAAAATTTAAAAAATTCACCAAATTAATTCCAGATAGCATGTATTCAAAATTGATGATTTTTAAAAAGATTTCTCATATCATTTCATCCCAACAGAATGCCGACAATATACTGTGAACGTATGACATTTGGCTGTGTAATCTATTTAGCGTTCTTGGTGGAATGCAGCTTCCGCTAAATCAAGTACATTGCTAAATGCCATGCATGTTTATATTAAAATAGTCACATTCAGGAATACGCTAATTCAAATCTACGCCAACTGTTCATAATTTATTTTCCGCCAAAGATTGTACATGCTAAACATAACACGTTTACAGTAAGTAATCATTATTATTAGTGTAGAGTTCCAATAAGTAAGATTTCCTAAATACAAATGAAGCTAATAAAAATTAAGTCAAATTACATTAATTTAAAAAAAAAAAAATTAGATCTCATCTATCATTTTTAGTAAAAAGTTAGTAAAAATCAAACTTTGACGTTGAATCAAGTTTTGCAAAACACGGTTTTACAGTTTATTACCCCTCAAATAGTTTTATAATCGGTAATAATTTTAAAAAAATGATCATGTTTGTAATGACCGTAAAATTTGAGAGATTTTAAAGAAACATTCCGGGGCTACTAGCAGGAAAAGTTGATAATTTTTCCAGTCATTTAAAAGTGAATTTTAGCATCAGCATTACAACAGTGGGACTTAATCTAAAAAAAAAAATAATAAAAAAAAGTTTTAAGCAACATTATACCTCCACAATTTATTTCTCTTCACAAAATGGTGTTGATAAAAATATATTTTTCATTTAAAATAAGCGTGACAAGATACAGAAAAGATCAAGTTAATTGTTAAAAAAATGTTGTTCAAAGGTTATACTGTTTTTAATTGTCAAAATGTTAAATATTCATTAAGATAACTAAACAATGTATTCTTATTCAATATCGAAAAAACGGTAAGTCACAAATGCTTCCATGCTATCTAGTCTGTTTTATATTTACAAAACTAGACTTTGACCCGTGCGTGCACGGGTTGACATTGCATATCAGACATTTACGAAATAGGTACATCGACACACCTTATTATTGACATTTACATAACAAAGCTATAAGCCTACAATAATGCTATTAATTTCACTACACTTTCTTTAGTTTGAATAATCTAACTGTGTTTCGGGAAAGGCCCTCACCTGACCTCACCACAGTTAGAATGCCTCCCTTATACCCGTAATGTAGCAGAAAATCGCTCCGGAACGATTTTTGAGAAAGTTAATGAAGTTGCCTTGAAAATAACAGTCAAATTCATCACAACAAACCTTTTTGAGACTGCAAATACCTTTCAACTAAAAATTCTAATCCAAAGAATGGAAAAATTCAACACCTTTTCACCAACGTACACGTATTATCTTTGTAAAACTGTGTCCGTAGGACATTATTCATTTAACGATAAAACATATTCTATCTTCACTCTCCTAACAAATATAATGTAACTTTTTTTGCATGTAATCAAATATTTTTGTCATCACGAAGACAAATGTAAGTACTTAGTTGAAATGTATATTTGTTATTTTATACTTTCTCTCACAAGAAATCATCAATATTTATGTACAGAATATATAGCAAAAGTCAAATGAAAATTTACCCGTATTTGTATTATCATTTCTGAGTTTATTCATGCCGATGTGATATTGTGGAAACATAAACTAAAGATCCCGTTAGGGTGAATGTATTGCGCAAGCGCAAGGTTGTAAAATCCAAAAAATCCAGGTGATTTCCGGGATTTTTTGAGGAATTTTCGTTGATTATTAATTAGCGAAGCTTAACTGAGAAAAAATAAAAGCAAATTGGTAATCTTCAAGTACCAATGATGTTTAAAATATATGAAACAAAAGACAGTCTTCTTCCGATTTCTCGGTATTAAAGACCAAAAATTTGAGTCTTTTATTTTAATATAGTAGCATAGATAGCATACAAATGATACTGTTAAAAAATAAAAAAATTAAATCATGTCAACTTTAGTACCAATCGCCAGTTACGATCTTATTCAATGATAATGACCAATATTTTTAATAAATTAAATTTAGTTCCAATCGCCAACAATGCATCCCTCCAAGTCTGGGTTCAAGGGGAAAAGGTTGGAGGTCAGTGGCAGTTTGATGACGGAACTCTAATACCTGGTTTCTGTCCAATCGAAATGAGTAATAATCCGGGGGAAGTGCATTTCCGGGCTCGTGGTTCTACATCGTTTAATTGTACTGATGCTCTTAACAACGATGAATTTCATTATTCGTGCGAATACCGTCGTCTGTTTTACTTCAATAATTGATATGAGATCAATAAACGAAATTCTGCAATAATTTTATGATATGTTGATGTCACTGAAAAATTACGGCTAAATATCGCCATACCCGAATGTGCCTGTCTGTTATATAGATACATTTGTTAAATGTAAAAGCACTGCTTATTTGCTTTGCATATTTATTGTAGATTGAAATATTGTACATCAATTTTTCCGTTTATCATATTTTGCTTGATGAGCATATAAACATGCAAAAATATATCATATTACTCTAATAACTGTTCATTACCAAAAACGATGATTTCTCATTTGAAATGGTTATTGAACCATGTTGGGTTAAAGGACAGGATTAGGTATAGATAAAAGTCTACCAGGATTTTACATTACAAACGAGTTGAAAATACCTATATAAATTTATCTAAAAGAATTCCCAGTACGGACATTCGAGTTTTTCAAAAAATGAAATAATGAGATATCTTTTGCAATTAAAATGATTTGATTTCTTGTTGAAAATTTATTCGGGTTACAAAAGCCATAGTTATATCCTCATTTTTATTGATCCAAAGTCGTATGTTTTATCTATGAAAATCTGTTCATTTGAAATAAAATAAAGACATTCGGGAATACAACAACTGTCTCATGATTTTTAATGGTATTGGTATGCCGTCATATAAGCTAAAATACAGAGATTCATCAATCTCAAATTAAAACACAATACACGAACTTTTATCTTAAAATATATATACATTTGCATGATCATTAAAAAACCCATCGAATTTGAAACTTTTCATTGAATACCTATAAAAGTACGTTTACCTAGCAAAATATAGATTTTATTTCACGGTTAACATAACAAAAATTGCATTGTTTGATAATTTTACCGCTAACGCCGATGATGAAATTTTATGCAATGCTAACTACCTTAATATTACTTCAAATCAACAAAGAAAAAAATTAATCGGTTAATATAAAACTCAGCCATTTTGTAAACGTTTCTTCATGAAATTTTACATGTTGTGATCATAATTGTCTGAAAATGTCCTTTGTTGCATGACAATTTATAACAAAATGCTATCTAAAAGCAATTTGTTATGTTCTTGTTTTTAAATCGCATTAGCCTAAGGATTTGATTCATGATCTATATGAAATAATATTGGTGACCAGTAAACCGCATCCAATGCTAATGCAATAAATTCATAATCCGATAAAGCCAGCAAATTATTTTTTGGTTTGCGTAGATAAAACACAAATAATTAAGCTTATTTGAATGTTAATTTTTTCATTTATTTTTGTTGTGTTTATTTTGTTTTGACATTGCAACAAATGTTGATCTTATATTAAGTATGCTAAATTTATATTAATTTAATCTCACAAAATGAACAACAAAAAATTCTAATCCTCACCAATGCAAATCAAGCATGTACCCAGCCCTATAATTTAGTATACTTATGTACAAATAATATAATTGATTTCCTCTGAAATATTTTATAGAGTTGCAAGATAAATTCTTTTATCCAATTTTATAGATCATTAACCGTTTTAGTATGAAAAGTAGATTAAACTCAATTAAATATTTGTTCGTAAAGCCCCCTTTATATAAATACTGTTCGAAGACAGTAGTCGATGTTAATGCCATGTCATTTGTGCGTCTTTAGGTAGCAAGAGACAGTTTCGGATAAAGTACCCATATCAATATTTTTCTAAAATCAAGAGTTGCTGTTCTTGAAGGCCTATGACTGTTGTTAAAATTCATGAAATGATTTTAGTGATTATCATTTGTTACAGGTATGTCACCTTTTGAAATTGATATGCATTATTTAGGCCCCATATGTTAGGTGTATGAGAATCAGAAGTAAAATGCGAAACCTGCGGCTATGACTGTTGTGTTGACTCTACACAGTGAAATTGCAAGTTACAGACGGGGGGTCAAATAAAACGAAAAGTAGGTGGATTGGACATTGTCAACTATACACCGGTAAGTTTCTGACATGTGATGGTGCAACATGCACGCGGTACGGAATGTCAACCCTTCTCAGGGAATCACCTGGGGGAGGTCTAAAAAGCTGAAAAATCATGAAAAATTTGCAAAATATGAAAGAGTTCATTAAATTATTTTTTTTAACAATAATACTTTTATAATTCTAACAGGTTTTGTTTTAAATTTTTAATTTTTTTTTTCAAATCGGTGCAACATACGTGTGGTTTGGTTTTTGATATATCCTGAATTAGTTATCAATATTTATGGAACACACAAATCAAGGGTTAATAACATGCTTAATTAAGTTAAATATAAAATGAATGAAGACAAATAACATTATAGAATTGTTGATATACAAAATTCTTTGTAACATTATAACATATTTTTGTCTATAGTATCTTGTCTTCGCAGCTTACAATTGTTATAGAGGAAAATTATAATGGTTACTGCTGGGACGCATACTGAGCTTAATGTACAATTTTTCGATGTTTTTAATTGTATTTTGCCAATACGGTTACCTGCTGAAAAACAATTTTTATTTTGACGACGTGTTCTTTTCTACGAATGTGATATATAAGCGTTTGACTTTGATTTTGAACCTTGAATCATAATTTGGTTACGACAAATCTAAAAATTGTATGTGGTCAAATGATTATTATCGGTTTTAGTTTATCATGTTTTAATTAACACTAAACTAGAGACTGGCGGTTCTACCAAAATAAAAGGCCTAAGCCAAAAGTTGTCAATACATTACAATAATGGCTCCTTATGATACAAGTATGTTATTGTGTGGTGTAAATTATCATTATCTTTTTGTGTGTGTTAGGATTTTATAAATATGTTCTTGCATGATTTTAATTCTCTTTTTCTCGTTGTAGATATATATGTACGAGCCACCTGAATCACAGCGAAGATCCGCATAAATTCAAAATTATATTGAATGTTTTTAATCTTGAGGACAAGATTTTTTGTTAGTGGGGGGAATTTATCATAACAGAAATTCTATAGAAATTGGTTAAAGTACATGCGTTAAATAGATAGCGTATGTTTATTTATGTTCATGGAGAAATGTGTTATTAAGTCCAGTGATGAGCCTGTCGACACCGGGTCAGAAATCTAAATAAAACGCTACTACTGACCACGGTGCGTCAGATCATTAGTATGCACTTGATCGCATTTACTTATTAGGAGGAGAATGTTGTAGCGTAGTGTCCGTGTGTATAGAATGGGGGTGCGGGAAACACAGCTCTCAGTAGTCATCTGGAAGCTGTCTTTCTGCCTCCTCTTTTATACAGGTAAGATAAATTATAACGCTTGCGTGCATTCTCAAAAGTAAAGTTAACAGATTCAGAGGGTTCAACTAATATTTTATTTTCAGAGATTTTTGTAATAAATATTAATGTTGATAAACTTTATTGTAATTAATATTGATATTTATTGTTAAAATGTCATATTCAATTATTAAAAGAGTAGTCATCTGGAAGCTGTCTTTCTGCCTCCTCTTTTATACAGACTGGGACTCGGGCTACTCCCAATGTAGAGGATGAGACATTTTGGAAACACCTTGGCTAGGGCACCCGCCAAGTGTTGGGATGTTGGAACAAAGATCTCGAGGATCTTAATAAATTAAATATCATAACACTCCATATAACTCCAAGTCGACTATCATAAAATAGATTGGAGGCATTATGATATAGGGGTGGACATTATGATATTCTTATCAAAACCAGTTTGTAGAACATTTTAAAAGCTTTTGATCTATAATGTTCTTTAGAAATTGGTGATTGGTGATTGGCATTATAAAGAGTGAATTAAAGGTACTTCTGGTGAATGGGAACTATGGATATTCTAGTTAAGGAGTTTAAAAGACACACATCCCCTTGCTACAATGAATTGCAAGACAAGCTACTGACAAACAATTTAATAAAACAGGACTATCAATAGTCTCCTTTGAAGTCATCTTTTCGTAAGTTCTATGGACGATACAACGACCTTGTCAGCAAATACAATCTTCTATAGGGTCGCATGCAGACTGACGTTTGTCATACAAATTGTTAGACCATAATTAATCACCTTCTCCGTTTTTCCCCGATTACGATGAAGAGCACACGGCGGGTGTGACCAGTCAGCAGAGGGTGCTCATTACTCCATGGCATCTGATCCTACCTCTATCTTTTTAGAGGTCCGTGTTGCCCTATTTTGAATTTGTATTTCGTTTTATGGATTTTTGAGATGGATGACAGTTTCTTATTGTATTTTTATCATTGTATTAAAAAAAACTGTCCCGTGTCACCTTAACAACTCATCAAACTTTGTCTTAGTTATCTTTAAATATAAATACAGGCGCCTGTTAGAATTTTTTTCTTAAAGGGGCATGGTCACGAATTTGGCCAAATTTTTTTTTCCGTTTTGACTGTTTACAATTTTGTTAATGCATATCTAATAGCCACCAAAAATTTGAGCGTCAGTCGTTGAGATGTAGGCGGTATACAAAAATTACACTTCTTTGTTATGTAAACAAAACTCAGGTCATGTTTTTGTTTACATTATGTGATTTGGAAAGAAAACTTAAGTTTACGACTTGAAATGAATGTGATGAACGTTAAAACCAGACTCTTTAGTGTGTTCAAAAAGAATAAAGAGAAAGACATACATTCCTTTTATAGGAAAGTATTACGCTAAATGGCACTGTTTTGTTGATATCCGAAATAGCAAGGCATGAATAAGCTTTACTCTTAGTTGGCGAATTATATTTCCTATAAATAATCAGATGCATATGTAAATAAAAACGTGATTTGAATCATAATGTATTTAACTGTATTTAAATGTTTCATTTTCAAGGCAAACGGATAAGTGTAACATTTTAGTAATTTATGTGTAATTCAAGATTTAAAAGAGGTTGTCACTGCATAGTAATTAAAGAAGTGCAAGGCGCAATTCTCGCACAAACAATACAATTTGCCGGATGCCTCATATGGACACAACCGTGATCGGCCAATCACAAAAAAGCTTGTAAAGGATCTTTGACTGGAATATTAAGGGGGAACAGGATACATATCACAAGACTATCATTGCAATGATGATTTGATGTGCTAAATCTATCATGACATCATAACTGATTTGACTGAATATTGGTTTGATCTTTTATTTATTAAGACGTCATACAGGATTTGATAGATCTTTTTAGGTAGTAAACGACTCTTAAGAAGTCATAATCAAAACATGAACTGGTAGATATTTAACCTTTTTCATTTTAAAAAGTAAATCTACAAAATTTTTAGCTGTTAATATAATCAGGTATATATTCTGATAATGATCTGTTTATGTTAATTGATAAATGTAAATAATGCATTACCTTTGTTATGGTTCCAAACAGATTTTGTCGCAAAAGGTCAGAATTCCAGAATAAGGGGTAGGGGTGATTTCTCTTGTAATAGTTATGTTAAATGCCAAGAAAGTTGCCGTCAAAACTTTATAGGAGGGTTGTTCGGAAATTATTGAGACACCATAAATATTTTCATTTCTAAGTGACAAATTTTGGTTACAATTGAAATAAACATTGACGAAACCTAAACAAATAATGAAACAAAGTCATATTAAAAAATATTTATTTTTTTTTGTTTACAACAACATACATAAACATGTCTGTGGGTACCCGACACAGGCGGCATAAACTCGGAGATCAATAAACTCACACAGATACTTACTAAGTGTCGGTGGACCAACAATGAACAGTAAAGGAAATTAAATTATATATGCTCATTTTGCTATTCATTGTCACTAACTTGTGTGCAAGTTTCACTAGTGTTCGAGTAGAAATACAGAGATAGTACACATATATGTACCAAACAATAGAAATCTGACAAAGACGGTTTACTGAATTTTGACGTCAAGGCGGCGCAGCGAATACACATCAAAATGGTAGGAAACACGGTATAAGACCTTTACAGGCCAAGTAATTGCTTAAACAAGAACAATACAATATAAAGGAGTCTAGGGCTTCATTTTATTGAATTCTTTTTAATTACTTTTTAACTAGATTTAAAACAAACGGACTAAATATCTACTACTTTTTACACAAAAACTGATGTCAATAGTTCTTGTATATGTACAGAATTTAACAGATGTTTCACAGAAAGCTGACTTGTGGGTAGAAATAATTCGGTTTTTTCACACAAAAAATCAAAAATGGAGGAAACACTTAAACTTTGGTATCTTGAAAATAAATAGGCGAGAAATGAAAAATAATTCATGTTTTCTGTTTGATTGTGAGGCTTATGAAACATAGAAACAAGGAAAAGTTTCGGATTGCGCCGGGTCACTGGACGTAAGGAAGTTTGTCAGCTTACCAGAAATGATCTAATGATGTCATTGACTGGATATTGTTCAGAAAAATTAATGATATCCTGGTTAACTTTTTTATGATATTTCAATGGTTTATTTTTTTTCTCAGAGAAGTTAGAGAAACTGTCTCAATAGTTTCCAAACAACCCTCGTAAGTTATAAAGCACCAGATAAGGTTGATATATGAAAATTTTATAACAATTTCATTGACAATTTTTTATGTGCTATCACATTTTGTTCAAATTTAGAATAAAAAACTTCAAAGTTTGAAGTGCTGAGTTCAGCAATATTTCGATAAAATTATGATATTGCTATGTAAAAAAAACATGTTGTAAACAATTTTGAAATTTGTTTTAGTTCTCAAAATTAATGAATATGATTTGCAATTAAATTCTATCCAATAAAATAATTATTGCACAAAATTGAAAATGTTAAAAAGATTCATAATGCCAGAAAAAGAGAAGAGTTCTTAGCAAAATATCTTTCCTGCAAGGTAAGAAAGTAGTCAGGAAAATGATATATGTTGTAGTGGACATCTTAATGTAAATGTGTTAAAAAAAGGCAAAAAATTCATTGACAATTAATTTTACACTGCAACCTCCTGTTCCCCTTTTAACAAATGTAAACAACATGACACGGTCTTTTTACACACACTTTTTAAAAGCCAATGGTAACCTCTGTTTCGTGTTTTTAACTTCACAACTGACTCTCGAATTCTGCTTGATCACCAGAAATATATTACTTAAGCAATATAAACAAACAAAATAAGAAAATAATGATCACAGTCATGACCATGCGCTTCTACGTTTACAGATGAGCTTTCAGTCTGCTAAATATGACGATGTTATATATTGTAACTTTAAAATAAAAATATGATGAAATTCATATTTTGTCATTTTAAGTGATAAAGTGGTAGGAATGCATTTGTTTTGAATGTTAATTACTATACTGTAGAAACAAATATTTTCGTTGGGTCAATATTTCGTTGTTTTTGAACAAAATAATATTTCGTTGGTATTTAATTTCTTCTTATTTTAATATGTTTGTTTTCATTCATACTTGGGTGAAAAATATATCATTGATTTCATTTTGTTGATTAATACTGCCAACGAAAATAACGAAATTAAATCCTCAACAAATATTTCTGCTTCTACAATAAATGACAACCACATGATCCATTAGCTTTTACCACAGATGGACATGCTGTACATTTACCTGTATTAGCTTAAGTACGTTCCAAATTTCATATAGTCATACAGACCACTGCAAAAAACAGATTGCCAAACACAACTTTTCGGTTAAAGAAAGGCCTTAGCTCTTAACTTGCCTGAGGCTAAAAAGGCATAAAATCTGATAAATTCCAAGGATAACACACCCAAATAAAACCCTACAATAAATCAAAATGTGTGCCTAGGTATGCAATACTCAGAATCAAATATCTGTTCATGTACATATATAACTGAAGTTTGGGGAAATGAAAAGCTCTCTCCGGACATTTTTTTATTTGGACACATATATTTAATTATATACTAACTATGATCGTAGATCTGAACAAAAAATATTTAGAAATTTAAGCAATAAGGAAATATAGATGGAATAGATGCCTTCATTGGTATTAATATGGGGACAACAGTGTATCAAGTGTGCTTCAATAGAGCAGTTCGCAATCTCACAAAAATGCATGCTGACGAAAGACCAAAACTTCATCTAGCCGCCACTAGAGATTTTATGTGGCAGCCTCCAGATAATCATAAGCCAAAGAAATCAGTGGCGGGCGCCAAATATATTTCATTCACCTTGCTAATGGGCTTCCGTATCAATGACCATGAAAACATAAAAGAGTAAAGGTCAAGGTCAGTACAAAACATTAATGGTCAATAAAAGTAAATCATCAATTATCTATCAATACAGGTCGACGACTGACAGGTCGACCTGTCAGACTGTCTACCCGTCAACATATCAAATTGTCGACATGTCAGCCTGTCTACCCGTTGGCCTGTCTACCCGTTGGCCTGTCTACCCGTGGCCCTGTCTGACCATCGACTCGCCAACCTGCCGACCATTTTTACCTTTCAACCCATCGACATGTCAACCCGTTGACCTTTTAACCCATCGACCTTTCAACCTGTCAATCCGTTGACCTGTCAACTTATCGACATGTCAACCCTTCCACTTGTCAAACTGTCAATATATAACCGATCTATCAACAACAAAACTCAATATGTTATTAGAGCTACCGGGGGTACCGTCAACACGCCACTGTTGTCTTACCTGATTAATTATCTAGATAACAATTTTGAATCACTACGCAAAAATTATTTGACATTAGAGCTACTTTTGTCTTCTTCTGTACATGAGCCAAAATTATTCAAATCTCTTCTTTATCTATCTGATAATCTTTTAGTACGTAGGTCATTAGCAAATATAACTGTCTATGGTTTTGCTTCAAAAGTAAAGAAAAAATATCTTATCAGTATTATTGATAAGCTCAGTGCTGAACATTTTTTTTACTGCGCTGTCATTTGGGGAGTTAAGGATCAATTGAAACAAAATGTACATTTTATTCAAACATTATAAAAATTAATGTAGATACATGCACGCTCTTAATTTCAATAAAGATGCCTCTCGTTCCATTTTGCTTTAGCGAACACTGATTCTAAGCTCTGTAGTTGTACTTTATATATGAATAAAAATTCTGCAGAGTTTTTTTTCTTTTTAGTAACATCAATATTATTTTGTTTACTATGTTGTCTAACGATTTTGTTCTTAATTTGCAGAAAACAGTCTTCATGTTTAACAATAAGTTTGGTAAAGTTTGGAAAAATTTGTTGATAAAGTGTTAAAAATAGATATAAAAAATTTAAACTTACTAAAGATGTATGTTAACAATGTGATGTAATTAAACACAAGAAGACAATGGTCCCCTTTTAATGTTTACCTTGCTTAGGTAATAATATTTGAAAAAAAAATTTGAGATTGTTTTCACATGCATTTTGTTTTTTACTCTATTATATTTCCCACGAATATAAAAGAAGTAAAAAAAGATATATGCTGCTTAATCAAAGAAAACGTCAATAAACTTGAAACATTTAATTATTATAGAGTCTAAAAATATTTAGTTTTGAGTACTTAACGGACAGAACGTTTGCATAGCTAAAAAACCCCTCAAAGTTAAATGTTCTGAACAATTACTCATAAAACTATAAAATGCTGCTTGGAAGTTTCAATCTGCACTTAAAGTATTTTGTTTTAAAAGCCTGCATTTCTCATAATAAAAACATATTTTTATTTATGCGTGGTTCATAACATAACAAAATGTTACTAACGACATATGCAGCTTTATTTCTGGTTGTGCATATTATTCGCAACGAGGCTACGGTCTTCATGAATGTTTTTGCCATTCAGACATATTATTATCCGAAATCTTCGTGTCACCAAATTTCTAATATCAAAAGTAAGAGCGGTTGTTTAGGAACATGCATAATCTCGGTGGATCGCAATGTCATGATCACCCACGATGAATCTACAAGCACCTGTATGTGTTGCAATGACATCACAGGAAGTGACATAACTGGTCCTAATTGGAAATCTTATGTCCCACGTAGGTGTAAGTATCTAATTCTTTTTAATCATAAAGATATTTTATTTGAAAGTGACTTGAAACTACACCTTTTTAGGGTAAATCAATAGTAAGACGCTTCTTATTTTTTGACGTGTAAAGTATTAAAATACTCATTTAGTATTCTGAAATAGAACGTGTCTTTTATCATAAACCCTTCGCAAAAGGTTGTGACAACGCAGGTTATACAGTAGTTATGTGTATCAATGAATAAAAATATACCTCTTATGTTTCCCAGTAACTAATACTTAAAAATACACTTTTAATGCCAATGGATACCAATTTACTTACGTTATGAATATTGAAAAAGAACTTAGTTTTGTTTTTATGTTATGGTTTTTTCCCCACAACTTCGTCCCGATATTTTTTCTCTTATTTTTTTTTGAATGCATTAACATATATGCAACATGTTTCTTTAAATTAGAATAATACTTACTTTGTAAATATCAGTATCTTAAATTCAATCTATTTGACATTTACATGTATAGTGCTTTAATAAGGCTATATGGCTGTGAATATTATTAAAACGCTGTATCGCAATAATTTGAATATACAGTAATTAAAAACTATATGGCTGTGAATATTATTAAAACGCTGTATCGTAATAAACTTAATATACAGTAATTAAAAACTTCATATGTCAGTGGTGTGCAATAAGTGTATTTTCTTTAAAATTCAGGTTAATGATTTTCAATTTAATTCATGGACACAAACATGTTCTAAAAAGGGTTGAAATTCACTTTTAACTATACTACTACTACTACTACTACTACTACTACTACTACTATGGCTTATATTTTTACGTATACAGGATAACACATTTAGCTAAAAAACACTAGTGCACATTGTGGTCCTTGAAACGTATTTACAGACAACTATATGCAGAAACTGATAGAACATACAACACATATATTTCTGAGAGATGAATAAATGTAGATTATATGTGATTTAAAGTACATGTAATTGCCAAGCGTAGAGCCAGACATTATATAAAGCTTGAATGAAAATAAAATACAGGCTATTACTACAACGCCGAATGAAAATATTTTCTGAGGTATGCATATTTATAAGATTGTAAAGTTTGGCGACATGTTAAAATAGAGATAGATTATTCCATAAAAGAGCGTCGTAAACTGTAAAAGAATAGGAATTATAAGAACTAAACAGATCCGTTTGTAAAATTGACAATAACTTGGTAAATTTGTTTTTTTTGTTTCAGATATAGACTCGGATTTCACTACCCTTTTTTTTTACTAGCGATTCAAAAATGTTGTACCATATGCAAGCTTAAAAAATCACTAAAAAGTAGTGATATATTATCTGTGTGTTTTGTAGTACCCTGTGCTAACGGTTATGCGACTTACTATTTGATGCCATACCAAATATGTCTGAAGTATTTCCCAGGACCTGTCTCATATTCAACAGCTCAGGCCAACTGTCACGCTCAAGACGCCGATCTCATAAAGATTGATTCCCAGGAAAAGTACGACATATTCAAGGATTATCATGGTATGTATTAATTATATAAAGGTATTTAAATTTGATTATATGGAAGGTGATGTGATTGTTTTACAAAAACAAAATTTTTAGAAACAGACAAATTTTGGTTTGATGTTTCTTTAATTATATATATACATAAAATGTTTTTGATATAATGAAATCAACTTAAGATTACCCTAAACTCAGGGTTTCAGTTTTCTAAAACATTCTTTTAACTGTTAAAAATTTCAAGTCAAAATTGTTCTAACAGACAAAATGACAATGTTATTCATAACTATAAATTTTTTGTTCATACTTATTTGTCGAAAATATGTAACGACAAAGATTTATTTATTTTGAATAGAAGAAAATAAATAAAATTTCAAAAAATCTTTTTTGCTTTATTACCTTTCAAGCATTTTTCAATCTATATTATTATACACATTTTTTATCGGTAAAACATCAATTACATTTCAGGATAAGTACTTGATGCACAAAAAAATAAAGTTACACAAAATCAAATCCAGATGGCATATATATATATATATATATATATATATATATATATATATATATATATATATATATATATATATATATATATATATATATATATAAAGAGTTATATATATAACAAATTTACGATTTTATTCACTTTTTTAACTCATTTCACCCCCACTCATGTTATGTTAATGCAGCAGAGTTTCTGTTAGTAAGATTTTTGTAAAACAGAACCCGAAAAAAACGAAGCTTATCAAAAGTGCTGTTGATTTATTGTTTTAATGAAAATTAGATAATAAGACAAGTACAATTTTACACAATTCACTGGTTTGACAGTTCAGCAACTTAACATGCACAAATCAATTGTCACAATGTTTTTCAACAAGTCAGCACAACAATTCATAGGCACCAGTTGATTTGGTGTGTGCAAACGAAACACGGGTATATGCCACGACGAATATTCGAACTGTCTTAAAAAAATTCTCACAATCGAACATCTTCGTCCTCATTAATGACCTGAAATACGTAAAAAACACAACAGCAGGAAAAGGAAAATATGACTGTTAGGGAAGGGAGGGTGGGATTTTGACAGATGCAGATAACGAGCTTAAATTTTTTGAAAATACATTGCCCACCTTTTCTGGATTTTATTATCTCAGAGGGATGATTTGAAAGGACAAACCTGACCCCAGTAAGTTAAAAGTCCCCCCCCCCCCCCCGAACCGATCCCGACCTAATTTTTTTATTTTGCATACAAGATACAGTAATTCAAATATATGAAATAAAGGCACCTTTTTTCTATGGAAAAAAATAAATGCTATTTTTTCCAATATACTGCACAATAGTTAATATCATATGGCTTTTGTTTACGCTGATATTAAAATACGATATGTGTGGATCGTAAGGGAATATAGTTTTGATAACATGGAATATAATAGCAAAAATATATCACTACAGAGTTTTGTACCTTTTTCAAAAAAATGTTGATAAAAATATTTGTTACAAAATACAAAGGTTGAGTCAATGGTTAGAGATTTTTTGTGGGGGATGATCGACATTAAGATACCAACTACATGTATATATGAGTGAATATTGAAGAAATAGTAAGCCACACGTCCTTCCAAACTATCTAGTCACTTTTACATTTTCATAGTAGCATACAAATTACAATGTTGGAAAATAACTATTTTGAATTAATTTTACTTCAGGACCAATTGCCAAAAATGTTGAAATTGAAGTCTGGGTTCAAGGGGAAAAGGTTGGAGAGCAGTGGCAGTTTGATGACGGAACTCCGATACCTAACATCTGTCCAATAAGAATGGGGGATAATGCAGATCAAGTACATATGCGGGCCAAAAGCTCTAATTCTTTTAAATGTAGTGATGCTGAGAACGCCCGTCTATGTAATTATTCGTGCGAATACCATTTTCTGTCGTCATTCAATAATTAATTTGAGAACAATAATTGAAACATTGAATTGATGATACGTTTATGTCAAGGAACATTTATGGCAAAATATTGCCACACTCGCCTGTTTGCTGTCTGTTATATAGCAACATTTGTTTAACGTAAATGTGTTGCTTTTTTGCTTGCATATTTGTTGTAAATTGAAATAATAAATTATTCATTGAACATTTTGTTTGTTATTTAAACATGCAAAAATGCCTCAAATTGTTCTTATAAATGCAGATTTATTAAAAATGATGATTTCTCTTCTGAAATCTTTATTCAACCATATCGTGTTTAAAGACGCAACTTCATATAAATAAAAGTCTCTATGGATTTGACATTAAGCACGACTTGAAAGAACTTTGAAAATTACGTCTAAATGAATCCCTTCTAATACCGACATGCAATGTTTTTGATGGATTAATCAGAAAAAAATATGCAGTTATTTATTCTTGTATATGATAAGACTTGCTATTGAAAATTTTTCAGAGGAAACATGGTTTGAAATTTTCATATTCATCAAAATTTTGATAATTTATCAATAAATTAATCATTCGGAAGAATGCAACAACTGTTTTTTGAATTCTTTTTAATAGTGATGGTATGGCGTAATATAAGTTATATTGTAGAGTTTTTACTCACCTAAAACTAAAACATAAGAAACTTTGAACTAAAAATATTTAGTATTTTCATTCCTATCATATAAATAAGATACAAATTAAAAGCGCATACAATGTATAATAGTACGTTTTCTTAGCAGAATACAAAAATACAAATGTCCTGCGATAAAATCATTTTAAAATCCAATAAATCCGACAATTTGATTGGGATGATACATCAAACAATTAATCCTAGTAAGATACATGTTTTTCCTTTTTATTCGAAAATGTCTTTTACTTACGATTTTCATTTCTTTATGCTGATCTTTTTTTAGTTTTTGGCAATGCATTGTGTGTCGATCTTTTATCTTGTATTCTTTCAATTAAGTAATGCAGTCACACACAAAATTAATTATTATACGTTTATGGTTTAGACGCAGCTTATAATCCGTTATTTTACCCTAAACATTTGCAACACACTTAGCAACGGGTAATACTATATAAATAATGCCTGTTTGAGAGGGTAAGAGTTGAAATTGACACCCCGAGAAAACTAATGTCAACCTCGGTTGCGAATGGTTTTCGAGGATTGTCAATTTCAACTCTTACCCTCCCAAAAAGCCACTATTTATTTTATTATACTGAATGTCTTCATTTTAAAGAAAACTTAACTGCTTTTATAAAGGAATGACGTGAAATCTATGGCAAACCGTCCGTGCATAATTTAAGCGCCTGTAACAGTTCGTTGTGTTGCCCGTTGCCAAGTGTGTTGCTAACGCTAAGGGAAACAGATTTCAGTATTTAACATGATAAATAATAATAAAAGAAATCGTTACATGCGCGTGAATTATACGTGAATTTACCTCAACGGTAAAGTTTCTATACAATTAAAAAATGAAGTATAGAAAAAAAATCGTGCCTGCTTGGGATAGTAACAATTGAAATTGACTCCACTTCGTATCGTTAAACAAGGATTTTCTCGGCATTGTCAATTTCAACAGCTACCCCCCTCCAAAACAGGTACCATTTATATAACATAAACAACATGTTCAAATGCAAATGCTTTGGAATCATTAGATTTCGTGGTTGCTCAGTTGTCGAGGAATTCGTGCGTAACATTTATACAAAACTTAACAGCCTCCAGGAATTATTAAATTAAATCTATATCCTTTTTTAGGCATAACATCCCCACAAACCTGTAAAAATTAAGCAATCCACGAAAATTAGACCCAACGAATTTTAATGATTCCACAGTAACTTTTTGGCACAAAATCTTTTCCCGTGTCTTATACTAACTACATAACTCCACTTGTCTATGTAACTGTGGTACATCCCTAGCAAGAGCAGTAATAAAAAGTCAAGGAATGCATATTATTAATATTGTGTTGAATGCTGTATATGTTTATACAAACTTTTATAATTAATTTTACTCAGTTGTTCGTTATTTTCATGTCGATGGTCGGTGGATTTCACCCAGGCGTTGCAGATGTCAAGTTATTAAAATTCACCCATCTCTCAGTCAACCTTTAGACTATTACGAAATCTTAAATTTTTTCACGATGGATTCCTACCTCTAAGTATTATTTCATCGAAATCAAAATAAGCTACATGTATATTGTCACTTGTTTTAATACGGTCCGTAACTGTCCGTAAGCATAATATTATTACCGCTATATCATTATCTATCAACAAAACATAACCGTTATATCATTATCTATCAACAAAATATTACCGCTATATCATTATCTATCAACAAAATATTTGACACACCCACCTCATCCCAAACTTTACTTTTAATGCGCTGTATATTAATTTGAGTATATAGTTACTCAGTAAATTTAGGGGATTAAAAAAATACATGTAGATAGGTCATTTTTTGTATTGCAAAATTATCTTGGGGTCTAAACCCTAATCTGATATTATTTTTTTTTATCTTTTGCAAACAATATTATTACAGATTTTACCTCAACTTGGGTAATTGATTCAATTTGTTTTTCAACAAAAACCTAGTTGCAGTAAATTTGTTAAGCAAAAAAGAAAAAAAAAAGAAAAAAGAAAAAAATATATACTACGCATTTGTAAGTCATGAGTTCGATTCCCCCTGTAGCATGATTTTCACCCACTTCTCAATAAAAAAAGCATATCCTTCCACATATCTGACATTGTTGAAATTAGACCTTGGATATCTTTTTTTTAAATGTTGTAAATTTAGTTGGTTTAAATTGTTCCACAATTCATATTCGTGATAGTATTTTTTTTAAGAGTTTAACAAGAGTTAGAGATCCGTATTATGAGATAGGTCATTCGGTACTGCAAAGTATGTTTTCTTGCCTTTGTTACAGTTGTCTGTTGTTCGGTCACTGGATTTTAATTCAGCGTGTTGGATAATACCTATACGTTTATAAATATCGTTGATTGAGATGTCCTCCTTTCCTATTTCCCAGTTTTGTTGTGCTGGGGACCTTCCCCAAGACAAGAAGTTAAAAAATGTAAATATAAGCATTGAGTCATTGATTTTATGAAGTATACAGTCTAAAAACTTGAGTAACTTGCGTTGATATTAAAGATCTCTTTTTCAAAACTCCATAAAACTTACCTCATTTGAAGAAAGGAATTCAGGCATTACATTGTACGCTATTCTTTGAGTTTAAAATTATAATACTATAAATTACATACATGTATCTTAGTTGTGAGAGCAAAATGACGTTTATTGGTCTAAATTGATTCCTTGATAGAATTCTAAAATGTTCTTAAATGATTTTTATTTGCCATCCGTCTTGAATCTTATCACTGTAAATAGTAGTTTCACTGGTCACCGAGAAATAAAGCCATGAAACGTTTGGGTTTTTTGGTGACATAAACAATTGTTTACCTTGATGATTTGTTACGTACAAAATCAAAAATCATATGCATAATATTTTTTTCAAAACTTTTATATAGCATAACCCTAGTTAAGGCGTTGTATCTATAACTCTTTTCTGGAAATATTTTTTTTAAAAAAAAGTTTCTTTTGTTATTTAACGAACTATCAAATGACAACTATGTGTATTTTTATTCGGTTATATCAAAATCGAGTTACTTATTAAGCTATTTGCCCCCTTGTCTCATACATACCAATATCACTGATTTTGAAACCTTTGAGTATAAATATTTGTTTAAAAAATCAAAATCAAAATTAAAATCCGCTTTGTTTTATATGATACGATGAAATATCGAAACTCTCTGCCAAATCTCAGATCCTGGTGAAATTAGATTTTTTGTTTTAAGACCGGAGACTGGTGAACGGAAGTGATTAGTGAAAATGAAAGCCGGTATTTTGTGTACATTTGCCTAGTTTTCATCACTGTTTGTCATACTAGATGAACCACCCATGAAAATCTGTAAAACATGTTAAAAACATGAATAGTTTGAACCCTTCAGGTGTGGACCGGAAGTGACGATTGACAAAATAAAACCCGTTAAACACATTTTTTATCAATTGTCTATCATTTATCAAAGTTTTATGTCTCAATCAATTACAGTGACAAAAATCTCGCGGGTATCATATTTCTTAGAAAGGATATGCACCTTAGATATTTGATATATCTCACCGAAAGAAGATATGTTTGCTTATTCAACATTGTATAGTTAACATTTATAAGAATGTGTACTGATATAATTATTCATTCCATGTAAAAAAAATATAATAAGAAAAAAAAAATGTTATAAGTGCTTCCGATGACGATCAGAAGTGACGAAGAATCAAACAAAATAATAAATATGGATACATACTGAGGACTATTATCCAACAAAGTGTGGTTGTTTAAGTCGTCATCGTTTTTTTTTTAGATCTAGTAGAGTCATTTTTTTGTCTCTTGACAGGAAAAAAAAAACAAACGGAAATGCTCAGTGAAAATAAAATGTTAGTATTTCTTGAACATTAGACTCTTCTTCTTTATTGTTAATCAATTTTACCAAAATTGTCAAAGAAAAAAAGTTAAACTTTTAATCATATTGATTTGTTTGAACCCTTCCGGTCAGGACTGGAAGTGACAGTTGACAGAATAAAAGCAGATGAACGCATGTCTATCATCCGTATAAGTTTCGTGAATTGATCCCTTGACTTTCTAAGATCTCGTGGATTTATTAAAAAGAGCTATCTGAGATATTTGAGATATCTCACCGGAAGTAGATTTTTTTTTGCTTATTTAACATCGGATAGTTGACATATGGAAAGATTGATAAAAAAAATTGAAGTGCTTTCGGCAACGACCAGAGGTAATGACGAACGAAACAAAATAGTTGAAAAACATCTACTAGTATAGGTCTATAATCCTATTAAGTCTGAATGCTCACATTCCTATGATTTTTGAGATCTCAATGTCACAAGCTTTTTGTTGCGGGACAGGAAACGGATGACAGGAAATAAACTTTGAAAAAAATTAAGAAAAAAATCCTCGAGATATTATTTTTTCTATCAGTTTTGAAAATTTCAAATTTCTATGTAACCATCGCTGAGATTTCTTGTGGACAAAAAAAGGGGAACAAAATTCGTACCCAGTTTTTGAGTAATAGTGAGCTCTTAAAAATGGCACCACGTGATTCAACAACAGTAAAGAATAAAGTACACATCATGATAAGCAATAAACATTGAACTAAATTTATATTTCTATTGACCTTTTTCAGCAAGAGCTTATATGGGTAGCAATTATGTCAGTAACAAAAGCAATTAAGCCATATATTTAAATGTGTACGTATGAACAATAATCAATGAAACCATGGTTATCTGAACCCTTCTTGCTCATCAAGATCGAAATAATCGTGGGTTTGTAAAGTTTTGTTGATGGATATCATTTCTTTGATAATATACCTATTTAAGAAATTCGCTGAATGTGTCAATCATGTTCAGATATATGGATGAAGTTATTTTGAATTAAATTCTATGTATCATTCATTACAATATATCAAAAAAAGTACGCGAAAAAAGGATTTTACAGGCAAAGTTCTTCAAAATTTACATTACTTGATGCAAAGCTCAAACAACAACAACATATTACATATACTTTATTAATATATTTTTCTCTAAAATTCATTTTCTTATATTTATTAAATGCAATTGAATTAGACAAATTGATTTATGCCATGCGATGTTACCTGTTGTTTTCAAGAATGTTTTCCATACTTAAAATTTACAAAATTTTGAATTTATAATTATAACAATAACTTATGAAAATATACTAAAAACAATTGTCAGTTTTGGAACAAAAATGTACAATTTATATTATTTATAGGTACTAACATAGGGATTTGTTTGAATTTTGTTTATAAAAAAATGAACATAGAACAAAGGTAAACAATTGAGACTCGTTACCTTGTGGGTTTTGATAGAAAAAACAAAAAGAAAATATTTATAATCTACACGTTATTGATTTGATCGAATACTCTTAGACCTGTATGATTGACTTAAAAAACCCATCAAAATATCGTCTATCATTTACACATTGTCAATAATCTGACAGTATACTCTAATGATATTATATTCTTTACTCAACAATAATGAGCACCAATTAAAACCATATACAAATGAGGAAAGTCAAACTACGCAATGCCTTAATGTAAAAATCGCTTTCACAAGTGATTCTTAGAAGAAACAACCCTCGGCATTACATCAAACTATGCCAATCTATAATATTAAGCAAATTTTTATTGTGTGAAACCGTCGCTAATGTTTTTTAAAAAGACAGAAGGTTTTGGCGTAATCATATATATGAGATACCATGTTTAATAAATACCAATTTTGTGTATAAATATATGAACAGAGAATAAAAGTAAACAGTTGAGACTCGCTACTTTATCGATAAGATCAAATAAACTCAGACGTGTAAGATTGATTTCAAAACTAACGAGCATCAGTTCTATATATTTATCCAAGATGCAAAAATGGTACCGATGCAATTATATAATGGTTAAACTCATTTTTTAATTCTATGCCTTAAGAGATTAGTACGATTTTACTCTCATCGTGGTCTGTTAATAATGACTGGTATAGATGTTGGTTTGTCACCTATCATTACAATCAGGTCTTCCTGTTATTTATTCGTGCTTTCTTACTTTGTTAAGAAACATCCTAAATACTTGGATAAGAATTGAATATTTTCCTTTATAGTTATTCTTCATTAAATAAAATAGCCACGATCATGCAGCCAATTTCAAATCAAAGAGTTTGTTTATAATAAGATTTTTTGACGTTACATATCACGTATACTAATCTGAAAGATTATAATTATTTTTTACATTTATTGCTGTTTCTTAGTTATACACACTAAACAATTAATATACTCAAACATTTATCATTCATTTATTACCCTATATCATACATGTATCTTAAGTTCAGTAATTATTAAGTAATTATCACCACTGTTTTCTAATTTAAAAAAAATATTCAAAAAGATACATGGAATAAAAGTAAATAAATAAATGAATTAATAAATAAATAAATAAATTAATTAATAAATAAAATAATCAAAAGGTAAAAGAAGAGACTGAAAAGACTGCTGTCCAGGCATTATATGGATTAGTATTTTTTTATATCATAAAAATATTGAAAAACTATGTAATAAATGCGTAATGAACAGAAAATTTTCATAATGTTTATATTTCAAATACTATTGTTCCGAAACAATAATAATTGATATAGATTAACAAATACATTAATTGCCAATGCCGTTTTACTTTCATTGTGTCTTGTGGAACGTTCAAAGATTATCTTTTTCAAACACCGGTACATATTGATTATTTTGAAGACAGTCATTCCAACTATATCCGGTCCTTTGTTACGATAAACGACATGTGGGCTTTTTCAAACCATTTTAGGCCATGTTTTCTTTTAAAAATGCATATGGTAATAGTTAACAATCATACTAATTACCTTGTTAATCAATTGCTGTTTGAATGCAAAACAAACCCCATTGAAATATCATCTATTTTTTCACATTGTCAGTAAGATACAGTGGTGTCCAATAATTTTACATTCTCAACTCAACCATAATGAGCACCAATTAAATTCATATGCCACTGAGAAAAGTCAAACTACGCAATACATTGAGGTATAAATTGCTTCCACAAGGGGATCCTAAGAAATGATAACAATCAGAATTACATCACAAGATGCTCATTTAAAACATTAATGGTATAACTGCCTTATCACTTACATACAAAAAAAATTGATAAATAGATTTTGTTATTGATGCATCGATGTAGCGTAACGACAATTCATTTAAAAACCATAAGCTTGTATTCAGAATCTTCACTTTCAAACGTATTGGTAGCACATAAAAATAGACCTAAGATTATAGCTTAATATTATGTTTCAAGCGACATACATAGTATTTCTGATCATTACTATTTTGTACAACCAGACGGCCAGTTGCTTCGATAGTTTTTACGGTGTGAAAACAAAAGAATATCCGAAAACGTCATGTCACAAATTTGCAAATATAGAAAGTGCTGGAAGGTGTCTTGGGGCATGCGGGATCACAATGGATATAATCGTCATGATCAGCCACGATGAGACTACGCAAACTTGTATGTGCTGCAGCGATATGACGGGGAGTGACATAGCTGGCCCAAATTGGAAGTCATTTGTCCCACGTACATGTAAGTATTTTATTGTTTTTAAAAATATTTTGAAACTGACTTGAAGCTTAGTCTATAAAAATAGAGAAAAAGTGAATCTCATGTTTACCTTTAGCGTGCAAAGTATAAAAATACATTTAAGTTACTGGAATAAAGATATTCATTTGATTATAAACCCCTTGCACTCTCTAGAACTTATGACTTAGTATTGTACGCATTAAAGGGCGTTTCTATTTTAGTTTTTTTTTTTATTTTAGCGCGTTTTAAAAGTTTAAAAGTAGCATTGTTAGATAACTAAAAGTCATACAAATTATTTTAAAAAAGGTGGTCTTGTAATCAGAACTTTTAAATGGACAAGGGTATATAATGAATTTATGTTGTTGCCAGGCGCTGATCATCAGATAATACTCGACGCTTTGCGAAATTAACAGTAAATTATTTAATAATATAAAATATAATGATATATATACTGTATACATGTCAAATAATAATAAAAATTTGGTTTGAATATATAAAATTAATATTTAAAAAATTCAATTCAGTAAGTAACAACAAAAGTCTCTGCGTGAATCGAACCCGGGATATACGGATCAGAAACCCGACACTGTATCCACTAGGATATGGAGTAAGTTACGAATCGCCGTCGATAAAATCATTCCAATATAACGAAAGGTGGTTTCGATCAGAGGTCAGCCATTTTGTGATGATGTTTATTCCACCTTGAAATAAAACGATATATCATAATAAAACTGTATTTACCTTTTTCAAAAACTTCAAATGACAATGGTGTGTGCAATTGCAATAAGTGTATAGATATATTTTAAAAATCCAGGTCAATTTTAATTTTTCAATTACAGGCATTGAATAAAAACAATTTTCTAAAAAAGGTTAAAGTTCACTTTGAGTAGGAATATTATGAAAAGAAAACCACTCGTTTTTTTAAAGTTAGAAAGTGTGTGTCTTTGACAATACCTTGGTGAATGTTTTTGTGAACATATTTAGACCCGGATTTCAGTGCTTTTTTCATTGGGCAATTTTCTCACGATTCTAAAAAAGTTGTATCATATTAAGGTTAAAAAATTATATATTCTAATTTAAGTAGTAATATATAAGCTTGGTATTTTGTAGTGCCCTGTGCTGACGGTTATGCGACTTACTATTTGATGCCATACCAAATATGTCTGAAATATTTCCCAGTGCCTGTCTCGTATTCAACAGCTCAGGCCAACTGTCAAGCTGAAGGTACCAATCTCATAAAGATTGATTCCCAGGAAAAATACGACATATTCAAAGATTATCATGGTATGTTTAAATTATTTTACGGCATTTTAATTTATTTTATAATTTATTTTGAGCAGAGAAAATTCACTAAAACTTGCGCATTGTTTTGCTTGCTTAAAAATACTTGAAGCATTCAAATCACAAAAGTGTCAATGAGAGATAATATATTATTATGCACTATTTGTGTCATAAAATATCAATGACATTTTTACGTGGGTATGCGATGCACAAAAAATTAAAATTACACAAAATCAATTCCAGATGGCATCTATTCAAAATTGATGATTTTTTGAATGAAACTTTTCATATACCCCCCCCCCCCCCCCCGCCTGCAGAATGCAGACAATATAAGCAATCAAAAATAATTAATGGTTTTGAGTTCCTTATAGTAAGATTTTTGAAATACAAATGAACCAAATAAAAAATAAGTCAAAGAACTAGGTACAGTTTCAATCATATTTGACCTGTTTTAGAGTGATTTTTAAAGATATCACAAGAAATTGAAATGTAACGTTTATTTACACAAGAGTACCCATAAATTAAGAATATATGTATAGTTACCCGATTAGACTTCCTCAAGTTTTATTGTGACTTCATAAACAATGCATTTTCCCGTAACTTTCATAAAACTGAGCAGAAGACACCAATTCGTTAGTAGTTTTTTGAATAGAAAAATATGTCCGCAGCTGTCGCCCACAATGAAACTCGCACTATAACTTTATCATGTGATATAACATAAAATATATTAATTTCATTATTGGCGACGGCTGCAGACACATTTTCCTATTTAAAAAACTATGAGAAAATGTGCCATTTTCAATTTTTTTATTAGATCTTAAAAATATGCCAAAATGTTTAAGTCATAACTACTCATTGAAACAAGATAAAAGTGTTTAACCTGGTACTTTATATACACACATGTTCAAGATGGTACGTGTGTATTTTTATGAAATTTAAACTTTTGAATTTTAGGGCCAATATTGAAAGAAACTGTACCTTCTTCTTTTTAAAAAAATATATAGAGAAAATTAATTTAATAAAAATCATACTTTGAAGTTGAATCTTTTTTTGGCAAAATACATTTTTACTGTTTACCACTTGTCTAAAACTTTTATATTCAGTAAGAATTTGCAAACAATGATCATGTTGGAAATAACATAAAATTTGAGAAATTTATTTTCAATAAACAATAAGGAGATACTAGCAAGAAAAGTAGGCAAGTTACCCTATGGTTTGAAAGTGATTTTTGCCATTACTATAGTAGGACTACATGTACATTGTATAATTGTTTGTTTTTTCCTAGTACTTTCGAGAGTGCTTGGCTTTGCACAGCTTTTCTCATTCTCTCGTTGAGGCAATGAAATAACTATCTTTTTGGTCGTGATTTTATTCAACTAATATATTTCTCGATATTCTAGTACATGACCTTAAAAATAATGATCTAAGAAACTTTAAATGAAGAACTTATTGGCATGCATAATACAAAGTCAAAAGCAGTATAAATAGTTTATTTCTTGGAAAATTTTCTTAGCCGAAAAGACTACAAAATTTTAAATTAATTAAAGAGTTGTGGGTCACTAAAAAACAATTTTATATGATCCCTGGATCAAACAAGTAGTTAATGATTTCTAAAATCCCTTTTTTTTGGCATTTAACACCCTTTCCAAAAAATCTTTAAGGTACAAATATAGCAAAGAAATAAAATAATATTAAAATGTGAGTGAATGTAAAAGATTTGCACCTTTTGAAGACATTCTGAAAGGTATAAAATAGTTCAACTGATACATTTTGAGACAATCCCCTTAAATATCGAAATATTCAAATCTAAAATTAACAAATACCGAAAGTAAAATTCTTGCAAAAGTTTTTATAAGAAACTCAATGGTAGAAATACATGTAAAAGACTCGGTCTCGTTAATCTATTATGCAGTGGCAACTTATCGTTTTATTATATTTACGAAAGAGTTTAGCGCATAACATTTTAAAGTACAGTGGAAACTTTGAATTGTTTTGTTACCACAACGAATACTATTTTTATAGTAAGTTTTATCATAATTTAAAGAAAATTAGGTATAAAAAAATGAAGAAAATGTATAATCTACACGATGTTATAAACATGCGAGTTAATGTTTATGTAATCAAATTTCCTACACACGATTTAATTTTGCAAGATTCAGGTAAATTTGTTACCATGTTCCAAAGAATTTCAGTTTTCCACATTTTATTTTTCCATAATACATGTATACTGTACATGATTGGTGAAATTACATTTATTCTAATTTGTGAAGCGTCTAAAAAAATAAATTATTTTGAATGTAAAGGAGAGAAATGCGTATCGTATATTCATTTAAAGAAAACTAAGAGATAATTGTTTTTATTTAAGTCTGGGAAAGGTTGACCCCTTTCATTCAATGTGACTCTCTTTCTTGACGCCAGTATGTTTATTATTATGTGTCAATTAAACAATAAAATGCTTTCTTTGGTGCTTCATTCGGGATATGAAGGTTGCGACATTGCAGAAAAAACATAACATTTTTCTTTTAACTAATTATTAAATTAATTATGAAAAGTTAGTAAAATTCACTAAATAACTGTTAATGTACATAAGTAAGTTAGCTAAAAGAAACAGCCAAATCGTTTCCTGTAAGACTTTGAGTCTGACATCATCATGATCATTTCGTGCAGTCCGTGATTTTTCTTAGGTCGTTGTTGGTTTCAACCAATCGATAAATAAAGCGTGTCAATTTCAGCCCTGTCAATTTTGTTTATCAGTTTCACCGCTGTAGATTTCGACCAACCGATAAATGGGGCGTGTAAATTTCAGTCTGGCTGTTTCTATAAAGCTATAAATTAACTATAAGTTTCCGTAAAGAATAGAGTAATAAATACTTGGTAAATGTAAATATAATACGATAAATGCTTGATATACACTGCTCATATATTCATTTTTAACTAACTTGCACGTGGATAATGGTTTCATTTAATAAACGAATACTTTATATCACATTTTACCTAATTTATATGGCTTTTGTGTACGCTGATCATGAAATACGATACGCAAATACAAATGTACTTAACTAACTGACTTGTTTCGGCTTTTGATTTATATGGTGAAGGACAATATAGTTTATGTGATAAAGTATATTGCAAACTTTGGTCGAAGAAATGATAATGATCTGGTTTTGTAATGTTTAAATATCAAGATTTAAAAGTTATTTTGAATAATTCTGTGAATATTTAATCAGTAAAGATTTTAATATTTTCTGATTAAATAGCAATATCATATGACCACAACATTATGTTCACTTCCCATTATGGTGTTGATGAAAATACATTTTCCAAAATAAGCGAAAAGATACCAAAAACAATTAGACACATAAAACAGAAGTCAATTATTACGAAAATAAATTTATTAAAATGTATATCATGTTTAATAATCATATATTTTTAATCGTCATTACGATAATAAGACTGTTTATTAATGAATATCGAGATAACACTATGTCACATATCTTTCTAGACTATCTAACTCGTTTCATACTTGAAGTAGAATTAAAATGATAATGATAAAAACTAACCATATTGAATTTGTTTTTTTAATTTTAGTACCAATTGCAAATAATTCAATCATTCATGTGTGGGTCCAAGGAGAAAAGGTTGGAGGTCAGTGGCAGTTTGATGACGGAACTTTAATACCTGGATTCTGTCCCATCAGGATGAGTAATAAGCCGGGGGAAGTACATCTCCGGGCCGAAGGATCTACATCGTTTAAATGTACTGATTTTCATAACGGCGGCCCATTTCATTATTCATGCGAATACAATCGTGTGTTATCCTTCAATAATTAACATGATAAGAATGATCAGAACTTTGCATCTATAATATGTTGGACCCCCACCCCCCTATATCTAAGGCAGAATGCCGTTACACTCGCGCTTACTGTTTGTTATATAGCTACATTTGTTTAACGTAAAAGCGCTGGGCCATGTTCATGAAAGTATCTTAAGATCCATCTTAAGATACATCCTAGGATATACATTAAGACATATCATATGACCACTCTACATCTTAAGATGTAAATCAAAGCTATCTCAGACGTATCTTAGTTAAGATATCTTATTTTGACTAAAACTCTATTCTAAAAAATAAAATATCAAGAAAATATCATGTGAAATTTTTATAAATGGCTATTTTTAACAAACGTAAATAAGCAATAACGTTTTTAAAGACTGAATGACTTTCATACATTTTCTTCTCGTCGATTTGTATTACACGTTACATGACTTTACCATCAGTAATATGCATGCCTAAAAATAACATTTTTGTCTTCAAAATTCATCATCCATGTCGCCCATGTCAAATATCAGTGAGCAATGGCCAATTGTTAAGTTTCTGAAAAAAGGTCTCGGACACCTCAATTCAAGCAAGCGAATTATTATCCTAAAATTGCTCTGATCAATGTATATTTATCAAAAACGATGTTTTTTTGTTGTTGTTGAAATTATTACTTTTCCCAAATTGGGTTAAAGGACGCGACTACGAATAATTAAAAGTCTACGAGGATTAGACATTGCAAAAACATTCAATGTATCCAATAATTATATCTTAAAGATATCCTTCTAAATACGTACAATTAAGGTTAACTGAATGGGTTGATTCGATATACTTGTACAATTATATATTCTCGTAAATGATTTAATTTACTTTTGAAAATTTATCGAGGTAACAGAGGAATATTGTTTTTTGGGGAATTTTTTAATATTCATCAAATTCATATATTTTATCTATAAAATATGTGGACATTCAACCATCTTTATTAATACGTAGTGCAATAATTTTTAAACAAAATGTTCAAACATTTGCGCTGTTTATCATAAAAAACCATCAATTTTAGAAGTTTACATTGTATACATGTACAAGTTAAAAGCACACATGATAGTACGTTTACAACCTTTGTAACCAAAGAAATGTCCTACGTGGGAGATCGATTTCCGGTTCATTTGATATTCTCTACTGCACATATTTCCTAATTTTTCGAATTTTCATTTAAAACCTAGAATATTGCGCTTGATTTTATCAAAGTAACCTTCCAAGTTTTCTAAAACATCATTTTGGCAATAAACAGTTCATTTCTGCATAAATTTTAGTATAGATATTCATGAAGGCAGGTTTGTCCTTAAAAAACTAAAATATTTTGATAAGTTTTAATCAAAGGAAGAACACATTTAAATATGATTTTTTTTAAGGGGCACCCGGTCCTTAGGTCAAAATATGCAAAAAAGATCCCAACAAAACAATTTAAAACAGATCTGCGTCATAGTGGTTAAAATACATGTGTTACACTTGTAGGGTTTGAATTGCTCAGTTGGTTTCACCGCAGTCACATGCACCGCATATCTACAGTTTTTTTGTATCATGACTCGATTTCACCCGTTGACATGGTATTTCTTTTCTATTTTTAGATATCGGTTTGAATAAACATATTTTATTTTTTTATTATTATTTTTATACATGATTGTGCATTTTGTATTTTACTCCGTTTTTTCCATTAAATGCACGTTTGTTGTTCAAATTGGTTTTATATCGTCAAATTAATCGCAAATGTACGTTTTATCAATGTGCTTTCTGTTGTTTATAAACTGTACCATATATGTCTGCATGAATGTGAAATAAATATCATATTGACAATAATAATAAACGATTTTTGAAAACAAAACCCTTGTCACACAATAGAAAACATACTTCATTATACAGTTAATGATACCATTAAGAGAGTCGGCAGATTCCAGTTCTCCGAGTCTATAGATAGGCTATATTGAGGGGAACTGGAATCTTGCTGACTCCCTCAATGGAATACTGTAACAGTTTTAATATACCGATACAAAAGTTCAAATAAATTCAATTCTTCGTGTATCTAGCAAGTTATAACGTCAAAATAAATATTAATTAAATTGCATGCACGATGTACTGTGACATAGGCAAGTTATGCTAAACAAAAAAATGAATACGTGCAGTCAATCAAAAAGCCGTTGGAACTAGAATTAAATGATATGGTTATGAATATTCATGGTTTTATTCGGAATATATCGGAACTTTTCCTTTGGTTTAAAGAAATAACTAAGTGTCCCAAATAGGGGTGTATCAGTTTTTCAAAGCTACGCACCTATTTGCAGGGAATCAGTAATTTTACGACAATTCTCAGGAAATAAGCAAAATATATTGAATTACGTTTATACAGTGAAGAAAACCTAAAGGTAAAATAATTAATACTGTCTCCCTTAACCTAAAGTGACTTTTTTAAGAATAGAAATTAGATACAGTAGATTCCTTATTTTACGCGAGTACTTAATTCCGCGATTCAACGATTTTCCATCAAATCGCGAGAACATCAAATCGCGAATGCCGAAATATTATCATAGTTCCTTGACTTTACATTTGTCCGAAAATTAAAAGCGAGATTTTAGAATTCGCGAGACGGGCTTCTCGCGATTTTACGCGGATATTAATTCCTCGCGTTTAATTAGGAATTTACAGTAAGTAAGCCTTTTGGAATTTTGCTTTTTCTAATGAAAACAATGGTTTATTATTATAATTTAATTACACAATCCTATTTCAACCCTAGGATGTTAAAAAAAATCAAGGAAAAATGTCTGTCGTGCTCAATTTGATTAAGACATGTCTAAAATGATCTCAAATACGACACGGGGGTGATTAACTTTGAACTACTTAGCATAAGTGTCATGTGGGCACGTGTTTTAAAATCAAATTGAAATAAATCTAGAAAAAAAATCTCCACTTAACTAATCCGACTGTATCACCTGCAGTTCATAAGATAATCCCGTAAAATACTCTAATAAATCGATTACCATTTTGGAAGGGGGGGGGGAGATAAGACGTTAGGTCATAACCCTGGATGTTTTTTGAATAGTCAATAAAAATAATTTAAATCTTAAGTAGAATACCAATGGGGTTACAACGTATAGGAAAAAAGGAGAAAGGGAACAGGGGCCCCGTTTCACTAAAAGGCGTAAGATACGACGAAACGTAAGTTAGGCCTTAGGGGGTACGCCAAAATTTAGTCCGGCGTTAACTGCGTTTTACTAAGAGCGTACTCCTGGCCGTAAATACTAGTATCGGACTAAGTTAAGGTCAGTCTTTCGTCCTTGACAACGAGCTTATGCACATGCGCAGACAGATGATAAAGAGTAGAAAGGAATAACTATATGTTCATTCAAAATTATTAATTCAACAAAACTATTTTGTTATCGATATCTACGGTGATTTCACCATGCTTCGAACACCCTTGGAATTTCTCTTCTGATCATGCGTCAATTATGGCCCGAGTATAAATATATTTATATTAAATTTCTGGTTTCTTCTTGCTATATCATTGAAAGAAAATCAGTGAATTTGTTTAAAAATAGAAAATATAGCGAATTAATGCAGTAATGAGCTTTTTAACCATGGATTGGACAATATTAACCGAAGAGGCTCTGATAAATATATTTATTACTTTCATATTTAGATTTGTGTCAATGTAAAATTTGGAGCAAAAATGACCTAGGAAATAATTGATGAATTCCAAGTCTAATTTTTTTTTTACACAATTTGTTTCTGAAATTTGTTATTTTTTGAATTATTAAAATGAAAGGGTACATTCAAACCACAAGTGCATGCACGTTAATTTGTAAATGTTTCACCAAAGTTATCAGATCCGAGGTACAGATGTACATTGTGTCAGAAGTATGGTGGACTCAACATAAACTTCCCAAGTACACTTACATGTATGTTTAGTATATTGAACGAGGCTTCATATAAAGAACAGGGGCGTACAAGGCGTTGCATATCCCCCACTCGGAGCAATGAAGACAAAAGAATTTCACCTCAAGTTATAATATTAGTTTTTGACTTGTATGCATTGTTTTCATTATAAATTTCACGATGGATGTCAACATTGCGCTTACATTCTATAAACACGACAGGTAATGGTTTCCAAATTACATGTAAGCTGCACATCGTTTTTTGCCTTAATCTTGGGTCATCCACTGTTCTTAATTGCAAAATTTGGTATGAATGGGTCCTGACTCCATCCCAAAATTACACTTATTTAAAGAATAAGTCTATTTTGATTTTCATTATTGATTTATTAAAATGGATTTTATACTTATAATGGGTCAAATTTGTGATTTTCACCAAAACAGTTTTACTTGATAAATGATGGTCAAAAAGCTAAATTTATTCACTTTGTGTCAACCTAGCTCAGTGTGATAGGCGGAGGATTATAGTCCACCATTCTCCATGGAGAGGGTGTTCGAATGGTATAGACGGCGTTTTATTTTTAATTCATTTGCCTTTAAGTAAAAAGTGTTTTGCTTTTTTATTGATTATGAGTAAATATCTTATACCATTTATATAAGGACCACAATTTCGTAATGTCCATGTTCCGTTCATACAATGTCAGATAAAAATAGAGCCAGCACACTATCTTTGAAGTAAATAAAGAGTAGATGTATGTAACCTACGAAATAAAATATATCTGGAGTCAGTGTTTTGCGTCGGTTGTATGATAAATACATTATCTAATATTTAAAAAAATAGGAACCTTTGACGACTCTAAAACATAGTTGGAGCTTTCATCATATTTTGGTATTTATATTTTAACAATACTGAAAAATAATACTTATGTGATTAACCTTAGTTTAACTACCTAAGCTAACACCTTTTACTCACCAAAAATGAAATAAAAAAAGAGGAAAATATAAAAGTATATAATTCGCTTAATGAGTTTTAAATTTCAAAATATCCCACTCACAACATATTTTGCGTGGAAGTGGGGGGGGGGGGGGGTTAAATGCTTGAAATGCTAGACATTTCTAATACAAATATACCTTTGTAATAAATGTGCATCATGTATGTATATTTTGTGCATTATTCATTGCCCAATTTACTTAAAAATATGAAACGTAAATCAAATTATTGAATAAAAACAATCGAATGAAAATTATATATCGGTTGTCTAAATATGTCATTTTAACATGTAAACTGCAAGTGCAAATATAAAGAAGGTGAATAAAACATGGTAAGAAAGTTTTTATTCGAGAATTGGTTCCACCTAACAAAACTCTGTATTTTCTCAATTTCATATGAAATATATAAAATTTACATGACAAATTGTGCAATTTTAACATTACGGTCAGCACCGATATTCTCAGCAACAGAATTAGCAGTCAATTCCTGTTTACGCCATAAGTTACGACTACCTTTGGCAAGGCGTAGATTTTTGTCTTAACTTGAGACGGACGCAAAGTTCCGCCTTTTAATGAAACGGACCTTAGTCCAAATATTTGACTTAAGGATTACGTTTACTCAAGGGCGAAAAAAAATCCAATAATAGGAACGAAAAACTACGTATTCTACATTGTAGCCCCACTATGGTGGTGCTATTTTTCACTTTCAAAATACTAGGTCATTGACCTACTTTTTCTGCTTGTGACCTCTGAATGTTTTTTGAAAAAATTGTCAAAATTTGTCAGAATTGTCCACCATTTTCAAGGTTTTCTTTATTTTGTTATTATTATAAATAATAAAACAATTTGTAGGTTGGGAAATGATAAAATATAAATAGCTTTACTAATTTTATTTTTGAATGAAACGTTTGAAGCTCATATTTTAGGTTTAATTTAGTCCGAATTTCCTCTATCAATTTCCAAAATTGTACCCATTTAATTTTTGATCGAGTTTTACAAAAAACTGACTAACAGGAGTTCCAAACAATTGATTGCCTAAAACTGTTTTTATTGTCTGTATTATGTTGACATTATTATTATATAAGGTCAATGATCAAAATTTCGAGATATTTTATCTTGAATCGATTTTATGCATTTTACAGATTTTTCCGATCGCGTGCCAGCCAGTGTTATAAATTTATAGATGAGTAAATACAACCATTAAATATGTAAAATGATATGAAAAAAACATATAGAAACTTACCTTTTGCAATAACATTGCAACAGAAAGTTTTTAAGAGAAAATAAGAAAATGAAAAAATTAGTCCGAATTTTCTCTGTTTCAATATTAATCTACCCTTGTCGAAGCATATCTTCCTTAGATAAACAAATCATGAATATAAATATCAATATTTGTTAATAGCGCTGTTATTTTGTGGTTTTAAAACAACTTTGGACTTCAGATATTGAACTTTGTAAAAATATTTTTTGAAATCTCAAACCCTGAGTAAACGTAATCCTTAAGTCCGGACTTACGACAGGCGTAAGGTTACGACGGGCGTATGCCTTTTAGTGAAACGGGCCACATATCTAATACCCTTCTCTAGCTGAATTTCTTTGTCGACCTTGTGTTAGATTTCATTAACATATTGATCAGTAGAAAGCATGTTAGTGTATTCTGTTCGTTTTCTATCTTCATTGTTTTTTTTAAAAAGTCAAATCCAAACATTACCCCATTAGACAAACATTTAGCATTATCAACATTAGGGTAGTTTTGTAATAACTGATCTAAACAAGGTAGATGGATTGGTATTCTGCCGAAGTCCAATACTTGACGCTGAAGGTGATGTAAACTTACATTTTTACCCCTGCTGGAAGTGGTTTTGAATTAAACTGGTTTTGGTCGTTCCTGTGATAACTATTATTTTGAATAAATGGAGTTTTTGTAGATGTCCCGGTGTGAGGGTGACATATTTTAAAGCAAGTTCTGATGGGATGGGATGTGAACCGCTGCATTTGCGACATTGATTTAAATAAGCGCACTTGATTCAATTGCACACCCCTTGAAAATTAAAGCCATCACATTTAAAGCGAGAACTTTTTGGGCTAGTTTGAAACAACTATGTATTTCTTAAATGCTTACTTGGTGACTGTATAAAAACTTACCACAATTGTGCATCTACTGATTACTAACTGATTGCTGAGTTGATAGACTTTTTAAACCCTAAACTGAGTGTCATATTCTTGAAAACCATGGTACAAAATATCTGCCATCTTTTTCATTGTTGCCATATGATTGAACAAATGCAGAGCTTTTCACGTATGTGACAGCAACTATTTCACGAGGCTATCGTTTAAAAAGTAAGTAAATTATTATTTTATTATACTGAAGAAAACTTCATTTGACGGCGACCCAAATTTTTTTAATTGTAAATAAATTAGAGTTACGGGAATTTGATTTTAACGTAGCGGTTTGGATAGCACCAGAGGTGTTTTTACTTCAAAAACGAGAGAAAAATCGATTGCTGTCAGTGGATAATTTCGATGACAATTCACTGGCGGCAGATTGTACGGAACCTATTTCGCAGATAGAATTGCAAATTTATTTGATGTAATTTTTCACAGAAAATCTACGCAGAGATATATTAAAAGCAATTATATACCACTCCAACCCCCACCCCCCCCCCCAAAAAAAAAAAAAACAAACAAAAAAAACCCCAACAACCCCCCCCCCCCCCCCCGAAAAAAAAAAAAAAAACAAAAAAAAACAACAAACAAACTGAAAACAGAGAGGAAAAAAAAGAAGACAATCGTAAAAGTACTTTGAAAAATCTAAAGACCCTTAATACATTATCTGGAGGGGGTGGGGGATGTTTTAGAAGCCTTTTGCTTTTACACTTTTAGAAACCTTTCATTTATTAATCTGTTTACAAATACGGATGAGGTACTTAGTATTACATGCATGTCTCCCCTTCAAAGAAGATAAGCTCATTGTGCATATATTTTTGTATTTTTAATTCCACAAAGAAGGTGTTGCAGTTCCTGTGCTAATTTTCATAAAGTTGTTGCAGATAAAAATCAATTTAATAGAATGCGATGTAAATATTTTTTTTCTCATGCAGCGTTTCGTACAAATTTGTTAGCAATTGTATCTTACAACTGCATACCATTTTTAGGAAACCATTGCATGCGCGCAGGGGAACAGAGGCAAATTTTTGGTATTTTTATGTAGATTTAAGAGATATAAATTTTCCTTGGGCGAAATCCTCCCCCTCCCCCTCTAGATCCGCGCATGCATTAAATGAATCGTAAAATGACTACACTGAAAATGTTACTGATTGCAAGCCGTTTCTAATGTTTCTTTTAAAATTGAATTTTGAACGTAAAACTCCGAAGTTGAAGTGCGGTGTTTTATATCTTCGCATACTTCTTTATGTAAAGTATAACCGAGTGGGTACGCAGGTTGGCCAAATACCCAGCCAGACTAACTTGTTGGTATTGTTAAAATTATATTTTAATCGCATTAAAAGACAATACTCGTATTTCGATTGCTTTGAAAATTAATGTAAAGAACTAGGTACAGTTTTGGTTGAAATCTGCCCGGTTATGAAATTTGATGAAAATGCATCAGATGTTTAATGGACATCTTTACTTTATAGAAATATAGATTTGAATTCCATGAATTACAAAGAACCCTTGAAAAGTGCATGTTAAGTTGCCTTTGTCATATCGCAGGAATGCAGATTTTTGCCTGACAAAGCGCATTAAGCTAGAATTTAAATTCATCAACAGTAAAAATAATATCTTATTTCATATTTTATAGTATGGACATTGGATTATAAAAAAGTATTTTTGAACTAAAACATAAAACCATTTACCAATGTCTTAAAAAAACGTAAAACTAGGCTTAATATTGCATTTGACCTTTTTGCACTTGATTTTTTTCTTTCAAGTTTTTTTTCATTGTTATAAATACTTATATTAAAAAAAGATGAGATTTTATTTTCTATCAAAATTATAACAAGAGGCCCATGGGCCACATCGCTCACCTGAACAGCAGTTCCTTGTAACATTACATTTCGTAGCATATGCTTTTTCTATTTTAAACATTGAACCCCTTTCTGGGGACCCAGTTATGGTCCGAGGTTTATGGTTGGCTTGAACAACATAAACAGTAACATAGGAATGAAAATGTGTAGCACTGCGGTAGGACCGCACGTACACAACCTGAAAAACTGAACGTAGCAGAGTTCCACTTCAAGAGAAATAACTCTCAGACTGTACAGAACATCAAGAAAGATAACTCTTGGTTCCACTACATTAGAGTTTACACAATTTGAGGATCCTTGCATTATAATCTCACAAACTGTAGCATTATAGTTCTCGAGAAAAACTTTTTAAAAACATTTTCAATATATCTTTCTATGTTAAACTTTGAACCCCTCTTGGGGCCACAGTATTTGTCCAAGGCTAAAGTTTTAATTATTTGGAATCTACATTATTTAAGGATGCTTGCATAGCTATCTCACAAGATGAAGCATTATAGTTCCCTAGAAAAAGATTTTTCAGCATTTTCCCTATATATTTCTATGCTAAACTTTGAACACCTCTTGGGGCCCCAGTATTAGATTGAGGTCACAGCTTTTATAATTTCGAATCTACACTATTTGAGGGTGCTTACGTAGTTATCTGACAAATTGATGCATTGTAGTTCTCGAAAAGAAGATTTTTAAACATTTTCCATATATACCGGTACTTCTACATTTAACTTTAAACCCATCTTGGGTCCCTAGTATTAGTCCAGGGGTCACTATTTTAAAACTGTCGAACCTTCATTATCCAAGGTTGTATGCATGATAGTAATCTCACAAACTGAGGCATTGTAGTTCTCGAGAAGAAGATATTTTAACGTTACCTTTATATTTCTATAATAAACTTTGACCCCATCTTGGGGCCCCAGTATTGGTCCGGGGGTCACGATTTTACCAATTAGGAATCTACATGAGCGAAGGCATAGAAATTCCACAAACTAAAACATTGTAGTTCTTGAGAAGTTTAAAATGTTTAAATTTTGAACCCCTCTTGGTGCCCATCAATTGTCCGGGAGTTACAATTTTTTGAATCTACATTATTTAAGGATGTACATGTATGCATAGTAATATTCCCAACAGTTGCACTCTAGTTCTTGAGAAGAAGATTTTAAAACATTTTCCTATATATGTTAAAATCTAAACCCCTACTGGGGCCCCACTTTTTGTTCAGAGGTCACGATTTTTACAATCTTCACTATATATACAACCGTTTGTGTATGTATTGGCATTTTTGGTGAAGTGGTTTTTGAGAAGAAAATTTTTAAACATTTTTCATATGTAGTTCTATGTTAAACTTTGAACCCCGCCTGGGGCTGCAGTTTTGATTTGAGGGTCACGATTTCTACAATTTAGAATCTTCATTATACATACAAGCTTTTGTGTAAATATTGGCATTTCTGGTGCAGTGGTTCTTGAGAAGAAGATTTTTTAAACATTTTCCTAAGGTATATCTATGTTAAACTTTGAACCCCGCCTGGGGCCCCAGTTTTGGTCCGAGGGTCACGATTGTTATAATTTAGAATCTTCACTATATATACAACCGTTTGTGTAAATATTGGCATTTCTGGTGCAGTGGTTCTTGAGAAGAAGATTTTTAAAACATTTTCCTATGTATTTCTATGTTAAACTTTGAACCCCGCCTGGGGCCCCAGTTTTGGTCCGAGGGTCACGATTTATACAATTTAGAATCTTCACTATATATACAAGCTTTTGTGTAAATATTGGCATTTCTGGTGCAGTGGTTCTTGAGAAGAAGATTTTTAAAACATTTTCCTATGTATTTCTATGTTAAACTTTGAACCCCGCCTGGGGCCCCAGTTTTGGTCCGAGGGTCACGATTTTTACAATTAAGAATCTTCACTATATACACAAGCTTTTGTGTAAATATTGGCATTTCTGGTGCAGTGGTTCTTGAGAAGAAGATTTTTAAAGACATGCACCCTATACTTACTGTTTCGCAATTATCTCCCTTTTGAAAAGGGCTGTGCCCTTTATTTTTACAATTTATAACCCCCTTTCCATAAGGATGCTTTGTACTAAATTTGGTTAAATTTGGCCCAGTGGTTTTTGAGAAGAAGTTGAAAATGTGAAAAGTTTACAGACGGACGGACAGACAGACAGACGGACGGACGGACGGACGGACGACGGACAACGGGTGATCAGAAAAGCTCACTTGAACCTTCGGTTCAGGTGAGCTAAAAATCAAAGAAAGACACTAAAATGAAGAAAACAAGTTTATCGAACAAGGAAATTAAATAACAAATACATTATACATGTAACACTTAAATACACAAATAATGACAACTACCCTGGTAACAAAAGTTCAAATCACTGAGGCACACCAATTCCAAACATGTATTATCTCTCTCTCTCTCTCTCTCTCTCTCTCTCTCATACACAAAACAACTTCTTTCTTACTTTCCTCTTTCTTCTCTCACTCTTCAACACAACCTTCATCTTCATCACTGTCCGATTCATCAATGATGGCAGGGATGTCAGAGGCGTCTTCCAGTGATGCAGTCCAGTTTCGAACCCCCTTTAGTGAATTCTGATATCGTCCAAAATAGAGATACCAGATAACACTGGTAACATGGCCGCACATCCCAACAACTCTGGTGCCAGCTTTACATTTGCAAAACCATCCATCGACCACTCCGTCACCAAAACTGACCCAGCATCTGTACTGTTTTGCGGATATATGTCTGCTTTGAATTTTGGCACACAACAATCCAGGAATCTCGTCATTGATGAGGATTTCAAATCCACCGTCTGCGTCAGTGTGTTCCTGAGCATAGGAGAGGGCCATGCGCAGCTGATACACCCCGAGCGTAAGTTGGCGCAGTTCACTTTCATCATAGCATGGAAAATCTGGAGCTACATTCTCCACATCCACTTTTGACCAGCGCATTCCTCTTCTATCCAGTCCCTCACCTTCAACACGTTCCTGTAAAAAAAATTAGTTATATATGACAAAAGTCAGAATTTGTCCTACAACTAGATTTAATTATGTCATTACATGGACGAAATTATTCAAGGATTATTAGGAATCATTCTTTGAGTATTATGAGGTGATAATTTTGGTCGTGGCATGATCAAATCCAGTAAGGCCCGAAGGGCTTTATGATAGATTAGATCACGCCCAGACCGAAATTATCACCTCATAATATTCATAGAATGATTCCTTATTACTTATATTTATATAATTTTGAACCATCATACGATTAAATATTTAAATATAAATAAGCAAACCCCGCTGGCCCCTCAATTTGGCGTCATTTGAAGTTATGGGTTATAGAGTATAAAATCGATACGTAGAGTTATCACAGGCAAAGACACTGGCACATGTAAATATATATATAACAAACATATATAAAGTACCTGTAGTGTATTTGCTCTCTGTGAAAGATGGAGCATTTTGGCAGCAACTTGTTCATCTTCTTCTGATGATCTACTAATTGGAGGCCTATACTTGTTACAGAGTGCTGCAACAATTCTAACATAGTCACCAATGAATGGGATCTGGGAATTTGGCAAGGTCTTGGACAAATACTGACACTGTTTCAGGCGTCCATTACATGCTTCAACTACCCATCGCACCTGAAGAGTGAGAAATACATGTATAAAATAATCTTCTAATATTCAACAATCAGATGTACATTCACAATTCAGTTTGAATTACCTGTGTTCATGAAGATTAATAAATATTTTGAAATTAACTCAATAGTATATAATTACATAGGTATATTATTTCTAAAAAATAATAAATATTATTACGAGTTACCTTTGTCACTACTCTTGATAAGTTAGAATCAATAGTTGAGAGCTGCTTCTCTCCCCGTTTCATAAATGCTGGCATCTCTAACTTTATCCCAACATCTTCCAGAACATCTTGGGCATCTCTGAAGCCACGGTCCACTACAAACACATCCTCCTCTTGAAGCCAGTTCCTGAGTTCCTCAGCATTATGGTAAATCATGTGCCTCAGTATGCTGGCGTCATTGTTCTTACTGTCTGCTAGATAGGGGCCAAGAACTGACACAATGTACCCAGTCGTTGTCACCACCATCATGGGTTTCACAAGAGGCCTGTGTTTGTGCATGCTATATGATCTACGAGCAAAAGCAAAATTTGAACTTTTCTGTATATAGATATATGTTCCATCGAGAACCAAAATTGCTGGATTCGATGTAACATCTTCAGTCATGAGATTTCTGGCCAGTTGTCGGGTGTGGTTCTGGATCACCTCCTCGCGTGTTATGTGGTTAAATCCAAGATTGTGTGGCACAAAGTCTCTCATAAGTGAAGTTCGTGCAGAAACTATAGCTCGGCGAACCTGGAATATATCATATTTAATTAATGAAAATCGCCTTTATATATCAAATAATAAAAAAAACATGTGTAAAAATATTTGATTTTCATATCAATTATAAAATTCTTACTTGAAATTTAGTCATATGAAACAAAACAGCAAGCAGTTTGTTAGAAAGAGCTGATCTAAGTTTCATCAGGAGGATGGCAATACATGTCCTCTTGCTCCGATTTCTAGTTGAGTTGATGCTGGTAACTGACGATACAATGTCGTGAAATTCCCGTCGAGAAAATCCAGTCAGTACTCTATACTCATCGTCATCCATACAGCTTTCATCATCAAAGTCAAGCCTTGACTGTTGGAATGCCTTCTCTCGCAAGTCCTACAAAATGAAAATTATTATCATCGTTTACATGCTACATCATCATTGTTGTCATCATCAACACCATCAAAATTCTCCTCTTCACCAACATTAATCATTGATCATTACTTTAGTTTTACATTATCATGTATTTTGATTTCATGCAAATTGTTGATACCTTTATGAGACTGAGGATGAATGTTTTGTTGAGCGTTGTGCTTTCATTGGTCCTGATCTGCTGCATAGCATCATCAACCATTTTCCCATTTTCTAGATGTCGCACACAGCATCTTGCTCCAGATGGAATGATGATTTCTCTCCTAATAAACACTAACAGCCGAACATGATGGGAAACAGCCACAAGCTTTGGTCCTGGTTTCTTGCAAACAAAGCAGTAACCATGGCTCTGTGATGATGATGGAATAGGCAAGGGTACAGATGGGGGACTTGGGAATGCATGTTTTGGACGCTTCTGCTTGGGTGACGCAAATGTTGGATCCTCTGTTTCCTCTTGGGGAGCTATTCTCGGCAACACAGATTCCCTTGTCACTGAGTCTTTGACTTTCCGACACTTGTGACGACACTTGTTACAGAGAACATCTGTTTCCTCAACATTTAAGGAAAAATGTTTGCGTAATATTACCAGAAATGTACTAGCTGGGCGTCTTTCATCAGGAGGGGCCTTTCTATTACAAAGCACGCATCTATATTGTTTCCCATCCATCCTTAAAAAACAAAAGGTGATATTAATAAGCTTAGTATTAACCACACACATTTGATTTCTGATTTTTTTTCCAATATACATTCATAGATATTAAATCTGATTCAAGAATCCTCAACACCCTGTGAATTATGATCTTTATGACAGCTTAAGTACATCACAATATGGCTTCCATCTACCAACCTGCGTCATGAGTTTAAATTCTGCCATGACTTTTTTTTTTCACAAAGAATAAGTAAAATTTTTAAAAGCTGAATTGTTTTTTATTTATTTATTTATTTATTTTTTTTGGGGGGGGGGGGGGGATTTTTAAGTCAAACCCATGCTTAAAATCCATATCTTTAAGTTATTTTTTTAAAAAATGGGCTGGTATGCAGAACTTATACATGTACTGAGGGTATGCTGAAGACCATGAATAATTATGAATATTGATATATTCAATTATTCATTTTTAATCATTTTTTTTAATCAGTAAAATAAATCGTATGCTTAAATATTTAAGTTTAATATTGCCTATCAGCTCTATATTCTAGTACACCCCCCCCCCCCCCCGTTCACAAAAGACATTCAAAGTTTTTGTAAGTAACAAAAACCCATAATTTTTTTTCAACAGATTTTAATATTGTGATATATGTATCTAAAACTGTTAATTTATTGTAATGATATCATTTTATTAAATAATAGCAAAGCTTCATATGCGAATGAAATGCCGCCGGTATAAAGTAAATACTGTAACTTTTGCACCACTCTGTATCCATCGAAACTTTTGGTACAGACTATACGTGATATAGATCTATATTTAGCACTTGTGAATACACTGTACCTGTAGCATAAGACTTAAATATCCCCATCGTACATAATTTTGATATCATAAATATGATGAGATAAATTGATTCAAGTTTGCAACAAAGATTCACGTTTCATTGAGTGTATACATGTACTTATCGGGGCACTTACATGTATATTCACGCAGACGATAGTTAATTTCTACTTGTCATGTTTACATATTGCAGGCTTGAAATAGAAAGCATTTTATCTTTATAAAAAAAATAATACTTAACAACAATCATTTACAGAAAATAAAGAAATCAATTACCTTCTTCTATCCCCGGCAAATGGATAAAATATCATACAATTATAGGACCTATATATATTGTGCATGTGTGTATGGTGTCTGAGCGTGATTGATAAAAACATAACGTTATCGCGTTATATCCTTTAAATAAGAATACAAACGTTGCAAAGATAGAACAATTCGATGATTTATAAAAACCAAGTTACCTAGCTGCTTATTGTCTGCAATTTCCACGAATCGTGGAACAGTTCATCTCTGGAACCATCTGATGTACATCGCTTTGTTTACAGCATCCATAACAACCAAAATGGCATCCCCTCCGTATGAATGACTCGGTTTTATCCGGATTGTGTTTTTATTATTGTGTTAATTAACAGATAAAAATGCTCTTACACAAAAAAACAAATGGATATTTGTGATTTTTGACCGAAATTTGACCTCATTTTCGCTTCTATAGACGAAATACGCGAAGTGGTTACTCTAAATTGCATTTTGATTGGCGACGATCTATAAAACTTAAATTGATATTTGAACCCCTCCGACAACGTCGCCCGGGACGAAACTTTCAGGATAAGTACATCTTGCAATTAACTATTCTTGTACGGAAAATCGTTCCGGGCGACGAGGTCGGAGGTGTTCAATTTTACTCATTTACATCAGATTGACCAGCAAAAAGGCCATAAAATGGCATATCGACGTTACTTTGATGGATCATTTCCTACGCATGCGCATGAATGTGCCGATTCTAACATGGTATTACAAGTTATTATGACCTCCTCTTTATATTATATGCGGACAACTTATCGGAATCGCAAGATATTTTTTCCCATAAAAACCGTGCAAATTCTTAAGGAAACCGTACCTAGTTCTTTCACATCATGTATTTTTTCTACCAATCACAAAGAAGAGAAAGTGCAATGTTTATTGTCGGGATAACTCAGTTTCAAAACGCTTGTCATTGTAATATCATTAAAAACATGAATTGTAAACATCTTCTGCTGGGCGAAAAAATTTCAAACAAGAAGATTGATGCATCAATCAAGAAAGTGGGTGTATTTTGTTTACGAAGATATGTTGTTCTCTGGATGCAGCTACATGTAGTATCTACATCGCAGATCTCAGGATAATATTCTCAGCATGAAGTATTTTAACTTTTTACTCCCTTATTTTAAGCATGTTAAATGTATGCATAAAGCATGAATTAAAGAGTAATGACGTATATTTTCTTTAAAATAAGAAAATCAATTTATATCGAGAATATTTCACTTGTATGGACAGATATTAAGATTATTTTTGGTCCCTAACTTCACTGAAATTTGTCACCAAAACACTGAATTATTAAACATTCAATGATTGATTTGTGCATTAAAACTAGAGAATTGAGGTAGTACCCTAGCTAATTCACATCATATTCATAACGTGCAAATGGTGTCCTTCATATACCGGGGTGTATAATTTAATCTGAGTTTGTCTGACAAATGTTTTACATTTAGTGTGCAATGCATATTTATGATTGTGAATGCAGATAAGTTCTTTCTATAATATATAATTTTCAAGTATTTATAATGCATATTGCTCCAATAATCTCCCTATTTGCTTTTATTTTTATGGCAGATTGGCGGAATTTAAACATTTATTGTATTTTTTAATCATATACGAATAGTTTACCCATTTTTTTTTGGGGGGGGGGGATTAGAACGGGGAAATATTTTACGTGTCTGTCAAAGATTATGATATTTACAAAATTAAGTTTTGATTATCTTTTGTTTTCCATTGAATTAGTTATTGGTCGTAACTTTTTTTTTTTGATTTTAATAATTTATTTGAATTCTGGGTACGAAATGACCTGGGTATGAGTATGTTAGGCTACGATTTGAGATGAAACATAAACAAACCCCGAAATTTCAAATCGAAAGTTGGAGGAAAATCGTCTATTGTGTTTTCAAAAAGTAATCAGAAAGCAAATTTAATTCAAATACATGATGTTATTTTAATAACAATGAATTAAAACTGCTTTATTGTTGAAACACGTTTTTTTTGTCCCATCAGATGTCCTGAAAATTTGATCGGATCTAATGCAACTGTTGAAAGTTGTAGGAAACGAAAATTTGTTTTCTTGATTAGGAATTATTTTTTCAAGAGCACACTAGGTAGGTTTGAATGTATTTTTCACTCAATAAATTATCATCAAACGTGAAGTTAGTACGAGATTCAAATTCAACATGGATGCCGGTGATGTCACTGTGCGTGAGGATATTCTTTTCTCCTCCATCTAGGAAATGTTTTTCAACTTCATAGATATAAAATGTATTTTCTATTTTAGACATGTAATGATGGTGTTTTTGTAGATAAAGACAACAACTCCAACGTAGGGTTCTCTATTATGACTTTATATTATATCATAATAGAGAACCCTACGTTGGAGTTGTTGTCTTTATCTACAATAACACCATCATTACAATGGCGCCCACGTTGGGACTGGCTGGACATACATACTGAAGCAGATGCGCCCTACGATGGATGCGTAACCCGGAGGACCCCAGGACGGACCAGGAGGAGCCCCAGGACGGATCAGGAGGAACCCTAGGACGGATTAGGAGAAACCCCAGGAGGAGCCATCAACCGGACCAGAAGGGACCTATCAGGACCAGGATTGAGGATCAACCCCAGGACTAGGATCCCTGTCAAGGACCAGGATCATTCACATTGTGAAGATAGTGACTTCAGTGTTATCCATTGAACCTCTGACAGTCAAATTATTGAACTGTATGTGTTTTTCATTGTTTCAAGATTTGCCAGCACGGTAAGGTAGAATTTTTTGGTGCATGTAACATTTTTTAAGTTAATCTTTAAGATTACTTAGCACATTTTTTGTCTACCTTATAATTAGTTTCAGACGTCTGAATTCCCCTTGAGTTGTAATAAGTATTCATTGGTATTTAATTTAGATTCTTGTCATCTTAGAGACTTAGACTAGATTAGTTTGTAATATATATTCATTTTTTTTCATAAACATCACAGTTATTTTTTAAGTGTTATAATTAGCACTTATTTTCAGCAAATTTGTCATTTCATTTTTCATTTCATATTCATTAATTATTTGGTAATCATAATTTTTTCTATTTGAAAGATTTTCTTTTTGAGCATTGAAATTATTTAAAACACTATCATTTAAGAACTATATTGAGATACAAGTAATATTTTCCTGTTTAAATTTTTGTCACGCTTGAGTGCACAAGCCAAATATTGCCATTTTCTTGAGAGTTATCTTTCATTGAAAGTAATTATTTTTTTATAAAGTTAATTAAATTTTTGTATCTTTTATTTAATTTAAGTACTACAGTACTAGATATTTTTCATTTTTTTTATAATTTTATAATCATTTAGTACATTAAGGTATTTTTTTAGATATTATTACCCAGTAGTTATTCTTATAAGCTAGAATATTTATTAAGCAGTATATTCAATTAAGGTTTATTACAAGTCAATCAATTTATTAATCTAGTTATTCACTTAAATTAACATTAAGATTTTATTAAGATAGTTTATTTTCAGTTATTAGCTAAGTTATCAGTTAGTAGTAGTCATAGATATTTAATTAGAAATTTAATTTAGAATATTAAGTTATAAATATCCGAAACACCGATTCTGAATTTAATCCTTTGAAAATAGCTAGCAAACCGTGTTCCGAAATCGAAACATAAACAATTCAGCATGGCAGAATTATCCCCAGACGAACTCAATCAAATTGCGTCAGTTTTTAAAGAACTGAATGTAAAACCAAAAGCTGATTCTGCTCAAGATTTCAAACAATGGATGACTCAATATGTCACACAAATGAATGAAGAGGAGTTTGTTAATGTTAAAACAGAACAACAAACTGAAATTGTTAAATCAGCAGCATCAGGAAGCAACACTAGCTCCTATATCCCAAAGATCTCTTGCTTTTCTGGAGACGGCAGCAAGAACGACACTACTTATGATCTTTGGCGATATGAAGTGGATTGTTTAATTAAAGAGAAATACAAAGAGGAATCTATCGCTCAATCAATTAGAAGATCACTAAGAGGAGATGCTGGAAAAGTTGCAATGAGACTTGGTTCTGGAGCCACTGTAACTCAGATACTGGACAAGATGGAGAGTGTATTTGGAACAATAAAACGAGGAGAAACAATTATGGAACAATTTTACAGTGCTCGACAACAAAAGACGAGGATAGCATGAGTTGGAGTTGTAGGTTAGAAGAGATTTATAGAAAAGCGGTCATTAAAGGAGTTGCGACACAGGCAGATGCTAATGAGAAATTAAGATCCAAATTCTGGAATGGATTGCATCAATGGATTAAGGATATCACAGGATACAAGTTTGATGCACTCACAAATTTTGATGAACTTAGGAAGGAAATCAGACTTGTAGAAAAAGAACATGTAACGAAAAGAGCACAATCAAACATAGCTGTAACATCGAGTGAACCTGAGACACAAGATGAGATCAAGGAACTCAAAGGAATGATTCAACAGCTTACCACCAAAGTCAGTGCTATTGAACAAGGAAGTACGTTCAAGAGATTCGAACAACAACCAACAAGTTGGGATCATAAGGATCAGCAACAACAATACCGTAGAGGAAACTACCAATCCAGAAGTTCATATGGTAACTATAGCCGTAGTCCAAGATATAATCAAGGATATTACCGCCAATATGAGTATGGCTATGGTGACCAAGGATCTAATCTACAAGAGACCGAAGATGGACAACCAATATGCTATAGATGCAAACAACCTGGCCATATAGCACGTAGATGTACTGTGCGTATGGATCACAGCCGGAGAAATTTAAACATCAGAAGACCTTCGTTGCGGGGCAGACGATAGGTCATTACAAGAAACGCCCTTACCAGAGTAGACCACTTGAACTAGTAGGAAATACCTCTGAAGTTGAAGCAAGTATAGAAGGACACTTAGTTCGAGCATTGATTGACACTGGATCTACTGTTTCAACAGTCAGCAATGATTTTTATACAAACCACCTTCGTCATTTAGAACTCCACCCAATAAGAGAACTTTTAGAAGTGGAATGCGCTGATGGTCAACAGTTGCCATATTATGGTTACATCGAGGCTAATATCCAAAGTACTGGAATACCACAATCACTGAAACAGCCACTTAATTTTCCATTACTTGTTGTATCCACCAGCAATTACAACAGCCAAGTACCACTTCTTATTGGGACCAACATATTACAACACATGCTAGATGTTGTCAAAGACAAATACGGAGACAGATATCTGCAGGAAGCTGCATTGTTTACGCCTTGGTATTTAGCTTTTAGAGGCATGACCATACGAGATAAAGAACTTGCTCGCAACAACAATAGACTTGGAATTGTAAAATCAGCTGAAAACTTTTGTATTTCTATACCACCAAATTCAACAGTCTCAATATCTGGATACATTGATAAAGCAATACCATATCAATCTACAACAGCAGTTCTACAAGCTACATCTCGCTCTGTTATTCCATCAGACCTGGATATTGTACCATCACTTACAGACTACTGCTATCCAGCAAATCATGTGATAAGAGTGGACATTGATAATATCACTACCAGGACAGTACAAGTTCCACCAAAATCTATCTTGTGTGAGTTGCAGCCTGTAAAACTTGAACCAGATCAAAGAGCTATACCTTGTGTTAATCTCCAACAAGCAAAAGATGTCCTGAGTTTAGTTACAATTGAAGATGAGGGACTCACGACTTTAGAGAAACAACAAGCAGAGAATTTATTGAGGAAGTATGAGGATGTTTTCTCCAAGTCAGATATAGATATTGGACATACTAGCATTGTAAAACATAGGATTGATCTTCATGACGACACACCATTCAAACAACGTCCAAGACGTATTCCACCTGCTATGTTTGAAGAGGTTAAAGATCACTTAAGAAAGCTGTTAGAAGGAGGAATTATAAAGAAATCTAAGTCGCCATGGTCGAGTAATGTTGTCCTTTGTCGAAAGAAGAATAATGAATTGCGCATGTGCGTAGACTATCGACAACTGAACTTGAGAACAAAGAAAGATTCCTACGCATTGCCACGTATAGAGGAAATTTGGGATGCATCGGCAGGAAATAGATTCTTTACCATATTGGACATGAAGAGTGGTTACCATCAAGTTGAGTTACATGAAAAGCACAAAGAGAGAACGGCATTTACTGTTGGACCTTTAGGCTTTTATGAATACCATCGCATGCCATTTGGTCTTGTCAATGCTCCTGCCACTTATCAAAGGCTTTTGGAAGAATGCTTTGATGGACTTCACCTAGACATATGTTTCATCTATCTTGATGACTTGATAATTTTCTCCAAAACCTATGAAGAGCATGTAGAACGTTTGGAAAAGATTTTTCAGCGACTTAGGGAAGTAAATTTGAAGCTATCACCAAAGAAATGCGAATTCTTTAAAAAGAAAGTCAAATATGTAGGAAATATTGTCAGTGAGGAGGGGATAGAGCCAGACCCAGATAAGATCAGCAAGGTACAGAATTGGCCGAAACCAAGAAATTCAGATGAAGTTCGCCAATTCTTGGGTTTTGTTGGATACTACCGAAGATTCATTGAGGGATTTTCAACAATAGCTCGTCCATTAAATGACCTCCTTCCTAATACTAAGAAGAAAACAAGAAAAGGTGTTAGGACATTAAAAGTAGATGACAAATGGAAATGGGGAGATGAACAAGAACAGTCATTCAGAAAACTAAAGGAGAAACTCACTACTTATCCAATTTTAGGATTCCCAGATTACTCATTACCATTCGAGTTACATACAGATGCCTCATCATCAAGCATTGGCGCTGTATTATATCAGACGCAAGATAATTTCAAGAGAGTTATTGCTTATGCAAGCAGGAGTTTGTCAAAATCTGAAAAGAATTATCCTGTTCATAAATTGGAGTTTTTGGCATTAAAGTGGGCTGCATGTGAAAAATTCCGAGATTATCTATATGGAGGCACATTTAAAGTGTACACAGACAACAATCCGCTCACTTATGTATTAACATCAGCAAAACTAGATGCAGCGAGCCAGAGATGGATCGCAGATCTAGCCAGCTTTAATTTTGAGATTCTGTATCGACCTGGAAAACTTAACGCAGATGCAGATGGATTAAGCAGAATACCAAACCAAGAAATCATTACATCTGATTCCATAAAGACCATATGCAACTCAATTGGAAACAATGGTCCATATATACAATGCTTATCCCTATCTTCATCAGCAGTTGACAACCAACCGGATTTGAGTGATCAAACAGAGATTGATGTTTGTCGTCATCAGTACAATGACCCAGTACTAAGATTCTGGATACCATATGTGCGAGATGGGTATAAGCCAGAGAAACATCATCTACCATACAACAATGTACAGTACCATGCTTTACTTCACAAGAATTTTGAAAAGCTAAGACTACGAGATGGTGTATTGATCAGAGAGACAGTTGTCAATGAAAATAAGAAGACACAGATCATTATACCGAGATCATGTATTCCAACAGTACTGTACCACCTTCATACGGACATGGGACACCCTGGCCGCGAGAAGACTACCAGTCTAATCAGAGATAGATTTTACTGGTATGGCATGACGAAAGATATTGAACACTTCATATCCAACTGCAGGAGATGTCTTCTCAGAAAAACACCAACTACAGAAAGAGCTCCACTTACCAACATAAAAACTTCACAGCCTTTGGAACTTGTATGTGTGGACTACTTAAAACTAGAGAAATCAAAAGGAGGATATGAAAATGTGTTGGTCATCACTGATCACTTCACTCGTTATGCTCAGGCTATAGCTACGAGAAATCAAACTGCCAAAACTACAGCCGAGGCATTGTTTAACCATTTCATAGTCCACTATGGAATACCTTTTGAATCTAAGATTATACAGGAACTCTGTCATATATTGGGCATTAACAAGTCTAGAACAACGCCATACCATCCAATGGACAATGGATTGACAGAACGCTTTAACCGGACTTTAATAAAGATGTTGGGAACTCTTGAGAATTCACAAAAACAAGACTGGAAGTCACATATTTCAAGTTTAGTTCATGCATATAATTCTATGAAGCAAGAAACAACAGGTCAATCACCTTTCTTTCTAATGTTTGGCAGAGAAGCGAGACTTCCAATAGATTTACTATTCAGAACAGAAGAACAAAATCAACCAGAAAATCTCAACACTTATATAAAATCTTTGAAATCTAAATTAGAACAATCATACAATTTGGCAAAGAAATCTATCCAAATTGCTCAGGAAAAGCAGAAGAAAAACTATGATATCAAAGCAAGAGGTGCTGTTATTCAACCCGGGGATAAAGTACTGGTGAAGATAGTTGCTTTCGATGGCCCACATAAGTTGTCAGACAAGTGGGAAGAAGACCCATACATTGTAATTAGTCAACCTAACAAGGACATTCCTGTATACATAGTTAAAAAGGAAAATAACTTTTCAAAATCAAGAACTTTACATAGAAATTTGCTACTTCCAATTGGACATGTTGATTTGCTAGAAGAAAAACCAAAGCCAGCACCAAGGAAATCAATCAAAATGAAAAGAAGATCTCAATTGAATGCTTCAAAATATGAAGATTCTGACTCAGATACCAACAGTGAGGAGATAATGGTGCATGAAGCAGATTCCATTGCACATAGCAACGACGATACTGTTGCTTTGAGAATAGAGAATTCATTGGCCAATGAAGAAGATAACAACAATGAAGAAGATAACAATGATGAAGAAGATAGAAATGAAGAAGATACTCAGATAAAGGAAGTACCGGTAGAAGTAGATACATCTACAGATAGTGATGATGCTGAAGATGATACTGAAGAAGATGATGATGATGATGATAATGATTTGGATAATACCAATTCTAGAGAAAATCCAGCTTATGAACAGCAGACAGAACCATTACCAAGGAGATCTCAGAGAGCAAAGAAAACACAACATCATGGATTACAAGTGGCGATTATATAGTAAATCAACAGGTATTAACAAAACAACCAGATTGGAAGATAAGAGCAGACTACCTTTATCACTAAATTAGTGATAAAGTCTATAGAATTATGAGGAGAGATATAGTGCGTTTTTATAGTTTTTAGGATATTTTATTTACAGTTTTCTTGCAGTCATGAAGGTTTAAAAGTAATTCAAATTACTCGTAGATATTTGTTTTGATAAGTAATAAATGACGAGGACGTCATTTCACGAAGAGGGGAAGCATGTGATAGGGTGATATTTCATATTAATTAAGTCATAATTTCATTATCATGAAATTATTAATTAATAGTTCTATAAATTATAAGTTTACAGTATTTACTATAAAAGTTGTCAATATAAACAACTTTATGTACAACCTAACAGTATGTAAATAGCTACAGTTATTTATATAGTATGACATCACAATGGTCATTATGGTCAGTGTAAACCTGTTTTAGTTAATTATTATCACATGGTCAATTTTATTTTTGAATTCTCCATTTCATTGGTCCTTTAAATTCCCTCTCTTTGCTTTGTCCTTTTTGATCTGATCTTCATACTGACCAGATGTATTTATATTAAGACCAAGAAGAAATCTATAGACTGTAAGTAATTGTTTTATATTTTATGCTATTAAGATTACTGCTTATTAATAAAGTATATTATATTTGCTAGATAAGTCAATGATATATAGTGAAATGTAAATCTATTTAAATGTAAATTATCATGAGTGAAAACTTAGTGTTTGAGCAACACTCATTATAGTTATTTTAACAATCTTAAGCTAGATAACCTAAATGTAGTTTTAAGAGTATTGTTATATGTATATAGATTCCATACCTGAAGAATATAGAAGGATCATGCAGATGCAGATCAATTAGGCTTTGTGTCACACATAGGTATGCATATATATAAATAAATATCAGATTTGATACTTATTGCCTAAGTTAAGTTTAATATGTTTTATCTATTAAACATTAATAACTATCTAAATTATTAATTACACAGGATAAATATTATTGAACTCTTTATATATCAGTTAGCACTGTGATAAGGGGAATAACTCTTGCTTGTAAACTGTGCTTGGCAAAATCATGAAATGGATGTTTTGATTCTTATACAATGCAATGATATATTATGTGTGATCTATTTTATTTTTATGATGATGTGATATTGATAAATTAATCATTGTGATACATGTATTGTTAAATATTTCAGAGCTTATGATATAATATAAAGTCATAATAGAGAACCCTACGTTGGAGTTGTTGTCTTTATCTACAATAACACCATCATTACAGACATATATATACACGTGTTGTCTATAGGGAGAGCTTCGCCCTCTATAATGATTTAAACAAACCATAACATGAATTTAGTACGGTATATACTGAAGCTATCACCCAATGCCAAGGAGCTGCACATCGCACAACGATTGAACAATTAAGAAATAAAAAGCAATTTAAAAAATTAACCAGGATATGAAGTTAGATGGTTTTGTGATCAAAACCTGTGAAGCCCGAAGGACTTCTCAGTAGATTTGATCACGTACCACCCAAGTTCATATCCCGGTGAACTTTTTAACATTGCTGTTTATTACTTATATTTACGTTAACGTTTGAACAAGACAAACCGTTCAAAACTGTTAAAATAACCGAGATTTTATGTTTACAAAAATCCAACCGACAAACGATAAGCCCGTGCTATGATCATCGTGACGTCACAAAAACGTTCATACAGAATTGAACGTTTTCACTATTATATAGGTTCATTAAAAGAAGCATATTTGCAAATGTAATTAAGAAATGAAGATAATAATTGCGTGGACCCTGAGGTCCACGCAGAAAATATAAAAGCGAGGTTAAACCGGATGCTATGGGGAAAATTCAGCCTGCGCATGAGCTAGCCTGGTTCCTGTGCGTAATGGGTAGCTCAGGGAACCAGGCTAGCACACGTTTTTCTGAATCGGGATCGGGATTCCGTGCCATATGCACAAATAAGTTCAAAGGCGCTGTAATTCCCGATTTTCGATAGTCAAGTCATGCAAGAGTTATCCTTCGTGAATGCAGGTATTGTTCACTTCCGGTTATAAACAATAACATGGGGAAAAATTACTGTGCCGTTAAAGACTGTCACAATGTCTCTGGGCGTATTGGTAGATTTGGTAAACCGGTAAAACTGCATGAATTACCAAAGAAACAACACCTTCGCACTGCGTGGCTTAGAGCTATAAGCCGTAAACACTTTAATCCCAAGCGAACTCAGGTTAGAATTTCTCTCAGTAAATTGTAGGCACATACAAATCGCCGCCACCTTACATGTTATAAAAACGCACTTTCCTCAACGAATCAGGACCCTCCCCCTTGCCTCCTCCCCTCTCTCTCTCTCTCTCTCTCTCTCTCTCTCTCTCTCTCTCTCTCTCTCTCTCTCTCTCTCTCTCTCTCTCCCCGAAAGCTTATTGATGATGAACTTTTTCATTGGAGGCACATACAAATCGCCGCCACCTTACATGTTATAAAAAAACGCACTTTCCTCAACAAATCAGACCCACTTCCATGCTTCCCCCCCTCTCTCTCTCTCCAAATGCTTATTGATTATGAACTTTTTCATTGAATTCAGGTGTATTCTGACCACTTCCCTGAAGGAAATGGAAGGACTTGGAACAACCAAGTTCCAACCCTTTTCCTTCCTCACAAGACAGTGAAATCAGTAAAGTAAGACTGTCAACGAACAGTAATAAGTTGAACATAGAAAGTCCAGCCCAGGCAGTAGATGTCAATGACCACAAGTGAGTACTGTAACACTTTGTATCATAATAACATGTTATACTTTATCATGTATATAAAAAAATATTCTATTTAAAAAATCAAGTACACATATTTGTAACCATAATAACCTGAATGAACATTTTAACAGTGTTATTTACTTATATTTATTATTTATTATAAAAGTCAGATAATGAGCATAACTATGCAATTATTCTGAGAATGTCAGAAATATGATCCTTTGACTATGGTAGTTGAAAAGTTTACACAAAATCAAGTGTTCGTTACTATTGGAAAAATTGAATTGAAAATTTTAATATTAATTGTCTTATTTTTTCAGTTATTCTGTACATCAAATAGTGAAAGGACCATCCCCCCAACATCGAAATTTAGATATCGATCCTACTGATAGCAAAGCTAGCAAGGATATTCTGCCATCCACTTTGGACAACTTTTCGAAGTGTGAATTCCCAGAGATAACCATTGACGATATTAAGGACAATAATGACAAAATGTTGTTTTATACTGGACTCCCTGATTATGGCACATATAAAGCATTATTTGAAAGCCTAATACAAGGAGCAGACAAGCTTGTGTTGGATTCTTCAGCTATGAAAACAGAAACTGATGCAAAGAAAGGGGGAGCCAAGAGGAAGCTTAGAATTGAGGATGAATTTTTTATGGTTCTCATGCGATTAAGGCTTGGTCAAAGATTTGGAATTTAGATTTAAAATTTCGTCTGGAAGAATATCAAGGATCTTCAAGGCATGGATTCAGTTAATGTGTCAGTGTTTGCAGACAATTGTGTTTTTACCACCATTGAAAGAGATGAAAGCGATTCCTAAGTGTTTTGAGAAGTTCAGAGATACTCGTATTGTCTTGGACTGTACAGAAATATTTGTTCAAACTCCTTCATCTCTACAAACCCAGAGTCAGACTTTTTCCAACTACAAGGGCCATAATACACTGAAGTCTTTGATTGGCATCGACAAAATTGGAGCAGTAGTTTTTGTATCTCGTCTTTGGGGTGGATCAGTATCGGATACCCAGATAACCAGAGAAAGTGGACTATATGATCTCCTAGAGGAGGGTGATGCTGTTATGGTGGACAAAGGATTTATACATATTATGGGCGATTTATCACAACGTGGAGTTAAATTGTACTGCCCTCCTTTTCTGACCAAACATCAATTTACCAAGAAGGAAGTTGAAAGCACCAGGAGGATTGCATCTGCACGCATACATGTTGAGCGCAAAATGGAGCAGATCAAGAACTTTCGTATTCTGCAAGGAGTTATACCAATAAGCTTATGTGACATTGTAGATGAAGTTTTTTGTGTGTGTGCATCTCTGACAAATCTTTTACCACCTCTTGTAAAGTAGGACTAAGTACTAGGATATATGTTGTATCTGTGATAATCATGTTATTATAAATAAAACATGCACACATCTCATTGTTATAAATCTAAAATGTGCATTTTTGATAAAATCTTATGTAACAAACATGAAAATAAGAAGACAAATGAAATTTTTTGTACATGTGTTTATTGAATTTGCATATCATTATCAATTTAATCAATTTCATTGTTCACATATGTATCTATAAATAAAATTTGCAATACCAGTACATATTTCTATAGTAATAATAGATTTCATTGATAATGATATAAGGTTTACATCGAAATGTCCATTAATTTAATATTTCATCAGGACCGGGTACTTGAATTCAATAACATGTTCCATGGATCTTTAATACATCCTCCAGGCTCCAGACAAAATTTTTCGATTAGTTTTTCAGGGGATGTTGAATCCTTACGGACATATACATCAAGAAAGTTAGAACTAGTTATTCTGCATTTACTTGCAGTTTTCCACATTTCATTTTGATTTTGACCACGTGTTCTAATTTCTAACTCTTTAATTATGTCAAGAGATACATTAGATATTGCTTCTATTGCTTCCTTAGCTGTTGAACAGGGGCTTATCAACTCTTTGATATCAATGTATTTGTCAGACTTGTAACTTATGTATTCAGAGGTTTCCACCTCTTCAAATCGAGCAACATTTAAATCGCTATGAACTTCACAGTTTTTTTTCAGGTGTTATCATTTGCAATAAAACAGCATTTGAATTGATGTTGCTCAACTTACAACACAATTGTGTTCTGAAAGAATCATTTGGTACAGGAGGGGGGAATTCACATCTTGATTTTTCTGAAGGTTCTTTACCATATTTAAGTTTTTTGAATTGAATGTTTTTCACCATGTCCGCCTCTCGCTTTCTCTTGCTTGGCTTTGACCACTCGCAGGGCTTTGATGTACATGGCTCTTCATTTTTGTCTGTTGCGTTTATATCTTCCAGGGAAAAGAGAAGGCCTGCAATATGGGTGCACCCCTCACCAAGTCTGAAATTGATAATTTTGATAAGAATTTAAAGTTTTAAAGTAACATGTCAATAAAATTTAAATGCCTTAAATTAATAATGATATGCGGTGTAAATGTATACATATAGCTACATGTATAATATGTGCTGATACTAGTGATAACAAACAACTGTATAATTCAATTGGTTACTACATACTTAAACATAAAATGACGTTAGTATTAATTTTTAGGGGAAAATTCTCAAAAAATTAAAATAAACAATACTATACCCTGCAGGACACGAGCAATATGCCTTTGTTATAGTGCATGGAGAATCTCGTGACACTAATATCCATTGGTTGTACATTCCCTGTTTCATAGATGGGCTGCATTTTGAACGGATATAGCAAAATTTGCTTTCTTCGGAAATTAAGTTAATCATTATTTTTTGTACGTATCCTTCCTTAAAAAAGTTAAAACCTCTGATAAATTGACGATAACACTCCATCTTTTCCTTGTCTTCCGTCCTGTGACTGCTGTGTAATAGGTAATTTTCAACATCATTGTGAGATATTTTTGGAATTAATTGTATTTCAGAAGTCCAGCCGGTTTTTAAAGAGTCTATTGAAACTATTTTTTCATCGACTAGATTGGGCTCAGAATTGGCAACAGACTTAATATTTACATCCTCATCCTTGTTTGTTTCGTACGCTCTTCTCGCCAGTTCAAGCTTCGTGCCGCTTATTGTTTTACCTTTACTCTTTAAATACGACTGAATATCGGTTTTCTTGTAATTAAGAATATCTTCTATCGTTGTTTTACTATCTAAATGCATAATGTTTGGTTCAAATTATAGCGGGGATTTGAGTTAATTATGCTTACTTTCAATTCTACCGGAAGTGTTTATACCTGCATTCAAGAGCGATAACTCGTCAATCGAAACGACGGAATTGTAAAGTTGTCGGTAAATAGTACAGAAACAAAGTATTCCTTTTAAGAAAAATGATTGGCATGTGATATGAACTATCAGTATTATGAAATAAGTTAATGTTATGCCGAAACTACAACATGCATCAAATAACATAATTTGCAATGTTTTGTTGTTTTCCGAATACACAAGTAACTTTACTTTACTTTTATAGTAGGCGAGGCTAGAGTACTTCCCGATTAAATTTTTTAAGCGTTTAAGTATGATCGAATAATTATGTCACTGTATAAAAGTTTAAATCTCAAGAAAAATGCATCATATGAATATGAAATTTTTAATTTACACAAAGCTGTCACTGCATAGTTAACAAAGTAGTGCGAATCGTAATGTGTGCGCAAATAGTAGAATTCACCGATCGAATGCCTGATACTATACATGCAACCTTCATTCATAAATAGATCATAATTATTTTAGAAGAAAGAATCCTTTAAATTCTAAGAGAAAAAGTCAGGCTATACATACATGTATACGTAATACAACGTACAAATTTAGTGGTTAAAAGCAGAGGGCTAGAGTCGGTGGAATCTCTGATAATCTTAGGTGGCAGGGGACAGTTTTTTTGATACAATTCATTGTAGCCAAGGGATGCATGTCTTCAGAACTCTGTAACTAGAATTTCCTCAGTTCCCATTCAGCACAAATACCTTTAATTCACTCGTTATAAGGCCAATCACCAATTTCTGAAGAAAATTACTAATCCAAACCTGTAAAATTCTCCACATGCTGGTTTTTATGAGATTTTGACCCTTTCATATTTTGCTAATTTTTCATGATTTTTCAGCTTTTTAGACCCCCCCCCCCAGCTAATTCCCTGCAGAGGGTTGACCTTCCGTACCGCATGCATGTTGCACTATTACATGTCAGAAACTTACCGGTGTATAGTTTACAATGTCCCATCCACCTACTTTTCGTGTTATTTTACCTCCCGTCTGTAACTTGCAATTTCACTGTGCAAAGTCAGCACAACAGTCATAGCCGCAGGTTTCGCATTTTACTTCTGATTCTCATGTACCTAACATAAGGGGCCTACATATTGCATATCAATTTCATCAAGAGACACCCCTCTACCTAATGATAATCATTAAAAATCATTTCATGAAATTTAGCAACACTCATAAGCCTTCAAGTACAGCAACTCTCAATTTTACAAAAATATTGACGGGTACTTTATTCGAAACTGTCCCTTGCTACCTTAAGGCTTTCACGTTTTCGTTGGAAATACATGCAAATGGTCCACGTATTGTAGTCCTTTTTTAAAGGACAGCAACTTGTTTTTTCTATTGATCAACGTATCAAAGAAATAATTTACTGGAAAACTTGCGCTACGCGCATTGATGGAAAAGTTTTCCGGTCAATTTTTTCTTTCCTGCGTCGATCAATAGAAAAATTATTATCTTCATTTCTTATCATTTTATAAAACATTTTCAAATCAAAAAATGTGAAGTGTCATTGATCAAAAATGTAAATAATGTAAATGAAGCGGCGCGTATGAATACAAAACAACAACAGCAACAATATTCAAAATGGATGCGCCTTCAGCTGATGCAGAGCTATTGAGCTGAATTTTATGGATTAAACACAAATAATGAGTTAAAATCTGAACCGAATGAATTGAAAACAAAAGGAAAATACATGCTATAGCTTGTGATATTATGCACTAGTTTTGTAATCTAATCTAGTTTTCATGTGAGATCGCTGAAGTATGCAACTGGACCTAACCATACAAGGAGAGGCGATGGTGGACGAAAATAGTTGATATGTCGACAAAGAATAGTATGTATAAGCGACTTCTTTAAACGCAGTGGTAACTAGATAGCCAGTGATGTAATCAGTAAATGGTGGATCTGCCGCTTGGAATGCGCCGGAGGAGTTGATGCATTACATAGCTTTGCGTTGCTTTACGATGTTTATTCTGATGAACGATCATGTACGTGTGTAAATTTAAAAATCATAGTTACCAAATCTGAACAGCCGTGTTACCGTGAAAGTGTAGAGGCCTATATGTTCGTTATAATTATTCTGGAAAAGGAACAACCGGCCTCGCAGTAATGTTGATTGATCTCAAGCAGACGAAATCGTGGGAAGACGATTTTACACCTGAATTAAATGATTTAATCACAGTATATAATGAAGTTACCAGGAATGTAATGGTGTTAGTCGCTGCGTATATTGATGCTACCACTGCATATAATTACATTACTACAGCATAGATATACCAGTTCATATCATATGGAAATAACCTTAAGGCAGCTATGGCGTTCCATAGAAAAACGTTACTTTTCAAACTTCAAACGATGAAGAGTTTGAGTTTACTTTCATTATACTCTAACTTAGTTATCAGATTGTAGCAACAACCCACACTCCTAAGGTGTTTCATTGGCAAATAATTGTTCAATGCGAGAAAAAGTCACGACGAAGACACCCTCACAGAATTCGTGATTTTTCCTCGAACACAAATAAATGCTGGTTAACAGAACATTTTATTTTAACTTGAAATTGAATAATCATGGAAACTATTCTTATTTAGGGACATTTTAACTTTAGAACTTTTGGAAATCTAAAACCTGTTAAATAAAACAGTGAAAAAAAATCAAAGATTTTTAAACTTTAACAATCTAAAAAGTTTTAAAATTCAAATTTACCAGCGGCTTAAAGAACAAAAGTTTGATTTGTTCTCACCTAGATAAACGTAGATAATAGTCTGTAAATAACAAAGAACTCAAAACAATGTTTAGAGAATGAACTACTTTATTTTCAGTAGTACATATTGAACATAATATTGTATGGACTTTTTAGAAAACACATTATAGTGTGGTTCATGAGATGATAATATTTTGTTCAATTGTGATAAATTTTATTTTACATTTCAGAAGGATTTAAGGTATTTTAAAAAAAATTGCAGATACGCCTAACTAATTAAGGAGAGTTTTTTGAGCTGAAGAGCCTTCACGATGGTGATTTGTATTCAGATCTCGAAAATCAACGAGTAAATTGCAGCAATATCATCAGGAGATGTATCCATAAGCCGGTGTGAAATATGAAAGTTAAATTTTCTAATGGTAATTCCGTCATGTTTCAATGCACTATTATTTAGGATGATGGAATAAGTATCTTTGTCGTTGCTGGTCAATGTTTTGACGTATTTGGGGTTATAGCTATAAAATGCATCCCACTCAACACGGACTGACCCCGATGGTAGAAGGATAATATACCAATACTTATGAAATCCGTCACAATTCTTTACTCTAGCCTTGTATATTGTTTGGGTTCCATGCTCATACTTTTCTATTCCAATTTGGCAGTCGTTTATAGGAAATGTAATCTGTGTGCGTGATTTCGTTTCCGGGAAAATTAAAACTTTCACGGTTTCTTTCGTGGAGTTTGACTTCATGACTAAATGGCAGACATCATCTGTTTTATAATGGGCTGTTAAAACGTTGTTTTTTTCTACAAAATATCAACAACATGTTTATTGCAACACATTTCTTAAATGTAACTGAATATCCCTGTTTAAATAAAATCAATATCAATCTACTTGAAATGCAGTTAAAATTTGAAATATTGAATTAACATTCTTCAAAAACTTATTGTTATTTATTCTTTTTTAGACTTCTTTTTTGTATACTAAATAAGGATATACATGATTTATCACAAATTTGTTTTTCCAATGCCTCAGAAAAAAGGTAACAGTTATGTAACACAGAGAGAGAGAGAGAGAGAGAGAGAGAGAGAGAGAGAGAGAGAGAGAGAGAGAGAGAGAGAGCGAGAGAGAGAGAATATGGATTTATCTTTTTTGTAGCTAGTTAGATAATTATTGACATATGTATTTTTCATTTCAACTACATGCTATAAATTATCATATGTCCCATGCTTTACTTGACTCAAAAATGAAAATATATGAAAATATAGCTTTGTTTTTCAAAACAACTTAAACACATTTTGATTACATCTCCTAACAGTTTAAGTAATAAAGGAATTAATAGATTGAAAGTCATAGGAGAATTCAAAGTCTCAAGTGGGGTTCATGCGATTTTAATCAAATATTTTACTGTGGGCATAGAAAAAAAAACAACAGTCATATTCCTAAATCGGTTTCAGTTTATTTTAAACTAACTGATAATTTTGGGGAGTCTGTCTTTTTGTGCATTTGTTGAAATATATTAGAAACTCTTTAAGTAAGAAATTGGCTATTAGTGTAATTTACAATGTTGAACTATCTTTGAATTGAAAGGCAATCAATTCAAAAGTAAAAAAAAAACCAAAAAAAAAAAAAACCATGCCTCTCTAATGTGGCACAGAATTATCATCTTATGGTACGATATACTGTACTTTAGTTTTACAATTTTGATGATCATATTTCACTCTTTATTATATACAGTTCATGCATTTGTCATTAGAAAAAATGTAACTAGATCTAAAATATATTTGAATGTACATTTAATATATAAAAACAAGTCCGATTTGAAAAATTGCAAAAAAGAGGTGGGAGGGGGGTTCTACAAGTCTTAATAAGAGAAATTACAATTTGGTAAAAAATTTTACAAGTTTCACATTTTTTTGTTTCACTATCTTATTTTATATTAATTTTTGTTATATCAGTTGTCATATTCAATTTGTTTACTGTTTTTAAATAACAGTTTTATTTTCATATCTATTAACTGTGGATGCATTAAATGTTTTTAAACATTTACATGTACCTAAATTCTAACTACTTTAAGTGAATTTAAAAATATATAATTTTTTTTTTTAATTTACCGACCTTTTTTGACCTTAAATACGGCGCCTTTAAAGCCAAACTCTGTATCAGCTGGTCCATTGAACACACCCGTAAAGCAGGAAACTGTTTCATACATTGATAATGTTTGTAGAGCAGGTTTCCCGAGTTTTCGCACAATTTTAGCTTCCTTTAACACAAAATAAATAAATTCAAATTATGAACAATATGATTATTTCTAAAATACACTAACTACGTATATTCTTTACATCTATTTAACTTGCAAGAAAGAAAAACCCGCTAGAATTTGGCTTTTAAGATCGAAAAATCAAGCAACCCATGTACAATCTTGTAAAAAGAGAAAAATTGAATAAAAGATTCCAATGAGTAACAATGATAACTTCATATTGTTCCGGAGGTTAAAGAAATTACATTTTTATAAACTTTTTTAATAGGTTTCAGTAATAGATCAACTAACAGTACCGATCAGACCAAACCTTACAACAGAACAGACCTCAACTACACCCCAGGTTTACTTGCAGGCTTAAATGGGGTTTACTCTTGGTCTGTGTTTTGAAAATTTGTCCACTTGGGGTTTACTTTGGGTCTACTCGGGGTTTATTTTAGGTTAACTAGAGGCTTGCTTGGGGGGTCCACTGTGCGCACATTGAGGTGTGTACGCACTGAGATGTGAAGCAAATCTGTGTTTCATCTTACTGCCTGTAATGTCTGCCCCTTGTATTTTTCAAATACACATGTAGCGTCTGCTTTCAGGAATATACTTTTGATCGGGGTTTACTCTCTGAGTTCAGTCTCAGTTTCCTTCGGGTCCACCGATGTAAACCTTGGGTAAACCTAGAGTAAACCTAGAGTAAAGTAAACCCAGGGTTTAGTTGGGGTTTACTTCCTGTTAGGTTGATCATAACTGTACTATAATGTTTTGTTTTGGCATTCATTGTACCTATAAAGTCAATAATTGCCTTGCTATTCTTGATAATATTATTGAAAATCGAAGTTCAACAAAAAAATGCAACTAAAAATATAAAATAAGCAAAAATAATATAGAAACAAACTTTCTTTATCAATCATAAATCAAAATTAAAAGATGGTGATATTTTTATTTAAAAAATGAGTTAAATATTAATCCACTTTAAGAGTAACAACACCCTTCTCCTAAAAAAAAATGATAATTATAATAAAAAGAACATGATGTTCAGACAAAAACTTAAAGCATTATTGCACATATTACAATTACACTGTACATGACTTTTTAAAATCATTATTATACAAAATTAAGAAACTTGGACGTGGCAGTATGAAAAATACATGACCATAGATAGAATTCAATAAATACTATTTTAATGAAAAAAACCAAAATGGTAATATTTGAAAATATATGTATGACAACTTACAGATTTATGGTTTGCAGACAATACGAAAGCTAAAACAAGCTGTAAAAAGAGCCTCATTGCTGCCATCCTGTATATTTATGACACTCTGAAATAAGAATAACTTTACAACGTATAAAATGTCACATATATAAGTTGTTGGTAAATAGGGATCGATTGATCGGACAAAAAATCTGAATGAACATATTCTATGGGCAGTGGTGCTGGAAATTGTGAAGTACCAGAAAACTCCATGATTTTCTTATGCAAAACAAATAACTATGCCACTAACAAATGCTATGTTGTTTAATGAAAATGTCAACGGATTTAACTTATTCATAATTTTGTTAAAATGTTTAACTAGACAGTTCACACTATGAATATATAAGATTGAATATATTACAGTAAGTCAGGTTCATCAGCAATGTGGCCCCTGAGCATTCATAATGTTACATTTACATTTTCCTTTGTCTTTGCCCGTGATAACACTACGTATCGATTTTGTACTGTATAACCCATGACTTCAAACGACGTACAGTTTGGGCGCCACAGCGGGGTTTGCTTATTAATATTTGAATATTTAATCGTAAAATGGCTTAAAATTATGAATATAAGTAATAAGGAATCATTCTTTGAATATTATAAGGTGATACTTTCGGTAGGTGTGTGATCAACTCTATCATAATGCCCTTCGGGCTTTATTGGATTTGATCACGCCCCGACCGAAATTATCACCTCATACTACTCAAAGAATGATTCCTTATTCCTTAAATGAAATCATCAAGTAACATGGTGCAATGACGAGTTTTTAAAATATGCTTCATAGCTTTCCTTTTATAAGCAAATTATTTTCGGTTAATGCAAATTAACTGGTAAACAACATATTTTTTCAGAATTAGGTATTCATAGTTCGATATCAGGTTAGAATATTCTTTGTAAATCAAGGTTACAATATTCTTTGTAAATCAAGGTTAGAATATTCTTTATAAATCAAGCTTGCCCAACAATTCATTGAGGAGTATGGATGATAAACAAGTCAACTATCAGAGTTGACTAAAATTAACAGATATGACTTGTTTAACCATGAACTTTTAAAGTAAAGAAAAAATCCGTTTTCTTCCCTTAGACGAAAATGTCTCACTTTCAACACAGCACGTGACTGCCTCATATATCTCTATGTTAGTTTGGTGAGAATTTATATTAGGCAATATGGCCGACATAGGCCGAGGCTTTACACTTCAATATTTTATGTTATTTAATACTGAAACCGCATGCCGTAAGTTCTTAAAATAGTTGGAATAGTTGCCCTTTGAAATTTTTTTATAAATATTAGAATAGTTGCCCTTTGAATATTGGCGCCACATTGTTGTATCTGGAGTAGAAAAAAATGAGAGGGTCGAACTTTGCTCAAATCTCTACAGAGAAAGGGAGAAACGTTTAAAATTGAATAGCAACAAATAATTGTAAGTAAACACGGGTGAAGCGAATATTTTAAAAGAGTATGTAAAAGGCGATATTGATAATTTTGAAGACTTTAAATGAATTGAATGTTAGGCATCTCGTACATGGGTTTGCATAGATCATCGCTATTTGTGAATAAATGTGTCACTTGAAAGTCCTCGGGAAAACAAAACACGTACATGTATAAAGTTTGTTACTGACTACAAAAATATATTGGGTTGATCAATCGCATAGACTGCTCGGCTTCGCCTTGTCATCTAAAAGATTGAATAATCCAATATATTTCTAGAGTCAGTCAGTAGCAAACCTAATAAGTAATAATAATACACCTTTTAAATTTTGGTATTTTCTCTATTTTTATATAAAGCTCTTTTTTAGAGAAGACTCATAAAGTATAAAAACTAAAAAAAGCCACTACGATTGAACGCTCTTAAACAACATTGTTAATTAGTTTATGTGGTCCTTGTTTGCTTCATACTTTAAAAGAGTAGAGGATTAAACCTCAAGAGGATGTCTAGTAGTGTTGATTATGGGTTATATTAACATGTATCATATCGCACCTCAGGTAAGGTGATACGTACCGAATCGGCTAAGTACGGTATTGTCCCAGCCATAAGAATCATAACGTTGAAAAATTGTGAGGAGTCCTGGGGTACTCCTGACTGGTAATGTAAACACTGCCTATTTTTAATCTCCGTCAGAAATTTATTTTGTTTATGTTAATTTTCTCGGATAAAAATAGATGAAGTGTTAATGTAAAATAATATCAAATTTACCCTTCGTATCGATTTCAATTGTACTTCTTTAACAAGTATGTGTATTTTCGTTAATGTTCGTCAATAAGTGACGGAAACACACAAACCAGAATAGACATAATATAACTATTGCATAAATGATATTTTCAAAACCAACATCACATTTCAGTTTAAAACTTTAATTAAATATTAGCAAAAATAGTATAAGCTCAGACATGATCCTGTAGAAATGCCCTACTTAACTATCATATTGTCAAATGATAAAAAACAATAAAAAAAACCATCCATTTCAAGGACTGACCTTCTTAGACATCACAAGTGAAAATAATGTTAACAAAGTCTGATTTTATAGGACAGAAGACCAATATCAAGACTAGTACTTTTGGACACAAGATATTTCCTTTTCAAGGGGCCCTTAAAGAACTACCAGGTTTTTACTCCAACTGGATCCACTTAAAATTTTATTTGATGCAACATGAAAAGATAATTTGATACAACATGTTTCATCCTAAAGGGTCATTGAAGTTATACTAGGGTTTTACTCAAACTGGATCCAAAAAAATTTTTTTTTGGTTCTTATAGTTACCAAAACAATCAGTTTACAGCTCCTTTTTTGTATTGTTCCTTTCATATTCAGTTTTGTTAGCTTATAAGGAAACCATGGTCAAAAACCTACCATGGAAATTAATATTCACCGAACGAAAGCATTAAGATACTTTGGACATTTTAGCTTAATAAAGGACAAAACAATTCAACATCTAAAAGTTTATATTTACTCGCCAAAAGAAAAATTACGCGCCGAATAACTATTGTCATAGAAAGAAAAAATGAAAACGTTAAAAAAAATATTAGTATAAACAAAAACAAAAACAACAGCCAAGAACCTACCTTTTTCTATTTTGACTGTCTCTTAACTGTCCTCTCAACTTGCACAAGAAAGGGTCATTATATATGGTCCGACTTACAGAATAAAACGACACAAAATGTCATTAACAATGAATTATAATGGCAACGGAAGATAAAACAATTAAAAAACGTTCTTATAATTAATCTTAATTGCTGTCTATAATTTCTTGGAAAAGTGTTATTTTCTGTTCTCAATGCAAGTCGTTGTAAATGCTTTGTTTCTTTTCCTCTATCATTAAGGTCTTCTGTTTCATACGAAAGACATACTAGTTATAGCAGCTGCTTAGTTATTTTCCTTTATTATTGAGGTATTTTGTTTCAACGTAAGATGCTATCGTTGTTTGTTTTGTGTTTTTCTCTTTTATTAGTAAGGTCTTTCATTTCTAACGAAAGACACTATTGTTATTGTTTTGTTTCATTTACTCTATTTTTAAGGTCTTCCGTTTCAACATGGACGTTTTCTCGAAAACCGATTTCGATGAAACCTTCAGAACTGAAAACAAACTTTTCAAGAAAATTATACGTCATTTTTTAATCGTTATTTGTTTATCGTTTCCAACGGAAAATCTTGTTATTGCAAACCCTAGCGCAATATTTTCGGCGCCGTAAATATCATTTTTTATTTACTATGGGATGCACCGCAGCCCCAGGTCGTTCATCCGATTTCTTTTAGGTGCAACAAACCTACAGCTACACTTTTTTGAGATTGTGGACTGTAAATACAAAATTGTTAAATTATTTCAAATGTCGTATTAGTTTTTTTTTAATTTATCATTTAGAAATCTTACCTAACAAAATGTCGTTTTTCTCCCGAGTATCAATAAAAATGATCACATCTATTTGATTTCTCATACTAAACAAAATCATGTTTAAAGTTACTTATACCCGAAATATGTATTAAAAATGCAAAAATGGATATTGGTTGTAAACGTGGTATGAAAAGGGAGTAAACATATCTTATTTTAATTTTTTGATCAGATAAGGTGTTGAACTAATGATTTCAAGAGAAAAAAATTACTTTAACCGAAACATTTCCGAGAAGAAACCAGCCTTAATAAACGAAATTCTCTGCAATAGCATCCTTGATTAACAGAAATGACATAGAGAAGCAATCTAATAAAGCTATATATAAATCGAAACAAATTAGACATATGTATTACAGGGATACAAGATAACGGCACAAAGCTCTAATAACTAAAGCGGACCATTATATATATATATATATATATATATATATATATATATATATATATATATATATATATATATATATATAATCTCAAAACTATTCAGCTTTTTTTTCATACTTGATTTTTTTTGTTCAATTAAAATCAAGGTAAGATTTTAATTGAACAAAAAAAAATCTAGTATGAAAAAAGGCTGAACAGTTTTGAGATTAAAATGTTTAACGTTTGCATAAAATGTACCATAGAATTAAAATGTAATGTAACATAGCAAAGCCAAACTGTCTAGTAATACATTTAGTACTTCTTCTAAACGATATTTTGCTCAGGTGAGCGATATTGCCAACTGAATGCCCCAGGTTTTTACGTAAATTTTCAGAGAAGGGAATGCTTTGAAAAGTAAAGTTTTATTGTGCATAAATGAAATATTTCTGCATGTTTAAATATTAACAAGAATTTACCTAATAAATGATAACTGCGTAAATTATTCAAAAACAACTAGCAATCGGTACATTACGTTTCATTGTTGACTAATTGCTTTTCTCAGAAATAACAATACAACTATAGTTAATTAGTTAAACATCTCTAATATATCAAATAATTATTTTCGATTATGATAAAAAACACATTATTTTTTTAACAACTAAGGAGACAAAAATGTAAATAATAAGATTAGTCAAGCACACCTTTAATGAAGATATACACATATTGATTTAATGTCGAAAATAACCATTATTTTTGTATAAATTAATATACAGCAAGCAATTAAAAAAAATTGTTCAGTCATAATGTCAAAGAAACACATGATACATGCATGTACTGAAAATATAGATTTGTTTATAAAAGTCTGAAGTGTTCCAAGTTAATCTTTAAACAATTAAAAAACCATTAAAATATAATGCAACAAATATGACAATAAATAATATTGTGATTAACAAAACGATTGTTCATAATAAATGCCACAAAATTAAAGTACATAAATTATGTGGCATTACAAGGCCGCTTTCTCGAATCTCTTACATTGTTGCATGTACATATGTAGCGTTTATGTTGAATAAATATTCCATCAGTATACAAATGATATGAATGACATTATATCGATCCAAAATCAAATAAGATAAAATATATTTTACAACCATTTTAACATTAACAAAACCCAACATATTTTAGTAAGAAAAAGGAAAAACACGATAAAAGATGTGAATACCATCTCGTGAAAAAAAAAAGACGGTGAAAAAAATATTCTATATTTTTTTTTTTTTTTTTTACAAAAATGGCCTTGTTGTGAAAGGAATAAAAACAAGCATTGTTTATAACGATGTATTTCTAAGAATATTTTAAAACCCACTTTTAATAGAACCCTGCTTTGATTCACGAGATCTGTCAACGTGACAATTTAATGTATGCAGTATTTATACGAAGCTGTTTAATTAACTTATCGTACACATTTAAATTATACAAAATTGACGCTCGTTAATGTCTCTGTCAAAATCATTCTAAGAATGTTTTTAAATTTTTAGCTTTTAAAAATATTTTCAACTATTTTGACAAATAGTTTTTGGATAAAAAAAAACCCCATTCATTTCAAGGACTGACCTTCTTAGACATCACGAGTGAAAAAAGATAGGAAAACCGTAATTTAATTCAAAGATACGTAATGTTCATGTTTTGTATACACAATGTCGCATAAAGGTAGCGCTAGCACAGGAATGAGATCATGCTAACAGTGTCGTGTTTAGAAAATAAACTAATTAAAAAAGATGATTGATACAAAGTTTAAATTCATATTTGTTAATTTGCCAGAGAATGCAGTTTTATATTACATATATATCGAAGAACGCTTTTAAAAGTACATTTTTTTTGGCCTATACTTATGCCATTTCAGCATTCTGGGTGCTGAAGATTTGTCTAGCCTTGTGCACTCTCGTCCTTTAATTCAGTTAATATGAAAGACAAAATACAGAAAGAGAGATGATATATTACAAGTAATATAGGGCATGTTTGGAATCTGCAGATCGATCGCTTGTTCTTAGCAAATATTTAAAAAAAAACAACTAGAAAATCACAGTGGGTATGTAAGCGGGATCCAAACCGAAAAACTTTTTTTTTATACATCTTCGAAATGAAATCGTTAAATAAATTATATCGTTAAATATAAAAAGGATTTAACAACGATTAGACGGGTCATTTTCGACATGGAACTCGTGCCGCCTGAAAACCTGTTGTTACAAATTGTCCGGTCTTTAAAGAGTATTAAAGACATTTTTAAATATTGGGGCATTGTTTGACAAACATCTGCTCTTGCATATCCAGTACACAGTTTTATAGAAGGGTAACATTTAAATCGTCAATGCAAGTACAAGTAAAATCCATGAACAATATAGAGTCTACTCTTTAATCGCAAATAAACGTAATTTTATTATATAGTGACTTATATCTCGAAATGATTTCAATGTGTTTACGCTCGTAATAAAAGGCTTATACGTGTAACAAAAATGATACTGAAAAGCTTAAATTTATAAGGAATTCATTATTGTAGTCACTTTTTTTTTACGTAGGGTGCACTCGTTTTTAATGAAAATGACCTATTTTTCAGGCAAAAGGGTAGTCATTATTTTACGTCAAATTATGACCCATGGGCATTATTCCAGGGGGTCAGTATTCTGCTTTACACCAGTATCATATTTGTGCAAATGAAATATATTGTGTTTATACTTATTAACACCTACTATGCTTCAGAGCAATTTCACTCATGAATTTTACACATGGTTTTTACCCTTTTGAGGTTCTTAGTCGATTCTTATTTATATATAAATATATTATGAAATAATTAACATGATGTCAAACATTGCAAAATATTAACACAAATATTATAGTTCGCAATAAGATATGACTGGAATGAATAAAAATGGAACGGTGAAACTATATAAGTAGCAGGTTTTCTATGGGTTTGCATGAAATCAGCAATAATGGGAAAAACCCTCATTAGCCATTTGCCGTGAGGCACTGCTACATGTACATGGGCATTTTTGAAATTTTTTGTTGTTGGTGGGGGGGGGGGTGAACAATAAACATCACAGATATCAACATAAAAGATTATTAAACAAGGAACTTGTGTGCACCTCCTTGATAAATGATATTATAATTAACTAAACGATACTCGATGTACTTTAGTTACCATAATGTTCATAATGTACTTTAATGATGAATATAAAATAGCTCTATGAACTCTAGTAAACCTCATTAATAATCAGATAATTGCACTTCTTTTTGAGAGGGACTTAAGTAAAGAATTTACCTGTTATTGTAGTTGTCACGTTGAATTTCACCTTGATGGATATATTAATTACTAGTATCCATATGAATGCGCTCGTAACTTTGAAATGTAGTTGATAAGGCAATTGACAATCACATAAAATAAACTACAATCTGTCTAAATATATCCTCGACTAACGTTTTGCTTATTTAAAATGTGAATGATGCAATGACTTGGGACAGACTTTAGCCAATTTTAAAAAAAAATACATAGCGTGACAAAATGCACATTTCTTATTAGTCCCCTACCGGTTTTCACCGGAGGTGACTATAGCTTTCCTCGAAGTCCGTCCGTCCGTCCGTCCGTCTGTCTGAATTACTTCAGTTTTCCACACTTTTTTTCTTTCTGCGTTTGAGAAATAATATGAAATTTGCTGAACAGCTTCAAAATGTCAAACAACAGATCAAATTTACACTTTTGTAATGTTTCGAGAAAATTAATTTTCCAATTTATTAATGTTTGGGTTCGATATAGGGTTCGGTGTGTATTAAATAAACGAGGAAAGTATGTAGTCAGAATTAATATCGTGCATTGTTTGGACAATACCTTTTATTGTTTCTCACAAACAAATAAGTTCTGTAAAATTGTGTCAAGCATTGTGTTGTCAATTTAATCGACAGGGTTTTTTTTTTATATAATTACAATTAGGTTCGTTATCGGGTTGGTCTGTCGATTCGGGTTACAGAAGACGGTGAGAAACGATATTCTGCATAACAGTGCATTGTTTTCACAAATTTCTACAAACTGGAAGGGGACGTGTATTGCTTATGGAATACTCTCAGAATTCCTGTTGTTATTGCACCAGTGTAACAAAACCGTAAAATGAAAAGCATATTGGTTGCGTACGATATTCACGAAAACAGTATTTTGTTAATTTATGGGAAAATCTCTGGACTCTCACATCACACTACATGCATATGCATTTCTGTTTCTTACTTTAGAGCTACACTGAACAGAAAGTGTTTTTTAAATCGTAAGACTGATGCAACATGCCTGTGAAAGTGTTTGTGAAAACATCAAAGAGTATCAAAGCGATATTTCATTATATATTGTACAATAACTGCATGCCGTAAGTTTTTACAATATTTGAAGTAGTTGCCCTTTATAATTTGTAAAAGTTAGAGTAGTTGTCCGTTGACTATTGACGTCACATTGTTGTGTCTGAATCAGAACAAAAAGCAACGTCGAGATTTCCTCACATCTCTGCAGAGGAAAGGGGAAAAAAGTCTGAAAATGAATAGCAACAAAACATTGTAAGTAAACATTAGTAGACGAAGATTTTAACATAAATACATATAGATTTTGTTTTGAATTTATAATGTCACATCAAAGAAAATGATTTATAAAATATTTCATATCCTGATTGATTACATCTCACGCTAAACTTGAAGAAGACCCTTGTGAAGGCTCTCCGTCAAAATCAGATTTTGAAGCATTTTATTTTATATCTGTCTATAATTTTTAAGGTATTTACATCATCAGTTTAATAACGATTAGTTAAGTACAAAGCGTGTCGCTATAAATTCTCCTGTTAGAAAATAAAAAAAAATACACCGTCAAAAAACTTGCAATTTTTGGAGTTGGTTTGTGCATGGAGGTATTCACGTACTTGTCAATGAAAACAAAGGAAATACAACGATCAGTTTTTTAATGTTTAATATTGTTAGACTGGGTATCGTATACAAGTGTGATAATAGCAATTTACAAAAGTTGCAATGAATGCTTATATTTAATTTACATTTTATTTTAAGATACTTTTCGAATAAAAGTAGATCCAGTGTTTTGTGTTGTCATACGTCTTCATAAAACATAGAATCCTTTAAAATTTGAGCAAAATAGTTTGTGTAATTATTGCCATACAGAAGTAATTAAAAGTATAATTTAGTTCAAGATGTTTTGAAATTATTTTTTTCCAAACTCACTATTTTTAACATACATTTTTTATGCTAAGGGCAGAACTCCCGTTCTAAATTTGTCTCATTGTTATGTAATGTTTTATAAACCACCGATTTATTTAACAAATAATTGTAATTTTAGTTTGTGTTTATATATATACTGACACCTACTAAATTAATCAAGTTTTGATATATAAGCATAAACATTTAGCACAACAATATTCTTTTTAAATTGATCATGTAATTTGTATTGTTCCAAACCTGGGTAGTTTTAAACGGCGGTGATCACGTATTGGCATATATTCCATCATCTGATACAGAGAGCGATAAGAGTTCATAGCATCTCCTGTATTCCTCCTACAGACAAAAAAATGTTAGTTAATAAATCGATATATATATATATAGCACAACAGCACAACAATATATATATATATATATATATATATATATATATATATATATATATATATATATATATATATATATATGTGTGTGTGTGTGTGTGTGTGTGTGTGTGTGTGTGTGTGTGTGTGTGATTTTTGTTGGTTACATATCAGCTGATCACCCTACTCACCAGCTTAGTGATGACTTCCGGTCTCCTTGTGTGGATCAGTCTCACTGTAGACAGTATGTCTACCTCTCTGTCAATACGTAACTGTTGGATGACATTATGTAAAGTGCAAAATATACCAGAAGGGCCGGCACCGTCCCTGTAAGATAACAACTAAAATATACATTGGCGTTATTTAAATCATAGAATATAACATAATACACCTGACACCTCTCTATTAGTTATATACATGAATATTAAAAGGCATTTTATTAAACACACCATAAGATAGTTGGACTGACACTTTCCCTGTAATGAACATTTTTATATTGTAAAGGGCGATCCAAATCAACAGAAATGGTTATGTGCAGAAAAGAGAACGCGTCTGAAGAGCATGAATCATCCGATATGTGTAAAAAGACAATATACTTATACAAATGTGATAGGAATTATCGTCATTATTGCTCAAGTGTGTGTCAACTATCTAAAGCGATGATTTATAACATATTTCATAGACAATGATTGGAAGTGTATAATAAATCAATGATATTTCTTTTCGTTTTCAATCAAAATATCATTTAATTATGGAAACGAAAAAAAATAAACTTCAGTAATGTTTTATTCTTTGATCTTCTTAATTTATAAAAATGTAAAAGGTTGAATTTTCGAATCGAACAAACGTAAGCTTGTGAACGATGTTTTCTTTTTGCCTTTTGTTTGGGTGTAAACCATTTTTTTCTGTTAACGACAGTTTTAATTAACATTTACTTCAACTTACTTGCTGATGACGACTGAGGTAAACTCGCTTTCTTTTCCCTTTTCAAGCAGCAATTCTACACCTTTTATCATGGCATTATCATATTCAAAAGGTATATGGAAAACATCTACATCCTGTTTGATACCCTGTGTTACATTAAACATGATTTCATTACATTTTAACTGAGTTATTAAATGTGCAATTTCAGTAATTTACAGATTGGTTATTCAGTGTAGTATGTTTCAATTTATTTCAATTTATTTATTATCAGTCTGTAGTAGTTATCCTAAAACAATGTAACACATTGTGTTCCGTTTTTTTATGAACACAATACAATATTGAAATTTTAAAAACAAACACAAACTCACGTCCTTGAGAATAGCTAATGTATCCTGTGTAACTCCACTAATACTACTTCCTGCATTACCGGAAGTTAAAGTATATGGAGCATATATGCCTGAACAACCCTTCTTTGGAATCCATTGTATTTCCTAAAAAAGACACTGATATCTAACTATCTAAATTATGATTTGAATTGTAACGAGGCAATCTGGTCATGCTCAATGACTAGAACACCCTGATACTGCGCTCAACAAATACATGTTGACATCTGTAGATTAAAGACTATACCTCTCTGTTTTCAGTTAGTACAACAATTGCCTTGACATCATGATCTACACACAGTGTCCATAAATCAACAGTTGTTTCTGGAAGAGGGGCTTGTGTGAGTATAAACCCACCACGGTTCAAGAAAGACTAAAAGAAAAATAGATTGATATTAATTAATATCATAGCAGGTGCATTCGAGACTTTGATATAATACAGCAAATCTGTGTTAAAAGTAACTACTGATGTTGAATTTAAAACATGTTTTACTAAATACAGGAAGATACGTATGAAATGTTTGTTTTTTTGTGATAATAATTTTTTTTTAATAGAATAGTATGTTTATATAACGTTGTGACCTACAGGAACACAGACTGCGTTTATGTAGTCGTTTCTCCCTTTTACATATGACGTCAAGTAAGGACGATACTTGGAAACTAAAATTAAATAAAAGAAAAAAAAACTGCCACGTTACAAAAACCATTATAAGAATTCTATATTCTTAAAGTTGGAAAATTAAAACAATGAAAAACAGCCAATTGGAGTCTTTTTTGTACACTACGATATGTAATTACACTTCATTTTTGTACAAATTTCAATCTAATAAAAACAAAATAGTCAACCGCTGCAAAGTACACGAATATTCTAAGCCTGGTCAAATATACCAAACATACCGTAACGTAAAATATAAACGTATATAGTACCTTTATTATAGTTGTGCATAAACAACTGCCAATAGCTTATAACATTATCTGAAATTTATTAAATTATAATTCATGGAACAACAAACCAGGTATGACATTCATGTTTGAGTTTTTGTTTTTATTTTCTGGCTTCATTCCGTCCTTTTTGTCTTCGTCTTCAAAAATTGGTTTCACACTTTGCAGGAACTAAAATAATATATTCTATGATATTATATTTTTGTATAACCAACTTTTCAATATGAGCTATACACATGGGTAGTTTTACCAATTACAGACCATTTATGAATATGAAGAAATGTACACAGAGCCTCATTTAGCAATAACACACAAATGGTCCCTTTTACTTTGATTTTATACTTCGTGTATATATTAATTATATTTTTCACAATACATTTGCAAGGATTCAAAATCTAATACATATGCATATCTTTGTTTTATTTTTCATAGACATGAAACACTTAACATTATCTTATAATAATCAGGCCGTACCTTGTATTCTTTGTATAGAGCCCTCTGATTTAATGGTGACGAGTCCTGCAACAATGTGATCAATTTGGTCGGTATGTCACTCTCACGTATAACCGTATCTTTGTCTTCGAATCCAAACTGCAATGCTTTATGAAGAAATATGTACTGGTCCTAGGAAAAATAAAAACAAAAAAAAATTAAAGTGTGCTAATAATCTAAAATATGTATTACAATTGCAATATTAAAAAAAAGTTCATCGTTAGATTGAACTATAACATGCATGTAATGTTCGCTTCCATTGTTGTACATGTAGCTCAGCAATGGATTCAAAATAAAACCGCAACTACCCTACCACAAAGCTATTATTATTCTCGTCTTATAAAACAACTGATTTATAATAAATTTTGTTTTCACTTATATATTAATGCAATTGATGAATTTTAGTAATGCAGTTGATAAGTGTTTAAATTTGTAATTTATAAAGAAATAATTTAATTCTGATTGTCACACTTTAAACATTTGATGGGCTAAACAAGTTCTATTTAAGCGTAAAACATAACATGCCTAAGTCACAACAGGAAACGTGGACGAAATATATTATCCGCTTGACGTTAGGTGTGAACGTGTGCAAATCGTTATTTTACTAAATGATGGGTCTTTTTTATGACTGTAGTCGTAGAAAATTAAATTATTATGATTTTCTTAAAATCTATGCGTATGTTAAACGAGCATAACATAACTTGGGACAGTTTTCGCTTTTTATTTATAAACCGCGTTGTGGTTTAGGAAGTGTGAACTGCCCTAAGTCATGTTATATCGTTAACATACGAAGAAGTTAAATTCATTCCTTAATACACACTTCTTTATATCTTTATATGCATACATACTTGTTAAGGGTTTCATTTTAAAAAAGATATTTGATTTGTGGAAAAGTGTTTTCCACGTCGTGGTTTATCTGATTGTCTTTGTTTCTTAACAAAACATAATTTATCTTTGAGAAAAATAAGTATTAGCTTTTTATACTTCAACAAGTAAAGAAAAGAATTTGGTTTTTTTCTTTAAAGAATTCACAGTTGTATATTGCAAATGGTTTTCAGATAGATACGTATTTTTTGTACGTAAATTAATTCTGAAAAAAAAAAATAACGAGTATTTATTTACATGGGTATTTATAGGAAACCATATCGCAACAAATCGCATTTACATGTACCATGTTTTAAAACAATGTTCCTTATTTAGAATTATTTTCTCACCGTTGTTTGTACCATGGTCATTCTGTCCTCTCTCATTTGTTTAACAAATTCAAACACATTGATTTCCCCTGTCTCTCTTCCTTGTTTTAGCAAGCAGTCCAGACCTAAAAATGTTCCTGTCCGCCCGACACCAGCGCTTAAAAAGTGAAACAATAAAACAATAAATCGTATGTGTATGTAAACAAATATTTGTTTTAATTCGGTTTTTCCTATTTTGTTGTTGATATATACATCAATGGTTCTTAAGTCACCCTATTATAGTCATATTGCCAAAGATTATTTCCGTCGTTGAGTTTTTGTAGGTAGCATGACACCAGTGATTGACAAACTGAGTAAACGAAATCTGAATATTTATACTAGTATATTTTAAGATTTGCCTTGTAATTAACAATGTTTCTATTTCGCCAAAAAGAAAAGGCGTTGAGTGTTTTCAATCCTTTGTTTATAATCTTTGATATAATTATTTTGCAAACTCATTTCCCTTACTTTGAGACACCACAGTACCATTTTAATAAACTCATTTATGCAAACCAATGTTGGTTCTGACCTGCAATGAACCAACATCAGTCCCCCTGGTTGATATCTTGTAGTGACTGCTTTATGGAACTGACCCAATCCTATTTCTTCTGGCGTCCCGTGGTCTGGCCAAGCAGTGTAGTGGAATTGGGTTATCGTTCTTTTTTCAGAAGACTGTGAACGATGCGAGCCCAGTGTCGAAATAAATGTTAGTATTCGACTATCTTAAAAAAACTGTTATGATCTTGGCACAATGTGCAGATATTACGAATTATATTGCAAGCAAATTATTTGTTTAGGTAAACAATAGTGCCAAAAAATAATGCAAAGTGCATATAATTAACGATTCTCAAAAGAAAACTTATTTTAAAAATCATCTTACTTTTGTATTCTGGACTGTAAATTTCCTATACATATAAAATGCGTAAACTTGTTCTTTCAGTAGCTTCATTTTACATGGACCAACTTCTAGTATTTTCTCGTTCGTAGGCCAATACTGGGTACATTTGTTCTAAAGGTAAAAGGTTACATCTGCTTTTCAGATTTTGCATTTTAATAATAATAAAATTCTAAAAATATTCAACAAAAAAAATAAGATATAGATAAATAAAAAATAAAAAATAGATAAACAAAAGAAAAGAAATAAAATGTTTTGTTTTACTAATGAACATTCGTTATATAAATGGATATACCTTCCCGTTTTCGATAATATTCGTTAGCATGACAATGAACCTGACGTTTTCCTGCCAAACCATTCTCCAGAAGTTAGTCAGGGTGTTGTTCTTAGGACCTACATATTGTATAGAACAGAGAAATGGGTGGTGTCATTATCATTTTCATCTTAAGAACACATTTTAAGGTCTCAAATACATCATATTTAATCGTATTAATGAGCCACTCCCATTTGATAACAAGAAGTACTTAATGAAAAAAAACCAATAGACACAGAAATACCTTGGGCAGCTATGTACATTCGTTGGCCTTTATAGTCCTAAATAAAACGTAAACATGTATAAATAATTGTATACGTTTTTTGTCGAAATCAAGTTATTCAGACAAATTTCAATGATAAAATTAACAAATATTCCACCTTTATGAAGTTAGCGTTGATATAATCGTTATCTCCTTCATTCCAAATTTCTTTCAGAATTACTCTTGAGTGGTCGTCTACATAAAAAATATCAACAGAAAGGTATTTTTACAGCTTGGCTTTCATGAAAGAAAAATCACGATACATTATACAAATGAAAGTAAAAATTAATTTATAAAGAAAAAATAGTACATGGGAAGGTAGTTTTGAATCTGTTTTCTGCCATGTTTTCTTGTTTCATTCCTTCCTTACATAAAGAAGTATTTCCAACTGGAAGTCTCTGCAAAATTACAAAACAAAAATATTAAACAACGTAAATCAGAATCTTTAAATAAATGGTTATCATTTACCAACAACCCCCCCCCCGCCCCCCCCCCCCCCAAAAAAAACCCCAAAACAAAACAAATAAAAAAGCACTATCGATTTAGCTTTGCAAGTAATAATCAAATTGAATGCAAATATTATTAGAAACATACTTTAAAGAAAATTTCTTTTTATCAACAAACGTGAAGTATATCAAGCAATATAAAACAAAAGGCTTTCCGGAATTTATATTATTGCAATTTGATGCGAAATATAGAATCATGTAAAAGAATTTGACAGTAAAATTACGAGAAGTCACTTTTTGTTTTCTTAATTTTTCCTGAAACTACAGTGTTGCCAACGTGAAAGGTGAAAAACTTGTCTCTGTTTTCCTATAGCCGGTTTTCTGTATCCTATCCTGCAATTAAGCTTTATCCTATCCTATCATCTATTCTCTACCATACCATCTATATTTAGAAATAGGAATTAATAAAAGAGAAGTTGTGATAAAAAATACTTTTATCGACAACATTTTGACTAATTAAATGATAAAAAAAGTCGAAATAGTCTATCAACAAATCTTCAAAACGAGAAAATATATTTACCTGTGCATCGGTATAATTAAATCGTACGCGGAGTGTAAAAACTCAAGTAAACAAACAGGTTATGGATTTTTGTTTTTACTAGATACATGTGTTATAAATATTGAAAAGCAGACGAAGAGCTTTTACATATCGTTTTAACAAAGATTTTTAAATCAAAATCGATCTATTCCTCATAATATTATAACCATGTGAGCTAATTGGTAATCGGCTGATTCTTTCTGTGAAAAATGTAAACACGATTCGGTAAATTGCAATTACTTTATGAATCATTAAAAATATATCGCATTTGTTGTTATATCATTTGGATTTACTTTGGATCTATAGGATCATTTGCATTAATAGTACTTCATAATTAAATCTGTTCAATTTATCATCGGGCAGGGGTATAAGTGATCGAACATCGAAGATAAAAGAATCGTGAATAGTCACACACATACTACGTAAGCTTCTTCTTTTGTTGTTTATAATTTATATGTCCACTTTTTCCTCAAATGAATTCTTCTGTTTTAAACTAAAACGTCTTTACTTAACGAAAACTAAAATCATTTATGTAGTAATTTCACACTGTATTATGAAGCCTTAAATGTTTACAGTCATTGCATATTCGCTATTTTCGAATCGACAAAAATGTAGCGCGCATCAATTTTCTCCACTGTTTTGTGAATATATCACATTATCAATAATTGTTTGGTAGGTTACTTTGTATGTTTTTAATTAGTTATTCCATTATTTTCGTTTTGCAAAGTAACTCTGAAATATATACTGGAATCTGATTGGCTACGGAATGCAGAATAGGATAAGACTGGATGGGGTAGAATTTAACTTAATTATTTCGACCGTATACCTTGCATCCTGCATCCCATCCTATCCTTGTCAACTTTCATAATGATACGTTCACTATACGATAAATAGGATACAATAATGCCGACAATGATTGTCTTAATCAAACACTTTCAAGAGGGCACATTACTCATTGATAAAGATTAATCTTTAGTTTCCGATTTAAATAGTAGATATGGTTATATATTGCAATTGAATTGAATCTATTACATGCACCTTGTACTCAGATTGAAATGTGTTATTTTCTCCGGCACTTTTTTCGGACACCACACGCTGTAAATCTTCAAGACGAATAGCTGTGTTGACTTCTGCTGTATTATAGTAATCCCCGTCATCTTCTACCAATGCCTCGTTCATATATTCACCAGGAGATGTATCATTCAAATTATCTACAGTGCAGAATTCTTCATTTTTTAATACCATAATAGGTTGTTTAAAAATGAAAATTGATTGTTATATGGCGTCACTCTTATCTATTTTGTTAATAAAGTTGATTCATTTTTTTAGTAAACATGTTTAGAAAAAAATGCTTCATTGCCTTCTTTAGTTAGATTGTCGATACCTCGTTTGAATTGGCTCAATCATGCACTCATTAAAACGAATTTGTGTTCAACTAAAAAAAACGTGAAATGAATTATCCTGTTGTTTCGATTTTTACAAGAAACCCTATCGATTTTGACTGATTCCAATTTGTTGTTCAGGTATAATTTGTTGAAGATTGGTACATGAAATGGACAATTTTGATCTATAACCAATCCCATTTATACACAAATCTCACCTGCATCTCTTTTGGACGACTGCTTACCATCTTATTTTAGAGTCTAATTTCTGATTAATAATTTTATCTTTTGGTGGGCCGTATTTCGTTTCATATTATTGATCAATTTGTAATCACTTAATTTTTATTGATTTTACCTTTAAAATCAGCATACTTCCTTTCCTTACTAGAATGTTTCGAATGAGGAATATTTGATTTTGATTGTTCCTTTTTTTGGCTCGCATTTTTCATGCCTCTTCTACGTCTATTTAAGGGATAATATAACATTGAAAACAACTTCTTAAAAAAGTACATCGTAACAAAAGAAAGGGATATGAAATACAGAAACATATTACTTAACGATGTTAATGTAAAAAAAATATATTTTAAAACTTAATAATGTTAATCAATATAAATGTATATTTTGCATGGGTACTATGAAAAAAACAATTTAGATTTTTTATAATGCTTGGAAATTCTTACCGTGTATAAATAACACCAAGAACGCCCACAGCCACTAATACAATAATAATTGCAACCACCCCTCCAGCTACTGCACCAGAATTGGACTCAGGCTTAATGCGTCCCAGGGGTACTTGTACTAAAAAGAACCACCATGCTAACTTTCAATACACGCCTTTAGAATAATTCTACGGCAAGTATTTAACTTCCATTTTCATAAAAATGTCAGTGTGATTTAATAAGCAGTTAAAAAATGTTTTATAACACAATTTGTTAATGTTTTTCGTTGCGATTGATTGAATAAAAATGACACTTATGGACTGTAATTCCTTGCTGTTTTTATTGAAAATAAAGCAATATAATAAGGCATCTTATGTTGTACAAACCAGCACAACTAGGAGTTTCCCACCCATCATTACATCCAAAGAAACATGTTCCAGTGTCTTTGTTACAGCTTGGTGCGCTTGAGTTGCAGTTTGAACACATTTTATTACAATTTTTCCCATAATAACCCTCAATGCAATCTACAAATGTACAGTGTACCTCTATTTAATTTCTTAAATACATATTTTAAATTGTAAGATACAATTTAAAAGTGAAACTGTCAACCTTTATTGTTGTAGTTTTGAACGGAAAGATTTTGTTTTTCGTGATATAAAAGCTAAATTTTGTCAGCTTTGTGAAGTCATTACAAATTGTCTCATTGAATCATTTTCCACATTCAGCGCCACAATTGCTGTCGTAAAAATCCTCCTTGCATACTAAAAGCAATCACAAACAATCTTAAACTACTACAAAATTTTAGCAAATTCAAGCAAAAATGCAAATGGGATGTAAATTCAATGTGTTAACCTAAGCAAAACGTAAAGAAATATACCTTTGCAAAATGGTTGTATAAAGTTGTTTAAGCAATCTGTACAATGTCCATTTACTTTATTGCAGGCTGATCCATTTACACATTGACCACAAACTTCAGTACACGAACTATTGTAAAATCCACCCTTGCATTCTTCAATAAAATTTGATTTAGTAAAATTAGAATCAAACATTATATTTTTTTGCCAACTGCCTTAGTTAAAAAGAATAGCAATTAAATGATTATGTTACATGTGACTAAAGCTGCAATTGCCTGTGTTTTTATAACTTAACACGTTTTATATTAATGCATTTGTCATTTGATGAGTCTTATCGGGAAAGGGAGATTTTTTTTAGATTGTGACGTTACCCCAACTCCTTTTTTTCTTATTTCAGATATGAAATCAATAATACAATAACATCACAGGGCGTTGTAGCTAAGTTTTAGTTTTTGTTGCAAAGTTCATATCAAACTGTTCCTGATTGTGTATATTATCCTTTTTTTAGCGTAATGTATCACTATAAGAGAAAATTGGTTAAAATTTGTATCGTTTATAAAAAAAAATACTTAAATATGTAAACATGGATTGTAAACGAAACATAGTGCTTCTTTCATAAGCATGCATCGCTAACAAATATCTAAAGCAAAATAACGGATTTAATCGTAGAGCTATACAAATAACAAGGATATACATGTTAGTAAAGTGACGAATCTGTACCTAAAAAATTAAGACATTTTGCCATTAAACTTTTAAATGCCTGCACTAGAGTAAATGCTTAAATTTTGTGTATGCATTTTTAAAGAGGAAATTAAAAATCTAAAACTGTTAACGCACCGCGCACGTAAGTCGACGGACAAATACTTATTGCAATAGATAACCTGATTGACTAAGGTGACCAAATCAACTATTACAGTAAAAATGCTTTTGGTCGAAACACCAAATTTCCCTAAGAAGAACCTCTAAACGTAAACAGCTGAAAACAGGATTTTTTTAGATCGATTTCACCGGGACTAAAAATAATTTTTAGACTATCTCAGAGATCCGTATTGTAGCTATCTCCGTTAAATCGGATAAAACAAGTCAGAGAGAGATATAGTGGTGCAGTTTCATGACATACTATTTGTTTTATGTATTAATGAAAGTTGTTGTTATGCTGACACCATTATGAAAGTGGCAAACCATACACAGCTTCTAATATGTCTCTTTACAAGTTTGATTTCTACAGAACTCCATCCTTACCGTCACACCTCTCCCCCTGCCAGTGATTCTGACACCCACTAGGACAGGAACCAGTCCCTCTGTCACACACGTCATTGTTTATACAGTGTCCACATGGAGTGTTACAGTCAGTGCCGTAGTAGTGATCGGAGCAAACTAAAACATATACGTGTAATAATTAGTTATTGCTGATATACAACCGAAGGCATCATAAACTATAAAAAAAAACAAAAACAAAAACAAAAAAGTAATAAAATAGAGAAACAGT